>NC_143055.1:82837045-83140075 GCF_052426305.1 Pelodiscus sinensis
ATTGTTTTTTTTAAACAAAGTTTCCTTCTATCTTCATTCTTGTCTACAGTGGTTGCCCTTAAAAAACTTGCCAATTTTCCTTAGCTAAAGTTACCTCAGTATTGGCAGTATTTCTTATACTTCTCTATGTTTACTGTGGAGTAAATATTGCGGCAGTATTTAGTAATGTTAGGCAGTTAGCAAATTGGATTTGAACACATGTATCAAAATTGATTTCTTGATGCTTTTAGAGGAACTGTAGGCTCAATCACTTGACATTATGGCAATAGATTCTCTTGGGGTGAACAGCTACTTGCTTTGCTTTCCTTATTCCCTGATATTAGGAAGAAGAGGGGTCTGTGCAAACACTCCTAGGTAACAGGCTATAGATCAATACCCAGTTGTGAGTGTAATTATAAATGTCTGCTAATCATAGGCACCAACTTCTCATCTTGCTGGGGGATGCTCAACCCTCCCCCCACCAACTTCTGCTGCAGGCCCCACCCTCCTTCTCCACCCTTTCCACCAAGCTCCACCCTGCCTTACCTCACTTCCTCCCCCAAGTGCACCCTGTCCCCGCTCTTCCCCCTCCCTTCCAGAACTTCAACACCATGAATCATCTGTTCGTGGCATTCAGTAAGTGCTGGGAAGGTGGGGGAGGAGTTGGTAAGGGTGTGGGGGGGGGGGGGAAGAGGTTGATGCCAGTGGGTGCTCTGTACCCACTAATTTTTTCCTGTTTGTGCTCCAGCTTAAGAGCATCCATACGTTGGTGTCTATGCTGCTATCCATGGGGTGTGTAGCACTAAGGATGAACAATGCTGAAAAATTAAGATGATTAACTCCTTGCCAAAGGAGGTTGTGAAGACCAGGACTTTAACAGGGTTCTAAACAGAACTAGATAAATTTATGGAGGTTAGGTCCATTAATGGCTATTAACCAGGATGGATAGGAATGGTGTCCCTAGCCTCTGTTTGTCAGGGGCTGGAAATGATTGTCAGAAGAGGGATCACTTGATTATTCCCTGTCCTGTTCACTTCCTCTGGAGCATCTGGTATTGGCCACTGTTGGAAGACAGGCTAGTGGGCTAGATGGACCTATGGCCGTTCTTCTTAAGAAAGTTGAAACTAGAGTCAGGTGTGGATTAGAGTAGAATTGGCTCAGTCAAACAGAGGCTCCAGTGCTACTGAAAACTCTGGTAGTCTTTCAGCAGAAGTGTCACCGTTAAGTTCCTAGTTCCATGTAAATGTGTGCATCACCTCTAAGTTGTACAGGGATACAAACTACACCCCATCATGCCCACAGTAGTAAATGTAGTAAAATGGACATGTACAGCTAGCCTACCCCAGAGAACTGGTGCTGCCCTCTGTGAGGGCTCTGTCCATGGCAGGCAGCTTTATAGTATGCCAATCAGAAGCCTAGTGCAGGGCTGCCCAAAAGATGCACTGAGGGTATGTTTTCACTGCAGACTTAATTCAGGTGTTTGGCAGTTGGGTCTGAGCAATCAAATTAGCCTGGCCTGGGTCTAAGAAGCCACACTGCGCAGCTGTATCAGAGTTACCGTGTCCTCACTGGTGTTGTGCTCACCCATGTGTGTTGCCATTAAGCCTTGAGGTTGATCCTAGGGGTTCTCTGTGTTATAATAAGCTGAATAGAATGATTCTCTCTCAGTGAAGTCTGGGAGATCTTGTTGGTTGTTCTTGGTACACAGGAGGAATTGTGGGAAAGCATTAGATTAGAGGACTAGTGCTTAAAAGATGTAGCCTGCATACTCACTGCAAAGTGGGCTGGTTAACAGTTCTAGTGAAAGTTTCACTCAGCATAGCCCCAGATGAGCCAGCTAGCCTGGACTGAAAATTCCACAGTACTCAGGTCAGAGAATTTTGTATGAGGACAGGAGAGAAGAGAGGCAACATCAGAGTTATACCCTGAGTTTAATTCTGCACTGAAAACATACCCTTTACTAGCAAATCTCCCGCCCAACCTACTCCTATTGCCTCTCCATTTATTACCACCTATATGGTAGGCAGTGCTGACTGGTTCCTATCTCCATGGTAAGCTGAGAAGGGACAAACTATTCAAGGATGAGGACCTGTAGCTGCTGGTAGACTCTGAGTGACTCGGTCCCAGAGTCTGAAATTGGGTTATTGGTAGCTATTAATTGGAGCGCTCTTAGAACCACCCACCCATACTTGACATGTAGAACAAAATGAGCTGTTTTTTCTTACAAGTGCCTGGTATCTTGGTCTAAGAAGCCATTAAACCTCTCTTTCAAACCCAAATGCCCGTGTCTATCTGAACTGTGAATTTCAAGACAGAGTGATAATTCTGGCCCTATACAAAGGGCAGCGTGTCAGCTTTTGTGTGCAGGATATACAATAAAGTAAATCTACTATATGCGGATCATTGAAAAGAATGGTAGGTATGTCTTGGGAAGCATTTCACACTACAGTAAATATATTGCATGTGTATGTAGATCAAAGGTTAGGAACATTTTTATATATGTTAATGTAAAAGACATAGTCTTTGTGAGTGTGACAGGGCTGAAATGCCCCGCAACCATACTCCCTCGATCGCCGCCTGTCTATCGGCATCGGAGAGAGAGTACCGGCGGTGCAGCAGCTGCTCCGCAGCCGCCGCACAGCTGAGCCACGGGAGGGGCCCTGAGCTCCGGAGCGTCTTAGGGGCGGGGCGCCTCTACGTGGGAGATGGACGCCGGCATTCTGGAAGGGTGGGGGCAGGAAAAGGGTGGAGCCCCCATCGAGCAGCCACCGGAGGGGGAAATTTAAACGTGGCCTCGGCTGCGAAAGGGAGGAGGATGGCAGAAGAACCCTCCTGGGACAGGAGACTGCCAGGGGACCGGACCCTGGTAAGCCGGAGCGGCCTGTCAGGTTGAGGCTGCCTTAGGGCGGGACGGTCAGTGTCGGGGAGAGGAAGCAGCCCAGGGCGGGCGAAGGGAGCCTGTGGGCTGGTACATTACGGCGGGAAGCCCTGCCAGCCAGACCAGACCGCAGCTGAGTCCGCGTCCTTAGGTCCGTGGGCTGGGGTCCGTGAGAGGGGGGTGGGCCTGGACCCCCCACTCCCCATCACGGGGCATGATGGTCACGCAGCCTGAGCGCAGAGTGTCGGTACAGGCGAGGCAAAAGGGGCCATTTGAGGTCAATTATAAAAAGACAGAGATGCACGAGTGGGGAGCCAGGGACTTCCGGGGACCCCCCACAGTGGACTTGTTTACAGTGAGGTTCAATTGTCTTCAGTGGGCTCAGTTCTGCATACCTTGTGCAGGAAAAATCCTATTGGCTTAAAAAAATGTGCATCATTCAGCTCTGTTTAGACCATTACTGAATGTTTTTCAAAAAATGTCATGCACTGTTCAGTGCCAGGTTAGAGCAGAGGTTGGCAGAAGCAGGAGTCCTCCAGTTTATTTTTAGATTAGAGAAAGCACAATAACCACTTTGTCATGTTAGCTTTATTAATCTGGGCTGAGCACCAAGAATGAGCTCAGGATCCATCGTTCACTCTGTGGCCTGGATTCTAGAGTCTGGCAAGCTACACTCAGTACAGAGAGGAGGGCAAAGTTGGCTTTAGGTTGTGTTGCAGCTCGACAGATGCATATCACTTTCACACTAGCTATATTTATGTAGGGATCACTCATTGTAAAACTTCTTTTGGGATACTTTTCATAGAAAATCAAAGACTATAAAGAAATAAAATTATTGACAAATGTGAGTGCTTAGTGACAGGCACAAGTGAAACTATACCTCTGAGACAAGAACAAAAAATACTTTCAAGAGAGCTAACACTGCCATGGGGTTTAAAATGAAAAACAAAAGAAAAAACAAAAGAAAAGAAAAGAAAAGAAAAGAAAAGAAAAACCCAACGTTAAGTGTCTACGTTGGGATTCCCGTTGGTGTGGTGCTGCAGTGATCCTTGTCTGCTAGAATAGCTTCATTGAATCCTGTGTAACTTAACGAAATCTCAAGGTTGCCCTGAATTGAATTTTGGGACCAAACCACCGTCCAGCAAGGCAAGGAGCGGAGATTCACAAAGGTGCTTACACCCACCTTTTAGACTGGACCAGGGTTTCCAGTCTACCCCAATGATTCCACCAACATTGATGCAACTTAGTCAATGGCAGCTTTGGCACATCAGTTCAGCCAATTAAATGTAAATGTCAAATTATGTGTTTTAGAAAACCATAGTTTATTTACTATACTGTTGCAAAAATGCTCAGTTATTTAAAACAAATCTATGTATCTAATACATGAAGCACCACAATGAAAAGAGAAAAAGAAATCTATTTACTGCACTTTTAATTAATCAACTACTGCATTTAATAACAAATGAAGTTTGGGAGATATTAATTTTTGTATGTCTGACAAACCCACAGACAACAAATCTAATTGCTATTGGAAATCTCAAGTTTTTTAATTTGAGGAAATAGTTATTCTGCAGTTTTATACCAAAGTCTATCCAGGGAGGTATGATTAGGTCAGACTTAAAAGAATTTTTCTTTTCTTCTAATTTCCACACATTTCAAGTTGCCAGAAATCACTCGGGAGGAGACAAATTTGAAAAATGGCAGTGGCTACAGTGCCCTAATTTTCAAATACAAGTATGTCTATATCTGTTATGATCACCAAGCAATTCCATTAAATAGACAATATAATTCCCGACTGCTGGTTTCCATTATCTAGGAATGTGGCATGCAAACACACACAGTTTTTTCTACTTCTTGCTGGAGTACTGTTTGTTATTTGCAAAATGCTTGAACATGAAATAATGATTGGTACTAAATTGTACGGTAATTTTAAAGCAGACTCTCCCCCCTCTTACTCCATTTGCCCCAAGGGAACCCTCTTAGTCCTGATAACACTTTGTGCTGCAATGAATTGGCACCTCTGTTCCTTCTGTGCCTTCTAGTTTCTTGGTGTGAACACTTATGGTTTAACACTATTTTTAATTTGCGGTTTTAAGCAGACATGGTCTCAGCCATGCTATGTGACAAGTACAATTAGTCTGACCTGCTATTCGAATCTGTGTACCTGCCTCCTCAGCTGCCATCCTTTTGGCACTTAATCTCTTGTCAGGAGGAAGGCCAAAAACCAAGTATTAAACTGAAATCATTAATATGTGTGAACAGATGACATAAAATATGCTCAGCCTCTTATGGAACCCAGCGACCCTGCTTCCTCACTCTAATCAATGCCTTTCCATAGTCAGAAGGGTGCTCATGAAAATCCTTCACTGAAAAAAAGAATGCATTGGTAAAGGAGGTATGAAATGTAAAGGGAAGAGGCAGGAGGGCAGAAGACATGATTAAATGTAGAAAGTGTAAGTCTTGCTCTTTTAAAAAAAATTGTACTGCATATTACTTTCTAAATCCTTTCACAGTTGAGCCAAATGACTTTGGGTTTGGCAGGTGAATGTGGCCTGCCAAGTTTTGTTGATTGATGGGCACAAACCAAATCTTCATTAATAATTCATGGCTTACAGTACTTGAATTGCAACCATATAGGAGGGTTCCAACTGGGTCTGGAATTGGAAGAGGCACTGTTGAACAGACATATGACGTCAGAGCTGCTGTGTAGTAAGCCCATTTCTTGTTATTTCAAGTTTTATTATTTATCTTTCACTCCAGTCCATGCAATGCAGGCCAGTCCCTTGACTTTTAATGTATATTCTGACAAGCAAAATGGAGATGTATTTCAGTCAGGTTAGTTCTACTGAGTGGCTGCGTCTAGACTGGCAAGTTTTTCCGCAAAAGCAGAAAAACTAGCCAGCTGTCAACATTGGCCGCTTTGAATTTGCGCAAGAGCACTGACGATCTAATGTAAGATTGTCAGTGTTCTTCTGCAAATACAATGACTCTCCCATTCAGGAAAAAGCCCTCTTGAGCAAATGCTTTTGTGCAAGAGGGCCAGTGTAGACAGCTGAGAACCGTTTTGCGCAAAATAGCCCCGATGGCAATAATGGTGATCGAGGCTTTCTTGCGCAAAACTGCATCTAGATTGGCACGGATGCTTTTCCACAAAAAGTGCTTTTGAGCAAATGCGTCTGTGCCAAGCTAGACGCTCTTTTCCACAAATGCTTTTAATGGAAAAACTTTTCCATTAAAAGCATTTGCGGAAAATCATGCCAGTCTAGACATAGCCACAGTGAATTTAATGTGACTGAAGGTGCAGGCTAACACAGCTGAAGCCATGCTAGCAGGATTTGTTAGAGCTTAATGAGAGGCCTGGAGCCTCAGAGCTAAATGTTGAGAAAGTATCATCCACTGATGTAGCAGTGTGCACAAGGATGCTTATGCTGGCAAATCTTCTCTCTCTCAGGGAATAAAAGTGTAGACATGGCCTTAGATGTGGACAGTTTGTTAACATTACAATTGTTATTAATGTATGTAATTTTTATTATTATGGATGGATTGGCATTTGACAGCATGCCTGCAATGTTGGTTTGTTAAATACTTGTTTTTAACATCTAACAGAAATAAAGGGATTTGAGTTACATTGATTGCAATTTGTTCTATATCTCACTTACAGCTGAATTCATCCTCAGTGTATACTGAGCTCATGCAGGCACAAAATCTTCAGTATTGTGACAAAATAGCTATAGGCTGAATTGGTCCAGCCAGACTATTTTAAGGATCAAGCTAGACATTGATGTGAGTGTCATATGGTTTGTGAGGAAGCTCTGTCCCTTGGAATTTGCCTAAATGATGACAGTGATTGAGGAATGAATGAAATAGGCCTATGTATAGTATAGCTATAGTTTATTTATGGTGTAGAGATCTCACCACAACAACTCCACCCTTCTGAAAGAGTTATAGAAGAAAAGGCCTGGTTTCCGCTATCTTTATTGTTCCATAGCACATGCTACCAGCTATAATTATAATGGAGGCTTAATCTTGAGCCCAGAATGCCCATCTAAATATGGCCTGGCAAACCAAATTGCCTTTTATGATGAGATAATTGGCTCTAGGATATGGGAAAGTGGTGGGCATAATATACCTTGACTTTAGCAAAAAAATTTATATGGTCTCCCACAATATTCTTGCCAGCAAATTAAAAAAGCATGGGTTCAATGAATGAAATGTAAGGTGGACAGAAAGGTGACTAGAACATCAGGATCAATGGTTAGTGATCACTGGCTTGATGTGTAGCTGGCAGGCAATATCAAGTAGAGTGCCTCAGGGGCCAGTCCTTCTGGGGCCAGTTTTGTTCAACATCTTCACTAGTAATCCGGTTTATGGGATGGATTCCACCCTCATCAAGTTTGCAGATAACACTAAGCTAGGGGGAGAGGTAGATACACTGTAAGGTAAGGATGGGGTCCAGAGTGACCTAGATAAACTGGAGGTTTCAGCCAAAAAAAATGTGTTGAAGTTCAGTAACAAGTGCTGAGTCCTGCACTTGGGATGGAAGGACTATGTCAGTTGCATATATTATTTCGAAATAGGGAGCTTCTACAGAGCAATTATTTTGAAATAGAGACTCTTCCTCTGACTTCTCTTATTCCTCGTACAATGAGGGTTACAGGAGTTGGAGTAAGAAGTCCTCCAACTTGACAGTGTTTTGACACTATTTCAAAATAACTGCCTGCTGTGTAGACACGGACTAAGTTATTTTGAAATAGTGTTGCAGTGCAGACATACCCTATGAGACCATATCAAAAGCTTTGCTAAAGTCAAGGTATATCACATTGCCATATCCAGAAAGCCAGTTATATCATCATAGAAGGCAGTTAGTTTGGTCAGGCATGACTTGCCCTTGATGAATCCATGTTCACTGTTCCTGATAAGTCTTCTCCACCATGTGTTTCAGAATAGATTCCTTGAGGATCTGCTCAATGATTTTTCCAGGGACTGAGGTAAGGCCGACAGGTCTCTAATACCCAGGATCCTCCTCCTTCCTCTTTTTTGAAGATCGTCACTACATTTGCCTTTTTCTAGTCATCTGGGACCTCCAGCAACCACCAAGAATTTTCAAAGATAATAGCCAGTGGCTCTGCAGTCACATCAGTCAACTTTCTCAGCACTTTCTGATGCATTAGATCCAGTCCCATGAACTGATGCATGTCCAATTTTTTAAAATACTCCTTAAATCTGTTCTTTCACTATGGAGGGCTTCTCACCTCCTAACCACACTTTGCTGCCCAGTGCAGCAGTCTGGGGGTACATCTACTCTGCAACACTATTTTGAAATAACTAGCACTATTCCAAAGTAACTTGGTCCGTGTCTATACAGCAGGCAGTTATTTTGAAATACAGGCAGTCCCCGAGTTACGCGGATCCGACTTATGTCGGATCCACAGTTACAAACGGGGTTTGCTCCCCGTCTCCCTGGTCTGCTGGAGACCAGCAGACCAGGGAGATGGGAAGCAAAGCCTCTGAGGACGCTGGCAGCGGGACAGGCAGCGGACAGCCCAGACGCGCCGCAGCTGCATGCTCCGCGGCTTTGCTCCCCGTCTCCCCAGACCAGGGAGACGGGGAGCAAAGCCGGGGAGCACGCGGGCAGCGGACAGCCCAGAAGCGCCGCGGCTGTCCCACTGCTGGCATGTTCCATGGCTTTGCTGCCCGTCTCCCTGGTCTGCTGGAGACCAACAGACCAGGGAGACAGGGAGCAAAGCGGAGCAAAGCCGCGGAGGACCCGGGCGGTGGGACCGTGGTGCATCTTGGTCCCCCGCCCGCGTCTCCCTGGTCTGCTGGGGGAGGAGGGGCGCAGCTAGTACGCCCCCCCCCCAGCAGTCCAGGCTTTTCTCCGGACGCCTGTGGTAGAGCAGCTGGGGCGCTGCCGGTTGGTCGCGCAGCGCTGCTCTGGGTGCTACTGGACCAACCCGGCAACATCCCAGCTGCTCTGCCCCAGGCGTCCTGATTCAGCCGCTGCTGGTCAGTTTCAGCAGTGGCTGAATCAGGATGCCTGGGGCAGAGCAGCTGAGGTGCTGCTGGGTTGGTCCAGTAGCGCTGAGGAGCGGCGCTACTGGAGCAACCCAGCAGCAGCCCAGCTGCTCTGCCCCAGGCGTCCCCAAGTCAGCCGCTGCTGAAACTGACCAGCACTGACTACAGGAAGCCCGAGGCAGAGTTGCTCTGCCCCGGGCTTCCTGGAATCAGCCGCTGATCAGTTTCAGCAGCAGCTGACTTGGGGATGCCTGGGTTCTCAAGTTGAATCTGTATGTAAGTCAGAACTGGTGTCTAGATTCAGCCTGTTGAAACTGATTAGAGGCTGATTCCAGGAAGCCCGGGGCAGAGCAACTCTGCCTCGGGCTTCCTGTAGTCAGCCGCTGGTCAGTTTCAGCAGCAGCTGAATCTGGACGCCAGTTCCGACTTACATACAGATTCAACTTAAGAACAAACCTACAGTCCCTATCTTGTACTTAACCCGGGGACTGCCTATAGTGTCAAAATACTGTCAAGCTGGAGGACTTCTTACTCCGACTCCTGTAACCCTCATTGTACAAGGAATAAGAGAAGTCAGAGGAAGAGTGTCTATTTCAAAATAATTGCTCTGTAGAAGCTCCTTATTTTGAAATACGCTATTTTGAAATAAGATGCTCAATTGATGTAGCTCAATTTGTGTAGCTTATTTCAAGATAAGCCCTGCAGTGTAGATGCACTCTGGAAGAGAATTTTGTCAGTGAAGATCAAGTAAAAAAAAAGCTTTGAGCATTTTTCTACATCACCTGTCACTAGGTTGCCTTTTCCATTCAGTAAGGTTCCCATGCCTTCCCTGACCACCTTCTTATTGCTAAAATGCCTGTAGAAACCTTTCTTGCTATCCTTCAAATCCTTGGAAGCTGCAACTCCAATTGTGCTTTAGCTTTCCTGATTACACCCTTCATGCTCGAGCAATGTTTTTATACTCCTCCTAGTCATCTCTCAAAGTTTTCACTTCTTGTAAGCTTCCTTTTTTTGTTTAAACTCACAAAGATTTCTCTGCTAAGCCAGGGTAATTGCCTGACATATTTACTATTCTTTCTTCACATTGAGATGCTTTTTTCCTGAATCCTCAATAAGGTTTCTTTAAAATGCAGCCAGCGCTCCTGGACTCCTTTCCCCTTCATATTAGTTTCCCAGGGGATTCTGACCATAAGTTCCTTGAGGGAGTCAAAATCTGCTTTTCTGCTGTCCAGGGTCTGTATTCTGCTGCTCTCCTTTCTTCATTTTGCCAGGATCCTAAATTCAACCATTTCATGGTCACTGCGGCCCAGGTTGCCAGCTAATTTTGTATCCCCTACTAATACTTCTCTGCTTGTGAGCAGCAGGTCAAGAGGAGCATGACTCCTAAGTGGCTCCTCTGCACTTGCACTAGCAAGTTTACCTCAGTACTCTCCAAAATCTTCCTAGAATGTCTGTGCACTGCTGTATTCCTCTCCCAGCAGATGTCAGGGTGATTGAAGTCCCTCATGAGAACCAAGGTCTGTGATCTAGAAACTTCTGTTAGTTGAATTACAGTGGTTCATTTACCTGTCATTCTTGCCTTGATTCAGACTTCTTAGGAACATATTTTCAGTATATATGTACACATCGGTTTTTTACATGTTATTTTTACATACATTTCACTAAGATTTTAATAAACGATGACACTGGTTCTTGTTAAAGACATCACGTAACATTATTTATGGATAAATTCCATACGAAAGCAGTATGTCAGGTATAGTGAGTTTGTAAGGCCTTTCAGGAGATAAAGAACTATGAATCCTGTGCCAGTTGGCACAGAGGAGCTTTTAGGGTCACAGTACTTATTGAGTCTGTGTGTTCTCTCTCTCCTATAATTTAAAGATCTGCTGTAAACAGCAAAGGCATTACAGCTCCAAAGAAGATCCCACATTCTTTTAGAATGGAAAGCCTTAGGCAGCCCAAATATATAGCTCACCCTACCATAAATACATAAAAAAATAGGGGTGATCAAACCCACCATTTACAGGTAGGATATGCTAATCTGTTCTGCTGATTGGGGATAACAGTTCCTCCATAATTCTCTCATTTCCTATTTCCTTCATATTGTATATCTCAGTTTGTGAGTTTGCTTATGAGCACTTTTGCCACATTTTATTTCAATTTTATTGCTGCCTATTTTGCATAGCTCAGGCGTTATTTTTTGTCGTTGTTTGTAATCACTGATGAAGTAAATGGTGTCACTGGTCCATTCCTCTTCAGTGTAATTGCTTCTTATGTGAAACTTTCAGCATGCTAATTTAAAAACAGCACATGCTAAAGGTCCCACATCTGTTTTACTAATTTATATTCTGTTCAAAAACATGATTCCTCATTTAGCCTATTGGCTGGCTGATAATCAGTTAACCTTGTTTTAAGTCATTAACCTACCATTTTGTGTGATCTTCCCAGAACACATTTGAGATGACTGATTCAATGTTTGTGCGGAGAGTATTTAATGCAAGCCATTTGTGCAAACTCCTGCCTTCATGCTCCATCACATCACCTGTAAATGCTTGGATACATCAGCCTAATGGGTTTACAGTAAATCTATAAAAATCAAATATTTGAGGCTTTTCAGCTTAGAAGGAATGCTTTTTCAAAATGTTTAATTTATATCAAAGTTCCATAGCAATATATTCAGAAAGTACACTTTAGTATACATGGCTAACCTTAAAACAGTCTCAACCCATTGACTATGGCTATTGAGGAGTGACATGGTGATGACCTGAGATTAAGTACATGGAAATTATTGGTAATGATTCCGTACTTTTCGGAACACTTGTAACAATTATACCATCCTCTAGATAAATAATAGTCTTTTGGGTAAGATCTTCTGTTGTAATAAATTGGGAAGTTCTGTGGAGTTTTAATGGAGCTTCCTGATTTACAGTAACTAAGGATATGGACTAGCTTTTCTTATATCTGGCCTTGGGGATGTATTTTTCAAGCTTATTTTGCTGGGATTGTTTTCATGTTTGGAAATTAAAATTAGGATACATTTAGAGTTCAATTTCTCCTACACCAACACTGAGTGACTGTGTGGGCTCATTGTGCCTCCTGCACATTGTAAGAGTTGTCTGGAGATGGATGGGCTCTGCCAGGTTAGAATTTTGCCCAAGATACACCATATGATGAGCAAGTCAACCATGTCCATCTTGGATTAGTTGCAGCCCAGGTTAATAATGTCTGCAACATCCGTCTCCCACAAGGCAAGATATGTCAAGTATGCTACAGGGCTATGTCTAGACTGGCATGATTTTCTGGAAATGCTTTTAACAGAAAAGTTTTCTGCTAAAAGCATTTTCGGAACAGAGCATCTAAATTGGCACGGACACTTTTCCGCAAAAGCACTTTTTGCGGAAAAGCGTCCGTGGCCAATCTAGACATGCTTTTCCACAAAAAAGTCCCGATCGCCACTTTCACGATCGGGGCTTTTTTGTGGAAAACAAATCTCAGCTGTCTACACTGGCTCTTTTGCGCAAAAGTTTTGCGTAAAAGGGACTTTTGCCCGAATGGGAGTAGCATAGTATTTCCGCAAAAGCACTGATTTCTTATAGTAGGAAGTCAGTGCTTTTGCGGAAATTCAAGTGGCCAGTGTAGACAGCTGGCAAGTTTTTCCGGAAAAGTGGCTTATTTTCCAGAAAAACTGGCCAGTCTAGGCACAGCCCAGGTGTAACACCAGCAAAGAGGATCTGTAAAAGAGAAAACATCACCATACATAGCTATGTGGAATGTAAGGGCATAAAGACAATAGGGAAGTTAAAAGTACTCACATGTGAAATGGAACAATAGACCTGGCACCTTCTAGGAATCATTGAGGTCAGATGGAAAAAATTTGGAGAGGCACTAATGGAAGAAGGCCTTGCATTCTATTACAGTGAAAAGGGCAAACATGTCAAGGGCATAGGATTTCTTGTGCATAAAAATATCAAGAATTCAGCATTAGGATGCCACCCAATATCCAGCCATCTTTCTACCCATCTAACATTTAACAGAGTATGACACAAAGCTCTCAGGGCAACAATGAAGAAGTACAGTGTTTGCAGTAAGCTTAGTTTTACCATTAAACAACTGTATGTCAAGGTCAACAGTGCAGTTCTTGTCAATGGCTTGATAAGGAAGTGCTTTGACGAAGCTGCCTTCTTTCACCCACACTTTTCAACATCTACTTGGAGCGCATAATGACTGATTCCATAGAAGATCACATGCCTACAGTCAGATTGAGGAGTGAATAATCTTAAATCGTTGGTTCATTGATAGGAGTGCTGGCTAGTAGCAAAGATGAACTTTCAACTTTGTGTAACAAGTGGACGAAACCCCTGCAACTACAGCCTGTAAATCAGTGCAGAGAAAGCCAAGCTGTTGTCAAACAAATGTGACAGGATCAGCTCACATATCACTGTCAACGAACAAGAGCTGGAGACAGTGAAACAGTTCAAGTATTTGGGAGCAATCATCACTGATTAAGGATCAAAGGCAGAAATTCTGGCAAAAAATGTGCAAACAGCAGCAAGGCTAAAGCCAATTTGGAGGAAGAAAAACATCTCCCTGGAATCCAAACTGACACTGCTGCATGCACTGGTCATCTCCATTTTTCTGAATGCATGAGAGACATGACCCTTATGGCAGCACTTGAATGAATAATAATGGTAGCAGAAATGAAATACTTCATAAAATCCTGGGCATCTCCTACTTCCACCACATCACTAATGAAGAGGTCTACAGCATCATCACCTACTGCACTGGGTCACATGAAGACCTCCCAAAGACTGTGAAGGAAGCATAAACTGAAGTGGTATGGCCATGTAACAAAATCATCTAGTCTATTCAAAATCATCCTCCAAGGGATAGTATGGGGGAAGAGAAGAAAAGGTAGACAGAAGAGAAATGGATTGACAACATAAAAGAGTGAACAGGAATAGACTTTGCAGAGATTCGGGCAATTGTGCCTAATTGTCAGAGGTGGAAACAATTGATTGATTACTCATCAATGATGGCGCTCAATGACAAATGAAGTTATGGTAGTATGATGATGATGGTGACAGCCACGTGAAAAAGTAACTACAAAAAAATAACAGCTTTATTCCAGTGCTTTTAATGTGCCTTGTGAATATTCACAGCCACTTTAATTGTACTTTCTATAAACATATTAGCACTTTTTTGTTGGTAAAGTGTTCACAAAAGGATGATGTCACTTTTGTGAATATGAATTTGCTGTAGTATTCTTGCATAGCTATTTTGGAAGCTCGTTGTGGGCATGGGAGTAGAACAGTCATGGAGCAGAAAGAATATCATGTCCAATCATACAGCAGATATGTCCAATTGTCACTGTGAATAATTCCTAACATGGCAGAAAATTAAAGAATAAACTGTACAAATAAAATACTTTGTAATCAGAGGTAAATTAATACCATAAATTTTCTTTCTAAATACCACCTTTCTACATTACTCGTACTCAGCACTTTACAGTGGACCAACACTCTCAATAGTCAGGTTTTAGATTTTAAAAATCAGGTCTATCAAAGTGGTATTCACTACAATAACTCCAGTAAAAAACAATGGTCTTGTAGCACCTTAGAGACTAACAAAAATATATAAATCGTATCATGAGCTTTCGTGGGCACAACCCACTTCTTCAGATGCTCAATATTATGGAGCAAGGGGCACAGATTTTGAAATACAAATCAGAAACTGAAGGGAGAATGGGAGAAGAAACAAATAAAGAAAAAACTGTCAATTGAAGTGTCCATGATAAATGAGGGTAATAGTAGGCTATAAGTGCCTGATACAGTAAAACCTGTGTTATCCGGCATGCCAGGGGATTAGGACGTGCTGGTAACCTAAAAATTCTGTTTATCTTGGGGAGGGGGGACGGGAGCCATGTGGATGCCAGGATTTGGCCTGCTAGCGAGGGCCACAAGCCACAGAGAGGAGCGAGGTGCAGCCTGGGGAGGGGTGGTGGAAGCTCGGGGGGCGGGAGGCGGGAGGCAGAGATGGTGGGAGCAGCCTGCTGAGGGGGCTGCCATTTACCCCCTCCCCTAGGTATGTGCTGCACACTCGTCTGAGGAGCAGCCTAGCACTTAAAGGGCCAGTTTCCTTTTTTTTTTTTCTTTTCCTGGCATCAGAAATTTGCCAGTTTTTACAGTTTTCCAGATGCTTAAGTTCCGGATAGCGCAGGTTTTACTGTACTTAGCATTTGATGACATCTGGGTGTTGAATATAATGGCCCATAAAGTTCATGCCTTTGTTCAAGCCATGCGAGATAATATCACATTTACATATGAAAACTAGTTCTGAAGATTCTTGCTCTAGTTGATTTCTGAAATTGTTTTGTATCAGAATAGTTCAGTGGTGGCCAAATCGTGGTTCTCGAACTGCATGCGGCTCTTTGCTCATAGAAATGTGGATCTTATAGGGTTACCATACCTCCAGTTTTTCCCGGACATGTCCTCATTTCCCCTGTTAAATTGCCGTCTGGCCGGCTTTTTTAAAACACAAAAAATGTCTGGGATTTGGGGAGGGGCAGCGGTACCTGCCTTCAAGGGAACATTCAACTGCATTTTGGAGCCTCATGCCTGGACAGTTCACGGCCTCTCTGCACATGCGCCCCAGCTCCTATAGGGAAATGCGCATGGCGGTAGCTCTGGTGAGACCCAGGGTGGTGTTAAAAGAATCTGGAGCTGCCTGGCTCTGGAGGAGGAGAGAGATTGGGTTGAAACGGGGAGGCTGGGGGTGCCTGGCTCTGGGAGAGGGGGAGGACATTAGGTTAGAGCAAGGAGGCTGGGGGTGCCTCAGAGTTATAGATATATAAAAATAAATATATAATCTGTGCCTCATAGATATATAGGTATATAAAAATAAATATATAATACATGGCTCTTTGCATTACTATCCACAACTATTTTGGCTCTTAGTCTCTACTTGGTTAGCCACCCCTGGAATATCTACTAATAACTTCAGTGTTTCTTACTAACCTGGTAACCAGTGCAGACTGGAAAAAAAAATTAGGGGGAAAATGTGAACAAAACCATCACTTTTGGCTTTTGTCAGTTTATTTTTGAAATTTTGGGTTTTTGCAATTGAAAAACAGTATAGTCCAGTTTTATATTTGGTCACTGAAAACTAAAAATAATTCAGGTTTTGACTAAAGCTAAAGTTCTCAGTAAAAGTTTCCAGTTAGCTGAAATACCCTTTTCTAAGCAGCTTTAATAACTCTTTTAGAACATTGCCCTAATGGTATGTCTAGGTTGCAGTTTCCAAAACTTGGTGGTTATATTGTACCTTATTGCAATGACCATCATACAATGGGGTCACCTAACAAATTTAGTCTTTTAATAAGATTGCTGTCTGAGCTTTATTCTAGCAAAATGGCAGTGGTTAGTTCCAACACATTAGATTAATATTTACAAAAATTAATTTATTCTCTAATGTGCTAGAACTAATCACTGCCATTTTGCTGTGAAAGGAATGTGTTCTAGAAGCTGTCGTTTCGTGGAGCTCTCTTAGTGTAATGATATGAATCCTTTAAAGAACTATGGGAAATGGGTGTAGAAATCATATTTTGCAGATGGGGGCTAGTCATCAGCTGAGTTCAAGCATAGCCACAAATTACACCCACAAACCATGAGAGCCACAAATGAAATGCAAGGTTGAATCTTAGTAGTTTTTTGCAGGTATGCAGTAACTGACTGCCTGTTTTTTAAACAGTGCCTTTTCTGGAGGCATATTAAATGTGTGCTCTGTGATCTGTATTGACTAGTCATTGGTTTCCAGAATGACTTTCACATATAAACCCCCAAATGATCTGGGACCTGACCATCTCAAGAACTCTGACTCTCCCTGACATACCACTGCTGTCAGAACAGGTGCCTGAGCTGAGCCCCATCAGGGAGGATGGCACTGTGTTATCACTTAGGGCTCCAGACCTTTGGAACACATTGCCTTTTCATGTCTGCAATAGCCTTTGCTGGCTTACTCTGCATGTCCCACTCACGCTTACCTGTAAGTAGTTCGGTGCAGGGCAGGACCAGGACCAGGTAATGGTGGTCGGGTGGAATTCTGGTGTGCATTTTGTATGGAGATTGAATGGTATCAATAAAGCAGAATGCTACTGTGTGGACTTCTGTCTACAAAGAGAGGTCAAAACTGACTCTAATAAGTTAGTTAAAAGTTCAGACATATAACCACATTATTTAGCATTTAGTAATGTGACAGTATTAGGACAAGGTGCCTAATGTTGCTTGCTTAATTTCAACCACAGCAGCAAACATATTATTCATAATTGTACAATGTCATATGTAAGAAAGCACCTATCATCCAGTAACTGTAAACAGTGGGTAATTTTGTATTAGCATTTGCCTTCTTAGTGGAAGAACTGAGGAATGGCTCTTCCATTTCATAACCTCATTGGTTTTGCACCTCTTGACCTGTGAGAAGTCATGTTTAAGGAATCCTGAACCACTGCAAAAAGATTCTCATTGAACATATTCTCTCAAAGACACAATCTTCTAAAGGATTAGGTTCATAGAGGCCGCTAAATTAATGTGATATTTATCAAAGTGATTATAAGAACCTCTCACCTGGTGCTTGACAACTAATATTTAAGTCATCCTATCAGGAGACAGGTGCCCTGAGTTCTTTTTTTTGAACTCTGCCACAGACTTGCAGTGACACCCTAGATAAGTCACTTAATGTATGTTACTCAGTTATAGCATTTATTAAATTGGGAAGATTTCTAGTATGTGTTATATAGAGGAGTTTTGCAAAGTTTATCTCACACTTTGCAGCAGATTTTCTGTTAACTGGTTTTAAAACGTTAATAAATATACTGTATTTTTTCTGAGACACAAAGACTAGTATACCATTCATTTTGAATATTGGTCAAAATACTATCTGGTCTTCAGGAGGAATGGTTATGTCCACAATGTCTCTTTTGACCAGCAACTATTTCAATTAGCTTTTGGTCACTCTTTCTGTCATCTTGTTTATGCTGATCTTCTCGGCCTGATTCTCTGCTGGTTTTGTTTTGCTGTACTTTCACTGAAATAAAGGGATTTAAACTAGAATAAAACAAGTGTAACACAGTGGAGAATCAAGCCAAAAGATGTGTACATAAAATCAGCAAATACACGTTCAAAAATGCGGAAGTCCTCTGCTGTACAATGCATGAGACTGAAACAATTCAGGAGTCACTGAATGTTGATTTTTTTTCCTCTCTCTGCTTTTTTCTGATAATTGTGTGCCTTGCTTCTCTGATCCTGAAATGGAATAACAGAATCTGATTCTCTAAACCCTTGCACATGAGTCATATCATCCAATTAGAAGGGGTTCTGTCTTCAAGCTGAGTCCTAGACAGTCCAACCTGATAGAGTTGTCCATCAACACGTGGTTCTCATTATTGAGAATGTTCCTTTAAACTGTGGCCCCTTTTATTCTCACAGGCTAATGGTCTCCTCAGAAGGTGATTAGCATTTGGCTGATGGGCGGGCTGGCTGGCTGACCCGCTTGCCTGCCTTTCCAGGAGGGGTCACCAGGCAGCAGTCATCCCAGGAGTTCTTGCCTTCAGTTACCTTTCTCTACGTGATCATATACTTTCCTCTCTGATCTTCCACCTACTGTGCTAGGTTTGCCCTTTCTAAGCTCCTCTTTCCTTGTCTGACACCTTTCACAGGTGTGAAGTGGCAGAGCCCACATTAGCTCATTAACCCTGTGATGTGTAGTGTAGGGTTTGTATAGTGTTTGCAGCACTTGGGGAACCTAAGTTAGGGGGGGGAGCTAGATACAGCCCCTGGCTTGCCTGGATCTGGCCTCCCCAGCATTGGGGAGCCCACACTGTCACTCCAGCCCCCTGCCACCTCCCTCTGAGGCTGGAGCACACAAAATTTATTCGCCTAGGCTCCACCCTAACTTAGACCACAGATTTTTGCATGGAACACCCTCCCAGAATTGCTAGAGGAAAAAATGCACATACTCTAAATGGAAGAGAGACAGGGTGAAAAGAAAATTATAGCTACTGAAAATAAACCCCTGCTTGACCTTCACTTAGCTACAGTTCCATTGTTTGTTTAAACATCTATTAAAAAACCCAAACCTACTTTGTTAGCTGTCTCATTTAATGAGATTCAGGTTGTGCCTTCCTACTTACATTTATCAGCTTGTCAATTATGTGAAAATATTCACACTCTAGTGCTCGTGAATTGCTGCTTTGCTAGTGTATTAAAGCATACATACATCCCAAATAATACAAGTTTAAGTGGAAACCACAAGACTATATTGTTTAACAGCAAATTTAACAAACAATACCTTGAAAGGAGCTTGAGGGGCAGTCCCTCAATGACCCCGTAACTATACTTACTACAGAGTCTAACAGCGCGAAGGCGATTGAGGCGGTGCTGGCGACCTACTACCTTTAGGCTAATTGAAAGCCTTCAGGGAGGAACTGCCAGGCGTCCCTCGACGGAGGATCCCGACGATTGGCGACCTTCAATCCTTTGGCTAGTTTAAAGCCGCAGGAGAGGAACAGCCAAGGAGATCCCTCAAAGTACAGGTAGGGAGCGATGGCGGTCGGTTCACCTTCCGTGAAACCTCTGGCCCTCGATACCTCTTCTCCGCACTTCGGAGCGGCAGGATCAGGCAATGGAAGACTCTGTTCTACCTACTCTAATCCTATCCTAAAATAAAACCTTATCTAAATCGCGACGAGCCCGACGGACAAGCAAGATGACGGCCGACAAGCGAGGACCGATGCAACCTGCCGTACAGACTCGATGACGATAGCTAATCTATCTAAAATACTAAACTAACTAACCTAACCTATTTGAGGAGGTCTGACCTTCCACCAGCCTGACTCAAAGAGAATATTATATTCTATGAAATGGAGGGAGCATAGCCTTCCGTTAGCTTCTCCAGAAGAATATCTTTACAAGACCACTTTCATTCTAACCTAGGACAAGATTAAAATGAACACACTCTCTCTCTCTCTCTATACCTAAGCCTTAAAACCTATCCCGACGGAACCCAAGAACCCGACGCGACAGCAACTGCTGCGCGGCAGAGACTTATATAGTCTGGGCTCATACATATTCATAAGTTCCGTGGTATGATCTGATTGGTTTAGAAAAGATGCTATTCTAACATAGTTTAAAATCATTGGTTGACACTTTAGCTTATGCATATTCATAGATCATTCAAATTTCAACAGGTATACTAGCTTTTACTTTTAAATCCCAATAGCTATGTATACAGGTATCTGTGGCACATGACAAGATCGTGACTTAAAATGGATGTCTATAGAATTCTTAACTCAAAATGGAGTTTTGGACTCCATTTTGAAATATGGCATGTGTATATATATAAACTAGTCCTACATAGATTTTACAGTGGTTAGGCATTCAGATATATAGCTATCAGTCCTGTATTTTACATACACTGTACATGGTGTTACATTATAGACTCACGCTAGATGTTACACTTGTATTCACTTGGTTACATACTTGTTACCTATTACGTAGATATAACCTTGGTATTACAGTTCTGCTTTACGGGGGGGGGGGGAACTATTTTGGTCCCTCTTTGAAACTGAAGCAGTTGTTATACTGTGAAGCATTTAAATAGATAATTTCCTGGTTTAGAAGCAAGGTTGATGGAGTCTTTGGGACTGGAATTAGCTTCCCTACTTAGTTCAGCACAGTGCAGATTTGGAGATGCTGCAAGAATATCCGGTCCTCCCAAGTTTCTCTTAGGGAAAAGCTTTGATGAAATTTTTATTGATTTGTGGTGGCTCTTGGAGGAAATTTATTCGATATCCGGGGAGGTTTTTTAGAGCTATTTTGTTGTTTGTTTTGTAGGTGTTTTTATATCCATAGGAAAAATGTAGACGTGAAGATGGGGATTGAATTAGGACTCTGAAGCCTCTTATGCCAGATTCTTTTACCTTTTCTTAATGTCTGAATTTGCAGGTTATGTTTTAAAAATGGTAAATGCCTAAAGGTTGATTTAGACACTAAACTTACAAATAAATTAATAGGTCAGCTGCATCTCCCACATTTCCCTACTGTCCTTAAGTAAAAAAGACTCACTTTCAATAAGCAGGGTTGCGAGAATTTTCAGTGTAATTATTAGACTTTAGGAGATATGTTGTTATGCTTAAAAGAAGCACATGGGACCTTTTTCAGGGGGATAAGGCAACATGCCACATTTACTGATAATATAACAAAGTAACACACTCACCCACCCCACTGCTGATGGAATAATTATCAGTCTGTTACTCAGCCCAATCTATTGGCCAGATAGATCGAGTGTGAGGAAGGAGACGGGTTCTTGTCAGTCCAGATGATTGTCCATGGTCTTAGCAGGATGGAACCCAAAGAACCATACAAGAAAATCCTTTCTAGGATTTTCCTGCCAGGCAAGTCTCTGCATTTTGCCTTGTCACGCCTTAATCAGTCACTCAGCATCACAATCAAACTTCCTGTGACATATATTTATCTGGAGGTTGTTCTCGCAGTCCTCGAATATCAGTGTGCTGACAACCTTGGTGGTGTTGTCTTTCCAACGAAAGTTGTTATCGGTTCCCTATCAAGCGGTGCTTGCCACTAACTTCAGGGTTTGTCAATCTGCCTTGGTCCAGTTTGCATCTTCAGTGTGCTTTGCCTTAGTTGATAATTATTTGGTTCTTCTGAGTCTCTGGCCCCTCCACTGACTATTTGGGCATGCATTGGCCTTCACATTTATCTCTCCTAAAATATTCTTTCTCTCATTCACACAAACAATACATTTACACAATTGCACCACACAACAAAGGGATACTTCTAGTCACTTTAAAAAAGTTATGGAGTCTTTCAATATTAAACTTCGTTCTATTAAAAGGCTTTACCTAATACTAACATCACTATGCATTACAATATTCCATCCCTTTGCTTTAACATCAGAACATGCTAACATCAAAAAGAAATGGAGCTAAGTTAACAAAGCTTTCTGGTCTGTCTGAGGCCTACATCTTGTGTTTAAGTTTAATCCAAACCTTGTGCTATAAAATACATTCATTATAACTAACTACAGTACACTTCCGATAATCCAACACCTCCGGGACCCAGGAGCTGCCGGATTATTGGATATGCCAGGGTATCGGAAGGTACTCCAGAGGGGGTTGCGGGGGGGAGGGGAGTCAGTGGGGGAAGCCCCACGCATCCACTGGTGACTGTCCAGCTGGGGCTGCAAGCAGCAGTGGCAGACTTGGGGAAGTGGTGGGGCAGAGAAGCTGGGGTGCTTGCCAAGTTGGTCCTGCAGCGCTGCCCCTCACCACACCCCCTCTCTTACGCCACCGCTTGCATCCCAGCTGGCCTGTAGCCAGAGCTGGACTGAGGCATAGGCGAACTGCCCATGGCACCAACTGATGGGATGAGCCCAATGGCAGCTGTAAGGGGCGTGTGGCATCCCTTACAGCTGCCATCAGGTGCCGCGCACCTGGCTCCCGCAGCGCCAGCTCCGCAGCGCCGGCCAGCAGCACCCTTCCCCCCATAGCCATGGGGCCCTGCACGGCCCAGCAGCGCTGGCCAGGCCGGGCTGGGCAGCGCATGTACTGTGAGCCCTGGGGGTGGGCCCACACACTCTGGCGAGGGGGGCGGGCCTGCACATGTGCCATGCACCTGGGGGCAGCACTGTGTGCCCAGGCCCAGAGTGCCAAAGGGCTAGGGCCAGCCCTGCCTGTAGCAGGCAGCTGCTTGGGGCTTTCCCCCGCCTCACTGTAAAATGGTGGAGGGTTCGCCCCTCAACGTGCTGTTCCCTGCTGACCCTGCCCCCCAGCCGGTCACAGTGTGGGTCCCGGCAGACCTGTCACAGGGGCATAATCCCTTTCCCCTCTCCTCCCCTTCACTTTCCCAGCCCATGAGCCTGTGTGGGGCTCACAGGAGCTTCAATTGTCCAGCTGGCTGAAGCACTTTCAGGTTCCACTTGGTGCCAGACTATCAGGAGTGCTGAACTACTGGATGCCGGACAACTGGAGTTTTACTGTAACTTATTACCTACAGAATTACAAGGCTACAATGTTCCCAATGTGGATACCACAGAATTTTATGTAATTTTGAATATTTTCTATACAACAGGAAATATAAAAATACAATAAAATAGTTTTCTTTCAAAATCTAACAACATTGATTTGTGTGTGTGTGTGTGAGAGAGAGAGAGAGAGAAGTTTTGGAAGAACCTGCCAAGGGGAACAGTGCAGGACAACAAACCTAACTGGCTTTAATACTGAGATTGATATGTTTGTAGGGGGGATGGTATGATGGGACTGCCTACAATAGCATATGACCATCAGTGACGGAAAGTAACAAAAATCCCCAACTTCTGCTGGGTGGAAACTAAATGGGGAGGCCTCTGAGTTAGCTCAGAAAATTCTTTCCCAGGTATCTGTCTAGCAGTTCTTGCCCATAGTCATGGTCCATCTCAGGGGTGGGAAATCTTTTTTTGGATCAGGTGCTACTGACCGACAGAGAAATTGGTCCAGGACCATATGCAAAGGAGAATAAATTAAATTAAATTAAATTAAAAATCACATGGATTTGATCCCCAAACTGATAAGCTATCATAGGCACAACCCACTTCTTCAGATGAATGGAGAAGGGGTACAAATAAATAGCAGAAAAAGAGGGGTGAAGAGGGAAAGAGAAGGGAAAAAACCTTGTAGGTTAGGGTATGTAACCTCTTTAGCACGGACACTCTTAGAGTATGTCTACACTACCACCCTAGTTCAAACTAGGGTGGTAATGTAGTCAACCGGAGTTGCAAATGAAGCCCGGGATTTGAATTTCCCAGGCTTCATTTGCATGTAGCCGGAGTAACGGTAGTTCGGAATAGGAAGCCTAGTCCGAACTACCTAGTTCGTGCCGCGTGTAGCCGCGGGGCACGGAGTCCAAACTAGCGGCCATTTAAAAATTATGGCGCCCAGCTACATGCAAATGAAGACCGGGAAATTCAAATCCCGGGCTTCATTTGCAACTCCGGTTGACTACATTACCACCCTAGTTCGAACTAGGGTGGTAGTGTAGACATACCCTAAGAGTGTCCGTGCTAAAGAGGTTCAAGAGAGCTATAAGTGCCCAATACTTAACTTTTAATGTCATTAGAGTGTTGACTGCAGCAGCCCCTCCAATTCATGTCTTTGTTCAAACCTTAATGAAAGATTTGCAGATGAAGGCAAGTTTCTGAATCTTCTCTTTCCAAATGGTTTTTAAATTGTTTTGTAATAGTATCGTCAATTTTAGATCCATTAATGAATGCCCAGGCAGGGATAAATGTTCCCCAACAGGTTTCTGTGTGTTACCATTTCGGATATCTGATTTGTGTCCATTAATCCTTTGTCATAGGGACTGTCCAGTTTGACCAATATACCTGGCAGAGGGGCATTGCTGGCACTTGATGGCATAGATCACATTGGTGGATGTACAGTTGTATGGTCCTCCGGTATGACGGCTTATGTGGTTAGGTCCTGTGATGATGTCACTTGGGAATGTCTACACTACAGTGTTATTTTGAATTAACTTATTTCGAATTAGTTAATTCGAAATAAGCTAATTCGAAATAATGCATCTAGACCCAAAAACTAATTCGAATTAGCATTTCGAGTCAGGAGGGATGGGGGAGCGGTGGAAGTGGGAGAGGGTGCAGGGGGTGGAGGAGGAGTGAGAGCTGAGGAGGGGCTGGAGCAGGAGGAGGCAGGAACCTGTCCACCAGGGTCTGGAGGTGAACTCTGAGGGCACGGCCCTGCTCCTCCAGTGCCTGCAAGCTCTGCTGCCGCAGCCGCAGGACCTCGCGGACTCAGTGCTCCTGGTTGCGGAGCTGCTGCCCCAGTAGCTGCAGGTGCCGCCGCTGGTATTCCTCCTGGTTGCGGGTGCACCTCCTGGCCCGGATGCAGGTGGCTGTTCCAGGCAGGGTGGTACGCCCTGCAGTCCCAGGTGCTGCAGATGTGGTGAAACAAGAGCACTGGTCAGTTTTCCCTGGGGACACGGTGGGTGAAACCCAGCCCCGCTCTGCAAGGCGAGGTCGGCGTGCGGGGAATGGGCCAGGGCTCCTGCATGAGACCCAGCTGCTGCTCCATGGTGGGCAGGCCCAGGTGCACGGTCCCTGGGCTCCCTCTCCATCCCTGCCCCCCATACACATAAGGGGAGCATGATGTGGAGCCCTCCCTGGCCTCAGACGACACAGCAGATGTGCTCTGTGGGATGACTAGGGGGTCCTGGGTCCTGGGCAGGCTCCCTGCAGGAACCTGCAGCTCCTGGCTCTTGATGTCGTCCTCTTCCTCCGTTTCTACCCCGGGGTCGACCACCACCCCAGGGGCATGGACTGCGTGAGCCCCCAGGATGCGGTCCAGGGCCTCAAAGTGAGGGCAGGACTCTGGGTTGGCCCCTGGTTGGGAGGCCCTGGAGTAGGCCTGCTGCAGGTCCTTAATTTTGCAGCAGACCTGCTCCTGGGTCCGCATGTGGCCTCTGGTGGCCAGGCTGGCAGCCAAGTGGCTGTAGACGGCCGCATTCCTGTGCCTAGTGCTGAGATTGTGGACATTGGAGGCCTCCCCCCAAACCTCGATGAGGTCCACGATCTCCACACTAGATCAGGCGGGCGCCTGCCTTTTGCAGCCCTGGGCAGGCTCCTGGGAGCTGCCAGTCTGGTCCTGGGAAGAGGTGGAGGGCTGGGTGGCAGCGGGTGGCTGGCTCATCTCATGCAAGGTGCAGGGTCTGCTGGCTGGATGCTTGCAGGCTTGCAACTGGCACAGTTACCATGGGCAGACCATGCCCCTTTAAGGGTTCCGGGGCTGGGAAAGGGGCAGAAGAGTTTTCCTGGTTTGGCCCAAAATGGCCACCAAGGCAACCTGGGAAGGGCTAGCCTCCAGCTAGTTCGAATTAAGTGGCTACACAGCCCTTAATTCGAACTACTTAATTCAAACTTGGCTTTACTCCTCGTAGAATGAGGTTTACCAAATTCAAATTAAGCGCTCCGCTATTTTGAATTAAATTTGAAATAGCAGTTTGCATATATAGCTGCTATTAAAGTTAATTCGAACTAATGGCTGTTAGTTCGAATTAACTTTGTAGTGTAGACATACTCTTCTATAGATGTGTGGACAGAGTTGTCACTGGAGTTTATTGAAGGGGTGGGTTCCTGGGTGAATATGATGGAGGTGTGCTGCATGGCTGCTGGAAATAATTTGTTTCAAGTTCAGGGGCTGTCTGTAGGTGAGGGTTGGCCTGGCCCCAAGGCCTGTGAGAGTGAGGGATCATTTTCCAGGATCGGTTGTAGATTGTTGATGATGCACTGCAGGGGTTTAAGTTGGGAGCTATAGGTGATGACTAGTGGTTTCTGTTATTTTGTTTGTTAGGTCTATTTTGAAGCACCTTCTGCCTGGGTACTCATCTGGCTCTGTCAATCTGTTTTTTCATTTCCCCGGGTAGGTATTTAAGATTTAAGAATGCCTGATAGAGATCTTGTAGGTATTTGTCTCAGTCTGTGGGATTGGAACAAATCTGGTTGTATCTTAGGGCCTGGCTGTAAACAATTGATTGGGAAATGTGTCTTGGATGGAAGCTAGAGGCATGTAGGTAAGTGTAATGGTCGGTAGGTTTCCGGTATAAGGATGGTGGAAATGTGGCCATCGTTTAATTGTACTGTAGTGTTAAGGAAAAGGATCTCTTATGTGGACTGGTCCAGGCTAAGGTTGATGGTGGGGTGGAAGTTGTTGAAATCCCTGTGGAATTCTTCAAGGAGCTCCTTCTCATAGGTCCATATGATGAAGATGTCGTCAATACAGTGTAAGTAGAGGACGAGTGCTAGGGGGCTAGAACTGAGGAAATCTTTTTTGAGGTTAAGCATAAAGATGTTGGCATATTGTGGGACCATGCAGGTGTTCATAGCTGTAACGCTGACTTGAAGATTGTCCCCAAATTGGAAATAGTTGTGGGTGAGGACAAGGTCACAGAGTTCAGTCATTAGGTTTGCAGCGGCATCATCAGGGATGATGTTCCTGATAGCCTGTAATCCATCTTCCTGTGGAATGTTGGTATAAAGAGCTACATCCATGGTGGCCAGGATGGTGTTTTCAGGAAGACTGCTGATAGAATCATAGAATACTAGGACTGGAAGGGACCTCGAGAGGTCATCGAGTCCAGTCCCCTGCCCTCATGGCAGGACCAAATACTGTCTAGACCATCCCTGATAGACATTTATCTAACCTACTCTTAAATATTTCCAGAGATGGAGATTCCACAACCTCCCTGGGCAATTTATTCCAGTGTTTGACTATCTTGACAGTTAGGAACTTTTTCCTAATGTCCAACCTAAACCTCCCTTGCTGCAGTTTAAGCCCATTGCTTTGTGTTCTATCCCCAGAGGCCAAGATGAACAAGTTTTCTCCCTTCTCCTTATGACACCCTTTTAGATATCTGAAAACTGCTATCATGTCCCCCCTCAATCTTCTCTTTTCTAAACTAAACAAACCTAATTCCTTCAGCCTTCCCTCATAAGTCATGTTCTCTAGACCTTTAATCATTCTCGTTGCTCTTCTCTGGATCCTCTCCAATTTCTCCACATCTTTCTTGAAATGCAGTGCCCAGAACTGAACACAATACTCCAATTGAGGCCTAACCAGCGCAGAGTAGAGTGGAAGAATGACTTCTAGTTTCTTGCTCACAACACACCTGTTAATGCATCCCAGAATGTTCTGTAGTTTCCTCAGGAAGTCGGTAGTGTCTTGAAGATAGCTAGGAGTGCTGGTAGCATAGAGTCTGAGGAGAGAGTCAACACAACCAGATAATCCTGTTGTAAGTGTGCCAATGCCTGAGATGATGGATGTGCGGGATTTCCAGGTTTGTGGATCTTGGATAGAAAATAGCTGGTCAATGATTTGGACGTGTGTTTTCATAGATTTGTTCCCGAGTTGTAACAGGGAGTTTCATGAGCAGTTGTTTTAGGGGTTTTTTTGGTGTTCTTTAGTGGGATCAGAGGAGAGAGGTCTGTGGAATCTGGTGTTGCTGAGTTGTCTGGCTGACCCCTGTTCATAATCTGTTCTGTTCATGATGACTACAGCACCCCCTTTGTCAGTCTCTTAGGGTATGTCTACACTAGCTTGTTAATTCGAGCTAGGTAGGCAAATCAGGCAACCGGAGTTGCAAATGAAGCCCAGGATTTAAATATCCCAGGCTTTATTTGCATGTTCCTGTCCGGCCGCCATTTTTAAAGGAGTAACAGTTAATCCAAAATAAGGACTTAGTTCGGATTAACTTTAAACTGTCGTGTGTAGCCGCAGGCAGTTCGTTCAAACTAAGGGGGATTTAAAAATGGCGGCCGGACGGGAACATGTAAATAAAGCCCCGGATATTTAAATCCCAGGCTTCATTTGCAACTCCAGTTACCTGATTTGCCTACCTAGCTCGAATTAACGAGCTAGTGTAGACATACCCTTAGATTATAATGTTATAATTGTTTTTGAGCTTGTGTATAGCATTGTGTTCTGCATGGCTGAGGTTATATGTCACATGTTGATGTTTACTGATACTATCTACATTTTTTGTTAATCCCGAAGGTTCTGCAGGACCATTCGTTGTCTAAGATTTTTCAATTACATACTAACACCACTACCCCTCTGAGACTCTAAAACTTTTAAT
Source organism: Pelodiscus sinensis (assembly GCF_052426305.1). Lineage (NCBI taxonomy): Eukaryota > Metazoa > Chordata > Testudines > Trionychidae > Pelodiscus > Pelodiscus sinensis. The sequence goes on from NC_143055.1 coordinate 82,865,609, forward strand.
GTTTGTACTATAAAATAGCCAAATTCTTTATTCGTACTGAACCTTTTGTAATTGGTTCATTACTTTTTCCCCTGCAGCCCAGGTATTGCACTTTGCAGAGAGCGGTGGTCCTTTAAAATGTATCTGCTACTTACACTAATATTTCATAGCTCCCAATTCAGTTTTGTAATTCAACTGTCTTTTGAAATGCTGATCTGCTGACTAGGTTGGAGAAGTGCAGTAGTTCCCTCTGACATGCAGTCACTCCTGAGTGTTACCTCAATAAACTTCATTGAGGAATGGTCACCACCCTCTCAGCCTGGAGCCACAATGAAGCTGGGCTGCTTGAAACCTTTACATTCTTATGCATAGCTTTTTTCCTGACTCACATTCAAATGAGTGGATAAAATCTCATGCAATACTTCAAAAATACACACACTGTATTATGTACTGCTCTGTAGGGGATTTTTCAAAATAATATATTATAGAATACACATTGATTTTAATGCTTCCTCTTTCTTTTTTGTAACATACAAATTGCAGCTGGAAATCTTCATTAATATTTAAATTGTCGAAGGGTCTCTGTTTTCAGCTATCAGGCCACTAATTTAGATATACAATATCACTGTTGGAGTTAGTTTACTCTCCCTTTTCCATGTGCCACCCCAGAGATCTTACTCTCAAGAAAAGAGCAGTGGGAAAAAGAATCACAGATGTTAGTCATATGGCACTGCACTGGGTAAACGCCATGAAACAAACAAAATGAAAGAGAGAGGTGTTATATATGTATATAAAATGAACAAAGACGTAAGTTGCAGGAAACACTGTAAAACACACCCAAAAAATTCATTAGAGAGCCTCCCTCCTCTCCAGAGCAGTTGGATTAAAATGGACAAGTAATTATTTGGTTTCGTTTTCAAAAATAGACAATTATATCTGTGATACAGGGCAGGCAGTTAAAAGGTAAGTCTGCATTCTGACTCCAGTTAATTCCCCCTACAGAAAACTGATCAGGGTACTTAGTTAATCAGGTGGGTGGGCTGAGCAAGCTAAAGAGCAATTAGCTCATCATTATCAAGAATGATAAAGAGGCACAGGAAGGAAGTGCCGGGGTGGGGGGGAATAGGGTTAATTGAGCCCAGTCTCAGAGAAGGCTCAGGGACAGAAGACATCTGTTGCTCTCAGGCTGTGAGGAGTGGGCCTAAAATGCACGGGATCTTGTAAATGATACTGCAATATAGGACTGTAAGAATGTTGGTGGATGGAACTTCAAAAATATGGCATAGTGGATACACAACCTGTAGACTCTGCTCCAGTTTCTGTGGTGTCAAAAGGCAGGAGCAGAGCCTTAGGTATTTTATATTAAATTTTTCCAGATGTAGGACTGCATCTTTAAAGAATTTGCATGCTATGGGGAACGTACTCTGGCCAGAATGGAATCTGAGTAGTTAGTTTGGGTGCTAAGCTCAGAGGTGCCCTTGCTCCCAATGTAATAGAGTAACTAACTTCAGAGCTCCCTTAAGCTAGAAAAATAGCTTCATTCAGTCCTCATTGAACTGAGGGTATGTATGGAGGAGGAGAATTCATTTATCAGTGAATCCTCTGTTCATACCTCTTCCTGTATGAACCCCCAGGAGCAATAAAACCACCTCAGATCTACAGACAAGGAGCCTGCATGTCTGTGGAGGCCGTGGCAGGATTTTTCCCTTAATTAGGAATTTCCATGCAAGTTTGCATTTGCATTTACAGAGATTTTGAAAAACAGGCAATCTAGAGAGTTAGTGAATTGCAGCCATTCAAAATTTTACCTAGAAGGAGAAGTATATGGATGGTGTACCGCCACACACACATACATTCGAGGCCATATCCATAGAAAATGTAAGTGCAAGAACAAAGAAAGAAACCTGTATGAGAAATTATTTCAAAACACAACCAACCTAGCTGGTATCCTGGAATGGCAACACATTAACTGCAACAGTTCCTTAGCATAAAATGAGTAAAATTATTGAGATCAAGAACTAAGTGCATTAAAAGTTAACAATATACTTAAACCTTAGGATGTTGTGGCGTGCTGGAATAAATGGTAGTGAGAAATACGTAGGAAGAAGAAATATCAGATCAGTGGGTATGTAACTATGGGAAAGATCTCCAGTTGTAAACATGTTTCGAACCCAGAACATTGTTGTGGCAAATGATTGTTGTTTTTGCTCAGTGTTACTAATATGGTAAAATTCCAATTCTAATTTGTCATCTGAAGACTAGAAAAATGCAAAGGAGTAATTTTCAAATCTAGCTCTGGAATACATTATGTTTAGGATCACCATTGGATTCAACAACAATAAAAGCTCAAGAGGAACTCTTGTGACAGTTCATTCACCTTTGAATAAAACTGGAACTAGAAAACAGGCACTGTCTGACTTTGGATTCTACAAATTAAGGGCAATTTGCTATGTGTGTGACTCAGTCCAAAATTCATAAGGGGTTAGAGTCAAAGTCCAGGTGCTGATCTTTGTTTACTGTAAATACAAATTAAAAGACAGCCTTTTTTTGTGTACTAAGACATCCTGTAACCAGTTTACAGTGTCAACAAGCCCTTCAGCAGACTACTGCCACTTACTATATTTCTTCTACTAGCAACAGGGGAAGATCAGAGAACATCCTGTTTCTCTAAATCTCTACCATAGTATGATACTGGTGTTGCATTGCTCTCGGTCATTTCAGGTCAAATGCCATCTGTCATATGACTGAGATTAACAAAACACACAGTTGACTCCTTATGCTTAAGGTACCACAGTACTTCAACACATGTTCAGTACCAACAAGCCAGCATAATTGAGTGAAGAAAACAGAAGCCTAGTCATTACTTCATGTTCCTAATTCATAAAGAGAATGACTGTCCACCCCCATAGTGTTTGATGGATGCCAAGTCTTTTACAAACTTAGGACTTACACTTATGTATCCTTCCCTGCTCCCGTTGCATTGGTGGCTATAGATGAAATGCTAAAACTATTGCACAAACAAAATGCACTGGGAATAGAAAATGAAGTTTCAGATGTCATGGAATGTATTATGATTTTGAAGGATTAATTATGAAATCTCACAATAGCTTTGCTTTAATCAGATAAATGAATAGGTTTAGATCTGAAAAAAATTCCACATCATAGCAGTCAAGTTACTGCTTTGCTATCATTTCCAGGTGCTGTATTCTGACTCTGACTGGGCTTTGGGAGGGGGGTGCATTTTAATAGATATATTTTTAAAAAAAAGATTAAAAATAGTTCTTGACACTTTTCAAACAAAAATTTGAATACAAACTGCAAGGCTCTTGTCTGTGGGATAAACCCATGGTAACTTAAATTGAACTATGCTAATTTATGCCAGTAGAATATCTGGTTCTAGGTCTGTAAATAAAGAAGAAAGGATTCCTATGCTGTGGTTCTGAGATGCCAACACTAACGATGTCTCATTATGCTGGAGCTGCCACTGTTGCATAGTGCATGGGGACTGCATACATTTCTGGAAATGGATGGCAGAACTGCCTCACCATCTCCCATTCATGTCACATCATTTGCTATAAAAGTTACTGTTCTATCCTCTACTAGCTGTGCCATCCCATACTCCACACAGCAAGAAGAAGGTCACACTAGGTCTGCTACTGAAACACTACTATGGTGACATTAATTCATAAGAAGGGAACGTATAATGAAATGCTTTAAGAAATTCAAGAACATGAAAACAATCTACTCTGAAAACAGTACTTCTTCTATATACTGTATTGAGTTATAATCAAAAGGAACAGGCAAGATTCAGAAGGAATTTTTCAACCTTTGGTCCTATGTAGATAGTGAAGAAGGTTCCTAAGAAGACAATTCACCCCAGGCAGGCAAAATGACTAGGAAAAAAGTCTTTGTCTCAGCAGAAAGAAAAGAACAGTAGAAACACTGGAGCGGGGTGCGGGGTGGGGAGAAGACGGTTATGAACCAACCATAAGTACATAACATGAAATCTGTACCAGGCATAATAATGACATGTAATAGAGTGCAAATTACTGACTTCAAGGGCCAAATACTATGGGAATATAAATGGTGGTTATGAGGCTGGCAAACGAGATGCCAGCTCTTGCCAAGGCTTTAGGCCTAAGACATGCACAGACAATTCATTGCTGAAAATCTGTCTATTAGACCTTTGTTAGTATGGTTAAGCTGGGTATTGAATTTATTACAATGTGTTTACAGTTTATTAAATGCATGTAAATTGCTGCATAGAATAATTTCAGTTATATCATTACTGTATGCTATAAGATATTTATTTATTTTATTTATAAATAACTGTAAAAAATGTTTACCCTGGAATTGTAAACCTTCCAGCAGAGATAATTTCCTGTTCATTAAGAAGGCCTATCAGAATCAAGTGGACCATAGTGGGACATCACAATACAAAGACTTCGTTAATTGCCCTTTCACATTCATGAAGAGACAATGTGCAAAAGTGTTGATTCCATCATCTGGAATTCTAGAAAAAGAAAATATAGAGAGTGAATAAGTAATGTTTGTATTTCTTTGATTGTTTAGACTCTCCCATGGTTGGCGCAATTAAACAGAAAAAGAGATCACCAAGGTCAACTGAGGTTAGCTCTAAAAGACATTCAGTCCTGACAAATTGCTACAATTCTGCTGCCTTTTGGAACCAGACTGTAACTCACATGTTTGTCTGTTTTAACTTATAAATAATTTCTTAGTTAATAAATCCTTTCTTGATTTCCTATGGGATTGGCTACAAATATTGTCTTTGGAGACTGGAGAAACAAATAGATGAGTGAGGGGAGGGAAGTAACTGTTCTCTTGGGACTGGAAACAACCTGAATCTTTTGAGATCTCACTACATACAACTTGCCTGAGTGGCAAAAAAAGACTAGAATGCCTAAGGTGATGGTCTGACTCCATGTTAAGACTGGTATGGTGCTTCAGGATTCACATTTTTTACTGGTTTGATGAAATCTAATTATAGAATATGCAACCAGTTGGAGGTCTCAATCCTGTTTCAACAAGGTCTGGATCATTTGATAATTGTCTCTTTTGTTCCTTCCCCTTGGGGCATCTGTCACTGGCCACTGTCAGAAGACAGGATACTAGTCTAAAGGGACCTTTGGTCTGACTCAGTATGGACATTCTTATGTTCTTATAGTCTCCTCTAATGCTGACATTCTCCTGGTTGTGAATCACTCCAGAAAGCATGATAGTGATGTAAGTTAGAGATTGGCAATCAGCATAAACTAGGATAAATACATAAATTGATGTAATTTAAAGTGGAAAAGTGCCATTCTTTCATTCTTCTACTGTAATTCTTGTATTCCTTATTAAATTGTATATTAAATTGCAATATTGCAAAGGGTATTGCAGACTTATATTTAAACACCTTTTTACCAGTCTAAATTGAAAGAGAGAGAGCCATCAAATTTTAATTCAGACTAGAGCACTTAAACAAATGCAAATTGTCTGTAAAATAGCTAACTATTAGGAAAGTATTTCCCATTTGCCCAATTTCTTGGCATACATCTGCTAAATATGTCCATGGAAAAAAAGTGAAGATTTGTTTTTCCAATGAAAGCCATAATCAGTAAAAAGATCTATAAATGCAAGCCTTTGAGAAAAGAGGAAAGACTGCTGTGTTAGTGAAAGGACTAAACAGCAAGTCTACTTATATATGAATGTACAACAGCAAGTGGGGGATTGGGTAGGCTTCTTGATCTACAATAGCTATTCATTTAAAATGTGAGCCTTATCGCCTTCTTTTGCTTGATTAGCTTCAGGGCTAATATAGAGTTTTCATACACGATAGTGATGAAGTTTCTTAGGTCCCAATCCATAAAGGCACTTAGGAAACTAACACTTACAACTTCAGCCTCTAAGTATCAGTTTTATATTCCACAGTAAACTACAAAAACCCTGCAAAAACCTATAGGTGCCCAAATGTATTCAGCACCTATGTTTTCAGTATAAAAGTTCTATAGGTACCTGTTTCTATCTTTGAGCATGCACACTAATGATTCTCTCTGAGGGCATGTCTAGACTATGGGTTTTTCTTTAAAAGAAGATCTTTCTTTTGAAAGAAGATATGCAAATTCAGTGTGAATTTGCATATCTTCTTGTGATCACTTTCGAAAATGTGATTGGAAGAAGATATGCAAATTTGCACCAAGTTTACATATCTTCTTTCAAATAAAAACATTGTGTAGACGTGCCCTAAGTGCCCAGATGGTCCTTTTTACACCCAAGCCCCAAAGTGATCCACAAACTGGAGGAAGATAGGTGTTCAGCTGCCAGCTGTATGCAGGTCCCACTCCAGCAGGTATGCTCAGAGGCTGCCAATTAGATAGGGTACCATTCAGAAGCTGGTGCCGCCTTTTAATTTGGGAAGTGGGAGACTCAGGTTCAATTACTACCTCTTTGCCAGAGAAAGAGAAAGTATTTAAATAGTTTCTCCTACATGAGCTATAGGACATTTTGAGGTGGGGGGCTTTCTAGGATCCTTTACTGAAGCTATTGTACCTTGGATAAATAAAAGCATGATTGGAGCAGGGAAACTGGACCTTGGATCTCCTGCCTCCTTAGTTGGGTACCCCAGTCACAGGCCAGCCATTACACATGGATGTTGGTGAAACAGCCCTAGTGATCTACCAGCACCTGCAGCACCATGGGCTATGTCTAGACTGCAAGCCTCTTTCGAAAAAGAGCGTCTAGACTGCAACCAGTACTTTCGAAAAAGCAAGCCTCTTTTTCGAAAGAGAGCACCCAGGCAGTTTGGATGCTCTCTTTCGAAAAAGCACAGTTTGCATTACATAGTGCCTTTTTTTGAAAGAGCACTTTCGAAAAAAGGCGTTATTCCTCATAAAATGAGGAGTACCGCCATCGAAAGAAAAGCCACATTCTTTCGATTTAATTTCAAAAGAACATGGCTGTAGTCTAGACGCAAGTGAAGTTTTTTTGAAAAAAGACTACTTTTTTCGAAAAAACCCTGCAGTCTAGACACAGCCATGGAGAAGTACCCCTTGCAGTTTATGTACTCTCTGGCAAGGTGGTTAGCTGTCAAGATAAGGATGTGTGTTTTGTCTATTGCCCCACCACAGGGAACCCCTTTGCAGAAAAGCCCTCCACTATGTCTTGCATGTTTCCCAGAGTAACTACCCTCCATACCAGAAAGTTAATGATTGTCTTAACTACTTCGATCACAACTGACCCCACTGTAGATTTCCCCACTCTGAATTGATTCCCAACTGACTGGTAACTGTCTGGTGTTGCAGGCTTCCATAGAGTAAATGCCACGTGCTTTACCACCATCAGAGCAGGTCTCATCCTAGTATTCTTGCACTTCAGGGTGGAGTGAAGCAATTCACAAACTTCCATGAAAGTAGCCTTATGCATGCAAGAGTTTTGCAACCACTCCTGATTGTCTCACAGTTCTCTGTGCTGTTCCTGTGATTTCTTTTCTAGGGACCTAAAAGTAAGAGCCAGGACACTCAGCACTGCCATGCCTAAATCCCTGAGGGTACGTCTAAACTACATCCCTAGTTCGAACTAGGGATGCAAATGGAGACAACTGAAGTAGTTAATGAAGCGGGGATTTAAATATCCCGCGCTCCATTAACATGATCTCGCCGGCGCGCTAGTTCGAATCACAGCTGATTCGAACCAGGAAGTGCGCGCCGGGACGCGTTAGTTCGGACTAAAGCCCTTAGTCCGAACTAATGTTACTCCTCATCATGTTAATGGAGCACGGGATATTTAAATCCCCGCTTCATTAACTACTTCGGTTGTCTCCATTTGCATCCCTAGTTCGAACTAGGGATGCAGTGTAGATGTACCCTGACTGACTCTGGGCCCTAGCAAATAGGGTCAAGCTATGTATCTTTATAGTCAGGGTTTTTATTTTGTTTTTGAAAAAGCAATGTGTTTATCTGAAATGTTTTCCAAATCAGAATAAATGCACCTTGAAATAACCCCACAGCTGAACTGTGTCTTTTTATTTTCAGATGCTCTAATGGAGAGATGATGAGGACTTACTGCAAATGACGAGGTTTTGAAGTTACAAGTAAAATTGATTATTTACTTGTAGATGAGCAGATGAGCATCAGCTGAAATTAGGCTGTTAGAACAACTATTTAATTTACTAACTACTGTTTTGGGTTAGTAATTATTTCTGAAATAATTCTTCATGGCCTGATTCACCAATGCACTGCACCTTATGGAATCACTTTCTGATTTAGTGGTATATTTTACAGGTGTAGCATTTTACATTGTCTTAGCCCCTATATTGCACAACTGCTAAGGTGTATACAAGGTACAAGATTGCAAAGCATCAGGCTTTGTCTTGAAAAAGTATGCAAAAATAATTAAAATTTAAATTTCTAGAAAATATTGTTACAAGCATCTTTGTGAAACTCTTAAAACTATTATGTTCAATTAGATAATGATTTGCAAGATTCTTGTTATAGTTTTACTAAAAATATATTAATGTTGTGTATTTTGCCTTTTCAGATCTAGTATGTAGAGAGTGGTTTGGAATGTTGAGAATTCATTAACATGAGCTAAACTTGTATTTAATATGTACAAATTGCTTCTTGTCTCAAAGGAACTGTATGGAAACATAGTGTTGCTCTCAATGTTGGAGAGCACTATTTTTTCATAATTCAGTTTCAAGTCAAGGAGGAAACATAATTCCTGTCCACAAGGAGCTATCTATGCTCAAGAGTAATTGCTTAGTCATATTTTGTTTCTCTTCATCAAACATTAAAGACTCTGACCTATCTTGGACCCTGATCCTGCAACTTCTTACTGCAATGGGTCTGCATGTTTCAAATCCACAAAGGGGACTTGGTACTGGAATATTGAAGGCACCTAGAAAACCACAGAAACAATATTTGACCCAGAAAGCCTGCAACCCAGTCAACACTGAAAACTTAGAAACTGTGCTCAAAAGTGTGAAAAATCCACACCACTGATAATAGTTATGTCATTCTAAGCCCTACGCTAGATGCAGCTCAGTCAGCAGAAGAATGCTTCTGTTAACTTCTACCATCACTCAGAGGTGGTGTTCTTATAGTAACACAAAAAGCTTGGCTTACTTTTTACTCTTTTTACTCTTAACTCTGTGTATACACTAGGGCTACGTCTACACTGGCCCCAAATTCCGGAAAAGGGATGCAAAGCAGGTAAGTCAGCATAGGGAAATCCGCGGGGGATTTAAATATCCCCCACGGATTTAAATAAACATGTCCACCACTTTTTTTCCGGTTTGGGGAAAAGCCAGAAAAAAGCGTCTAGACTGGCGCGATCCTCCGGAATAAAGCCCTTTTCCGGAGGATCTCTTATTCCTAACTTCAGGAATTTCCTTCAGGTAGGAATTAGAGATCATCCGGAAAAGGGCTTTATTCCAGAGGATTGCGCCAGTCTAGATGCTTTTTTTCTCCAAGCCGGAAAAAAAGCGGCGGACATGTTTATTTAAATCCGCGGGGGATATTTAAATCCCCCGCGGATTTCCCTATGCTGACTTACCTGCTTTGCATCCCTTTTCCGGAATTTGGGGCCAGTCTAGACGTAGCCTAGAGGTTTATACCGGTATAACTACGGTGCTGTAACCATACTGCTGTAGTCCCTAAGTCCACACTTAGCCTAAGTTGAGCACCTCGACTCTGAAATGAATGCCAGTGAAAATGGGGTAAGTTCAGAAGCTAAAATAGGGAAGAACAAGTTAAAAATTACTTAGATGAGTTAGGTGTCTTCAAGTCACTAGGGTCTGATTAAATGCACTCTAGAATATTCAAGGAGCTGACAGAGGACATATCTGAGCCATTGATTCTGGAAGACTGGAAAAGGACAAATATAGGCTATGTCTGGACTGCAAGCTTCTTTCGGAAGACGCTTCTCCAGAAGAGATCTTCCGGAAAAGCTTATTCAGAAAGAGAGTGTTCACGCAGCAAAAGCACAAGGAAAAAGCGATCTGTTTTTTCGAAAGATAGCATCCACATTCATTGGATGCTATCTCACATTTAAATTGTGATTAGTATAGATGGAGTAGCCCCCAGAGCATCTATGTTATTTCCTGGAGGCCTCTTCTTTCAAAAGAACTCCCTCTTCTGTGTCCACACACACCTTTTTCCAAAAAAGCTTTTTTGTAAAAAGACTTCTTCCTCATAGAAAGAGGTTTACCTCTGTCAGAAAACCCCCTCCATTCTTCTGACTTTCTCTCAAAAGAACACAATAGCAGTGTTGACGTAAGTATATTTTTTCTGGAAAAACACTGCAGTGTAGATAAACACATAGTGCTCTTCTATAAAAAGGGAAATAAAGACAATCCAGGGAATTATGGACCAATTGATTTAACTTCTATACCAGGAAAGATAATGGGCCAAATAATTAAGGAATCAATTTACAATCATCTAGAAGATAATAAGGTGATAAGTAACAGTCAGCATAGATTTGTCAAGAACAAATCATGTCAAATCAACCTGATAGCTTTCTTTGATAACAAGCCTTGTGGATGAGGGTGAAGTGGTAGCTGTGGTATACCTAGACTTTTGCAAGGCATTTGATAAAGTCTTGCATAACTTTCTTATTAACAAACTATAGAAATACAACCTAGATGAAGCTACTATAAGGTGGGTGAATGTCTGGTTGGACAACCATTCTAGGCCCTGGTCTGCACAAGGGAGTTATTTTGAAATAATCCCCCTAATTAAAAAAAAAATAAGTGGAGCATCCACACTGCCAATCCCATTATTTCAAAATAATGGGTTGGTTATTTCAAAATCTGTACTGCAGCTTTTCTTGGGGAATAATGCTTTTTTTGAAATTATTATTTCAAAATAGCCTTAGTGTGGAGGCTCTGCAGCTGCTATTTTGAAATAACTACTCCACAGAATAATGTGAAGTAATTACTTCCCCAGTGCTTCCTGGGCTCTAAGTTGAGGTAGCACAGGCACAATAATGGAGCCTTCCTTACACTAATTTTGAGGCTCTCCCATAGTGGGACAAGCTATTTTGATTTTGTTATTTGAGGAGTTATTTTGAATTTAGTTATGTCAAAATAATTTCCTAGTGTAGACATGCCCCTAGAGGGTATTTATAGTCATGCTGAAAGGGCATAACAAGGGGGGTCCTTCAGGGATCAGTTTTAGGATCAGTTCTGTTCATTATCTTCATCAATGATTTAGATAATGACATAGAGAGAACACTTATAAAGTTTGCAAGCTGGGAGAGGTTGAAAGTGTTTGAAGGATGGGATGAAAATTCAAAATGATCTGGACAAATTGGAGAAATGGTCTGAGATAAACAGGATGAAATTCAAGAAGGACAAATGAAAAGTACACTGTTAAGGAAGAAACAATCAGATGCACTATACAAAATGGAAAAATGACTGCCTAGGAAGGAGTATCGCAGTGGACCACAAGCTAAATATGAGTCAACAGTGTGACACTGTGGCCAAAAAACAACAACAAAAAATCATTATAAACAGGAGTGTTGTTAGCAAGACACAAGAAGTAATTCTTCCACTCTAACCTGTGCTGATTAGGCCTCCACTGAAGTACTGAATCCAGTTCTGAATGCCACATTTCAGGAAAGATGTGGACAAACTGAGATAAATCCAGAGAAGAGCAACAAAAATGATTAAAGGTCTAGAAAACATGTTCTATAAGGGAATATTAAAATAATTGGGTTTATTTAATCTGGAATAGAGAAGAGGAGATATAACAGCTTTCAAGTGTCTAAAGAGTTGCTAAAAGGAGGAGGAAGTACAATTATTCTTCTTAACTCCTGATGATAGTATAAGAAGAAATGGTCTTATATTTCAGCAAGGGAAGTTTAGGTTAGACATTTGGAAAAACTTCCTAAATATTGGTGGTTAAACACTGGAATAAATTACTTACAGGAGTTGTGGAATCTCTGTCGTTAGAGATGTTAAAGAGCAGGCTAGACAAACATTTGTCAGGGATAGTCTAGTTGTTGCTTGGTCCTACCATGAGTGCAAGGGACTGGACTTGAAGTCCTCTTGAGGTCCCTTCCACTTTATGATTCTGTGTTGCAGAGAGAGAGAGAAGCACCATAGACTGATCCACAAAGACAGGACATGAGGTTAGGACAGGGCTCAAAGCACAGCTTAGGGAGGGGGGAGCAGCTCTCTCAAACTTTAGCCTAAAGAATAGGATACTCACCCAGGATGAGGGAGAACACCAGTTCAACTACCACCCGTTAAGTGAGTGTGCTTACCAGTAGGCATTCCAATCTTGTCATTTGCCCAATTCAATTATTTAATTAAAGTGGAACAACTTCAGTAGAGGAGACTGAGGGAGACCCACATCAGAATGTTCTATAGCATAGTGGTTAAGAGATAGCAACTTGAACCAAGATCTCCCACATCCCATAGACCATGGCCAGTTGCTTTGCATAAACTCACTCGAGGAGTCTGATCCAGTATGCAGCCTTTGAGCATTCCTACTGGATTGGGCCCTCCATGTGACTTTTTGTGACCAAATTCCTATCTTTCTTGGTTTGTGCATTACTGTGAGGCTTAGGAGGTAGAGTGAGGTTGCAGTGTAGAAGAGCTGTGTGCAGCTAGGCAGCAGACATGTGAAAGATTTATGGCCTGCAGTAGTATCAAAAACAGGATTTAGGCACCTACATATGTTTCTAGATTGCACCTTAGATGTTTGCAAGACAGGGACCTTAGAGATACGCTGCTGCTGAATGAAAAGCAAATAAGAGTTCTAAAGTATTTACTTACATGCATATATGTAGTGTTCCTGTGATCTTATATTACCTATATTGTCTTCCTGAAAACTGTAAAAGTTTGGGTCTCTATCCGGCAGTCCTGGTCAAGCTATTTTAAGCTACTGAGTAAGTGCAAAACATCTGAAAGGGGAGGCTCTTTAGGGCAACAAATGATTCCCTTTGATACAGGGGAATCTTTGGTGGCATAAAGCCAACACAGCCAACTCTGATCCACCCATCTCTGCTCTCCCTGTGAAGAGCATATTGGGGAAGAAAAACGGCGAATGGAGTAGGGCACAGTGCAGAGTGTTCTGTCATAACCTTGGCTAGTGTAGCAGCTGGTTGCATCTGTCATAATTTAGAGGAAGAATTGGGGAAGTAGCAGAATGGCTTAGAATGACATTTCTCCATTTGTCTTCAAGTGCACTAAGCAGCAGCTTGCCATAGTTGAGGACAGCCATTTAATAACCGTGGCAAGAAAAAAATAGGACTTGCTATGCTACTCCATTAAAAGAGTTTGATAGCAAGTAATTGACACTTTGATTTGGGGAAGATAACAAGGAAGATGACAAACTGGCAAATAAACCTATCCGCTCTAGTGAACTGTCCCAAAAGATGGAAAATATAGGTGGCCTGAGTTTCTACTGCTTTGCACCTTGTGTGATTATTTAGACCTGTCTGAGTCAATGTAAATGCCAGCTAGCCAAGCAGGAGACTGCCAGACAACTCACCAACACCACATTCTACAGGCTTTCATCTGATCTCACTGAGGAATACCAAAATACACCATCTGCTCATGAAATTCTCTGCTACAAGTCAAGACCAAATTTATACAAACTCATCCACAAGTCCCTGATCAAGAGTAGTTTATCTCCTACCAAAGATCCACAAACCTGAAAAATCCCGGACGGCCCAGCATCTCAGGCATTGGCACACTTACAGCAGGATTATCTGGTTATGTTGACTCTCCTCAGATGGCTCTGTCAATCTGTTTATTCACTTCTCCAGGTGGGTATTTCAGTTTTAAGAATGCTCTATATAGATCATGTAGGTTTTTGTCTCTGTGGGATTGAAGCAAATCCGGTTGTATCTTAGGGCTTGGCTGTAAACAATAGATTGAGAAATGTGTCTGGAATGGAAGCTAGAGGCATGAAGGCAAGTGTAGCAGTCGGTGGGTTTCTGGTATATGGTGGTGGAAAGTGAAAAACCAGATTGATAGAGCCAAAAAAGTACCCAGACATGAACGCCTTCAAGACAGGCCCCAAAGAGAAAACAGCAGAATTCCACTTGTCATCACCTACAGTCCACAACTTAAACCCCTCCAATGCATTATCAAAAATCTACAACCTATCCTGGAAAATGACCCCTCACTCTCAGAGGCCTTTCGGGAAAAGGTCAATTCTCGTTTACAGACAACCCCCTGACCTGAAATGAATTCTTTATGGTAACCACGCAGCACAGCTACATCATAAGCATCCAGGAACCCACCCTTGCAATCAGCCCTAACTCTGCCCGTACATCTACACAAGCATTTTCATCACTGGACCCAACCATATCAATCACCAAATTAGAGGATCATTTAACTGCACATCCACTAATATGATCTAGGCCATCAAATGCCAGCAATGCCCCTCTGCCATGTATATTGGCCAAATTGGACAGTTTCTATGGGAAAGAATTAATGGACACAAATCAGATATCCGAAAAGGCAACACACAAAAACCTGTTGGAGAACACTTTAATCTTCCTGGACACTCATTAATGGATCTCCAAGTTTTGTTTCAGACCAATTCCACAAGCCAAACACACAGAGAAGGATTGGAGCATAACTTCATTCACAAGTTTAATTCTTATACTAATGGTTTGAATCATGATATCGGATGGCTTGCACATTATCAACCAAACAAACAATGAGGGTGCTAATGGTTCTTGATGTCTGTGCAGAATCTGGTGTTGGTCATCTTCATTTCCAAGTGCTAACTAATAGTTCTTATCCGCCTCTTTTAACTATTTAATCTTTGAGATGCTACTAGACTGTTTGTTTTTAAAGTTTTTCCTGTTACAGACTTACTCGGCTTATCTACTCGCTGTCTTTTTCCCTCCGCTCCCCCTCCCCCCACACACTTTTCTTATTTATTGTTGGATCTGGTTTTCTGACACTGCAGTCATCTGAAAAAATGGGTTGTGCCCACAAAAGCTCATGATACCATCTACATGTCTTGTTAGTCTTGAAAGTGCTGCCAGACTATTCATTGTTTTTTTAGTTTTTCCTGTTACAGACTAACTTGGCTACCCCTCTAAAGCATTAAAAACTAAGTATGGGACACTTCCAGCCCACTCAATTAGCCTCTTTAGCACCAGCACTACAGTTGACAGGTACTTTCCCTTCTTTTTCTGTTATAAATTCTAAGAGTTTCCCCTTTTTCTCCACTCACGTTCATCTGAAGAAGTGGGTTTTGCCCACGAAAGCTTGTGATACTATCTATATTTTTGTTAATTTCTAAAGTGCCACAGGACTACTCATTTTTAAAGTCATCGACTAACATGGCTACCCCTCTCAGTACTGGGAAAAGTGGGTGGAGAATTCTGACTTGAGAGCATTCCATACCTACTTTGCTCAGGGGTAAATGACCACACAAAGTAAAGGCCCTCGATACTTTAGAGAAAAGCTGCTACAACCCCTCAGGACACCAGTGAATCGTGCAATGCTACAGAGGTGGGAAATATTTTTTTCTCTTGAAGCCTGAAGCCATCATCTGGTTAGTTAGATCCCATTCTCTTAAAATGTGAGATTTGATTACCTTTATATTAACATTCATAATTTAAAATACTGGTATTGTTCATAAAATTATTAAGCCCTTTCATCTAAACTGTCTTTAAGAAAAGGAGACGGGATTACATGAGTGATACATCACATTATAATCAAGGGCCATAATTTTACTGCTTGTGGCAATGATTATGGTATTTAGAGCTAAAAACAGGTCAAGTCTGGTTCGGTAATATAATATAGACCTGAAGCATGTTGGGGAAAGTTTAGTCTGCATTGCTCTGGCCAGTGTATTACATATACCATTGTTTCTTAATCTATGGTACATGTACTCTTAGGGGTACGCAAGAGAAGTCTAAAAGGTACATCAACACAAGTAAAATTTGGCAAAAAATGTCTGGGATTTTGCCCTGCAAAGGGGTTAGGGGATAGAGTGATGGTACATGCCTGTCAAGTTGAATGTTTGGATGTTAACAGCCCAGACATTAACAGCCGCTCTGCGCACGTGCTCCAGCACTGGTGGGAAAATCATGTGGCTGCGGTGGCTCCGGTGAGGGCAGTTCCAAGCTGGGTTGTAGGTTTGGGCAAGGAGAAAAAAAATCACTTCCACAGCCACCTCTCCTCGTTCATTTCTTCTGCAGCAGCCTCCCTGGCGGTGCTCCAGCAGGGAGGGTGGTTAAATCTGAAGACACGGATTACTTCCACCCCCACCAGCAGCTTAGTACAATGCATCCCTATCATCCCTTCCCCATAGCTTTGCGGAGAGGAGCTAAAAGTGGTGAAGTGGCACAATAAGCTTTGCTCCTAAAGACTGTGCCTGTAGCAGTGGTGAAGTGAGGGGGGGCCTGTTGTCCCGGGGCACCATGCTAGGGGGTCGCCGGGCTGAAGTGGGAGCACACAGCCCCATGTGCTCAGCGCTGGCGGGCCACTTGCTCCCTGCAGACAAGCCGCCGTGGTAGAGTTACCATACATCTGGTGCCTGGCTCTGGGGGAGGGGAGGGGCATTGGGTAAAGCAGGGGGCTGGGGGTGCCTGCCTCTGCGGGAAGGGGTGGATTCATTGGGTTAGAGTGGGGGCCTAGGGGTACTTACTACTTTTTTTTGAAAAAGGGGGTACTTTATAAAAAAAAGTTTGAGAAACACTGACATATACTATAGACGAACATAGAACATCTATCTCATGAACTGGCTCCTTTTACCAATGCTAAAGAAAATCCTCTGCACTACTGCATACCTATTTCTCCCCATTCTTTCCCCCTTCTTTGGTTTGGGTTGGAAATGTTTGTTAACCATCAGTAACATGCTAGCATTGGAGGAGGAGAGGACTAAAACCAGTGGGAATAGAGGCAGATCATAGGTATGAAAAGGACAGTTATTAAAACAATGTTTAGATTATATCCTCAGGGAAGGCAGTTCTAAATTTCAGCAGCTGGCAATAGTCCCTTATGGCAAATCCACCACCTGGAAATAGATGAAATGCAGCAAGTTCAAGCCACCCTCCCAGTTGTCTTTCTCTGACATCCTATGTTACCAGGGCTGTAGGCAGGTGCTGAAAGAGTTTGATATGTTGACTCTATTTCTGTTGGGAAATCAGAAGCAGAGAAGATGTGGCCAAATTCTTTTCCCCTTCTGCTACACACCACAGTGTGCAAACAGAGTAGACTCTTCTATCCTAGTCAGTCCTAATGAATCCATCTAAAATTTTATAAATAATTACATCCCCAGAAAACTCATAGCAATCACTAATAGGTTGTCCAAATGGATGTTCCTGAGAAGTGATGAGTGCCTTCTTTATATAATTGTAGGGCAGTTATCTAGAGCAGACAAAACAATCTCTATACCAGCACAGCATATGAGAGGGGGTGCCTGGCTTCCAGGGTGGACTCCTTCTAAGACCAACATGATTTAGCCTTTAGGGAAAATGCACTGAGGAAAAGAATCTAACAGGGATGGTGAGAAAATGCTACCACCTCTCCACAATCAGATTGTGATGTCTGCTAAGTAAAATGGCTACTCTCTCAAGAGGAGCTCACTAAATCTCCATCCTGATCTAAGAAACCACTGTCATACAATACACATGTCACTGAAATTGTTCCAATCTGGAATGGGGTACTGGAATTCCAGGGTGCAAAATTACACTCAAGTAATTAGAGAAACAATTTGTACCATCTTCACATCAACACAATCCCCCATAAGTGACAAAGTTTGGGATTAAACTGGAGCAGGAAGATTTTGGGCTGGAATTCTCAGATGCTGTAAATCAATGTGGCTTCACTGGCGTTAGTTTATCCCAGGTGAAAATGTGTTCCTCTTGCTACCCCATGGGTGAATGCTGAGTCATAGGCCTGCAGCTGCTACTAAGTGAGTTTGGTCTTGTTTATTCTGCAGGTATGGCCTTTTCCACAAGGAAGATGGGAATCCTGATGAAGCCCACCAGCACTGCAGAGAGAGTGATATCACCACAAAAACAAAGAGCACCTTCAAGAGCACAGAAGTCAGCTTCAAGTCAAATGACAAGCCTATCAAGGTAGGTCTCAGAGTGGAACAACTGACAAAAATGACATGCTGATGTGCTGACCTCCAGTGGGAGCTGCTCTTAATATACTGGGGCTAATTTTGATCAGGTTAGCATGCTAAAAGGAGAGTTGTATGTGTCACAAATCAATGTTTATTTGGGTCCTGGGTCCCATTATTTTACACGTATCATGTCCCGATTACCCCGGGTTACCCATACTACCCACATCCCCCACAGTCATGTGGCCGTAGCAGGGCCAAACTTCTGCCTCGGAGTGTGGTGTGCCGTTCAATTTCCATTGGCAGGGAAGAGAGTCTGGGCCCACCCACGCTACCAGGCCCCGGCCTAGGGCCCTAACACTGGGAATCTCGTCCCCCAGTGGTAGCAGGCGGGGGTTTGACCCTAAATGCACCCACTCTCTGGCTCTCCGACCCTACCCTGGGCCTCTATCGACCCTACCACCAGAACCCCTGTCAGGGTTATCCTCCTCGTCCCTCCCCGATTTCTGGCCCCCATACCTTCCTCCATTCCCCCACCGTTCTCCCCACCTGTGTTCCCCCTCCCGTTTTTATCCTTTCCCCGCTCTCCTGCTCAGCATGTGACATCACCCTCCCCTCCCCGTCCATCGCTCTAGTGACGTCATGCAATGCCACCGGCCGCGGGTGCTCTCCTGCTCCCCTGATAATGCCCGGCTGCTGCGTTTCCGCGCCATGCTGGTTCGCCCCTTCTCTGCGAGCGTCTGGTGGCGCCGGTTCCCCCGCCGCCCGGGTCAGCCACTCACACACCCCGGCACCAACCTGACCCGCTTGCTGGGGATAGTGGTGGAGTTGCCTCACCCCGTCACAGTATGAGCAGCAGAAAGGACCGGCTACTTACCCTCTAATATATAAGTACTTACCCTCTAGTATATTAGTAATGTACGTGGGGCTGCTATCCCTTCACAACGGTTGTGCCGCTTTAGCATGTTAGCTGAATAGGAGCTGCAGGGTTATGGCTCCTCCAATTTAGAATTGTACCCCACGCACAGAGGGACAACTCTATAGTTTAGTTGTGAATTGTAATGTGTGTAGATTACTATGTAATGCAGTTTGCAATCACACATGAACACATCTCAGGTCTTACAATAGCATTTACCAAGATCACAGGAAAGGTTGGGAGGCCAAAATGTTGAGTTATTTGGTCATTTTCGGTCCATCTAATTTGTAATAAATGTTTCAGTGATGTATTTCCCCTAACTTCCTACTCTCCTTCACCTCAAAAACATAACAGCTAAGGGCAACCCTCAGCATGCATGTTTTGTCTTGAGTAAAAAGAGCAGATAAGAACACAGATTTTAACATTATAGATGAGTCATTATAAAAGAGTAGGGTTAAAAATAACAGAAAGGAGACCCCTCCAAAAAATGGGATTGGGCTCTTCTCTTTTCTGCTTCTTTTTGATGTATGAAGAAATTCTTAAAGAATGTCCCTCTGTTTTTTCTTCCCCAAATTAAACAAACCCAGTTTTTTAAGTCTTCCCTCATAGGTCATGTTTTCTACAACTTTAATGATGTGTTGCTCCTCTCTAGACTTTTTCTGATTTGTCCACATCATTTCTGAAATGTTGCACCAAGAACTTGTTTTACATTCATCTCATCTTTGCTCCCTCTAGATTGTGTTTCCCTAGTTTGTTTGAGAAGGTCACATGAGACAGTATCAAAATTCCTACAAAAATCAATATACCCCACATTTACAATTTCCCTCCTTGCTTCTATCCTCCCATATGCCCATAGCTCCTATTTCATGTAGGGGGGTCACATGATTGTCATATTTCTGTGCTACTGCTGGTGGCTGCATTACCTTCAGTGCTAAGCACCCAGCCAGCAGCTCTCCAGCCACCCAGCTCTGAAGGTAGCATAAAAATAAGGGTGGCAATGCTATGACTCCCCTCAATAACTTTGTGACTCCTTTTTGGTCCAGGATCCCAGTTTGAGAAACACTGAGAGTTAAAGGATTTACATGTTTATATTTTGCCACTTTTAAATACAAGTCCATGTTTTGTTGCAACACCATAACATTCAAGATTTAATATAGGAAACCATGAAATTAAAAATGTTTTAATTGCTGTGAACATGAAATTTATGAGAATTGACAGTGAATGTTGTTGGTCTCTACATATGTGCAATGTTGTCAGCAAGTAGCAGCCATAAGGAGATGGAGCATCCGCAATGCAGCTGAAATCTTTAGAAGATGTAGCTTCCAGTCTCTTAACGAGCCTCAACTGACTGAGCATGTGCAAACAGATTTTTCAAAGGCTTATACATTTTCAAGTTTTCCATAGTAACCATGAATGGCATATCCCTGATAGTAGAGCAACAATCCTGCCAAATATAAATCTCTGCTCCAAAGCATGGAAGCACTAGAGTTTCTCAATTAATATTTTTAATATGGGCAAAACAATATATTTTTCCTTAATCACTCAGGGTATGTCTACACTACCCCGCTAGTTCGAACTAGCGGGGTAATGTAGGCATACCGCACTTGCTAATGAAGCCCGGGATTTGAATTTCCCAGGCTTCATTAGCATAAGCGGGGAGCCGCCATTTTTAAATCCCCGCTGCTTCGAACCCCGTGTAGCGCGGCTACACGGGGCTCGAACTAGGTAGTTCGGACTAGGGTCCTATTCCCAACTACTGTTACTCCTCGTGAAACGAGGTGTACCGGTAGTTCGGAATAGGCACCCTAGTCCGAACTACCTAGTTCGAGCCCCGTGTAGCCGCGCTACACGGGGTTCAAAGCAGCGGGGATTTAAAAATGGCGGCTCCCCGCTTATGCTAATGAAGCCCGGGAAATTCAAATCCCGGGCTTCATTAGCAAGTGCGGTATGCCTACATTACCCCGCTAGTTCGAACTAGTGGGGTAGTGTAGACATACCCTCAGAAATGATTGGATCATTTTAGCTGAAACTTTCCCAAAACATTCAACCTGAGGTAGAAAGCTGAAATAGTTTATGGTTTAACTTTGGCATAGCTATAAGCAACTGAAAACAAGGTCTTACAACGGAAAGGATTAGGCAATCACAAATTTGCCAGACCTCAGCACCCCTTGGAACTCACCGTGTTGCAGACCTCAGAGCCACCCAGAGCAAGCTGCACAATGTTCCAGTGGCAATTTAAGAGTCTGGGGTTCTGGCCACCACTGTTGCCACAGTAGAGGTGGTCGCAGCCAAGAGTCCCAAGCCCTTTTGAATTGCCAGGCCTCAGGATAGTTGCCCCCTTTGCCCTCCTGTTGGCAGGCCTGAGTGTGACCCAGTATGGTTGTTCTTATATTCACATCAGGTCCTGAGCTAGAGCAAAGGATCTAATTCAGTGTCAGTGTCAGATTCTCTATACACACATTAAGGGCCCTTTTCTCCTCTTCTTTTCACCAATATAAATCAGGAGGACTCTTAAATTCAGTGGTGTGATAGCAGAGTAAAACTGAGTGGAGTACCAGGTCCTAATTATTTGTAATATGAGTATGTAGAATAAAGATGACTAAATTTATCCATCCTAATTAGAAGATGAATAAAACAGAACCCACTTTATAGTAAATTAACATTACTAAACATTTTCTTAGGCAATCTAAGCATCTCCTCCACTCCAAGAGGGAAAGCAAGTTGGTGGTAGCCCAGGCTACTTTAAAAGACCACAGTGCAGATTTAATCTACTAATGGGTTTTGCATTGTCTTTAAAAACATATTACCGTATCTTCTAAAGAGCCATATGAAGAAGCTGAAGTGTCTGTTGTTTCTGTGCTGAGATGATCTATATACAAAATGCAAAGTTGACTAACATAATCAATTATGCTGGGGCAGAAACATCATGTTTTCAGGTGCAACGGTTGAATGCCCATGTTTCCAAAGACTGAATTATGTCTCTAGGACCCTGGTCAGACAATTACAGGTGCAAACCGTCATTTTCCTCAAGAATTCAAGCACTGCTGCAAACTGCAAACATGAATTACATCTGCAAAAAGGAAGGCCACCCTTTAGAAAGTCTGTCCCTGTCCCTTTTGAATTTATACATAGCACAGAGGGATAAATTACTACTGTTTATTATACCAAATATGATCACATCACTGTTACCTGTCTCTCTCCTCCCCATTTATCTCCAGCTGCTGTTTGTCTTCATAGACAGTAAGCTCTTTGAAGCTAGGACTGTTTTTTAAAAAAATGTGTACTTATTGCCAGGCACATTCCGTCCCTAGTACCCTAGGAATTCTAGGTACTAACACAATAAAATGTAAATAAATAAAAAAGTATGTTCTATATTTTTCCCCATGGACAGGCATGGTATCTTGGTCAATAAACACACAATATTATACTCAGTCTGATTAATGATGCTGCCCTCAGCCATAGTTTTAAATTACACGTGTTTCTAAACATCAAAGATAGGATCATGGCTGGCCCCTGAAGGGGCATGTAAGAGAAGGAAATGTTCACAAAGTTTTCTCTTCTAGAACAGAATCCTGGCAAAAGATCTTGTCACAGTTGCAGTCTCTGTGTTTCTCAAAAGATGCAAGGAGGCGGTAGGATTTAAGAGTAATTGCTGCATCCAGTGGCTACTGAAACTTGCCATGGAATTTGGGCATAATCTTTTGTAATCCTAACCCATGATGTAAGGCTGAGACTGGAAAATAAAGATTGGTCTCTCATCTGCAGACCTCTAGTCTGTTGCACACTTTAATTTCACGTTTATTCCATGGCCCTTCCCCTTTTGCTGGCCATCAAAGGTGTATAGTTGTGAAGGGAAGCACAAGCTTCTTCTTCCTAAATTGTGTAAAAGGGAACTGAGAGGAGCTATATCTCCCAAAGCTCTCTCTGCTCCGGTAAAACTGCATTTTGTAGGGGAGTGGCAATTAGCAAAAATTGGGCCTAACAAGGAACAGAAAAGAACAGGTAAAGCAAAACAACACAGGCAGATTCTGGTTTCTGTTACACCAGTGTAAATCTGGAATAACTTCCTATCAGTTGGTGGCGTAATTGCAGTTTGTAGGGATGCTCTAGAAAGAAGGAAACTGGAAAACACATAGGTGAAAAATGTAATTGAAAGGTAGAGTAAATAGCTGATTGTCTCAATGCATTCTGCACACTCCTATCCAGATATAAAAGTGGACGTTCACAGTATGTTTTCAGAGAGATGAAAAAAAGTTGTAAAAAATATGCCCTTTCCCTCAACAGATTCCTGAAAGTCAAACAATTAAAGGAAGCTTAATGTTACATAAATGAAGCTTCATAACCATAGGAGTTAAGTTATTCCCATTTCTATTATTTGTTATTTTATTGTTATTCTGGCTCCTCCTATTCATTAGAAAAACATGTTTCAATATGACACAATTTCAATACATGCTTGAATACAATTGTGAAAGAGGTACCAGGAGGGCTAATTAAATGAGGCAACCCTGTGAGACGCACAGAAGGCAATGGTGTAGAATATAAAAAATAATAATAATAAAAAAACTTGGATTTTTCCATAGTTGAGCAGGTGCTGTAGGCTTAGAAAGCTGCAGCAGCTGGTCTATAGCTATCTTTATTAGATTTTCAGCTAATCAGGATCGCTACTCTTTTGCTGTACTAGGAAGACAGACCTGCCTGGCAATGAAAAGGGGTTTATGCTACCAAACTTGCCCAGGGATAGAGCTGCAAAGCACTCTCCCTTGGCTGAAAAGAACAAAAAATTCCATGAAAAATGCACAATATTCACTAAATACAAAACACAAAGAAAGCGCTAGGTTGCCCTCTACTATGGCAAGGTAGGAATTTTCATTGAGCTGGATTCTGAAAGCTTCAGTATCATTCCATGGCCAATTTGCAGGATGAACTGAAAAATAATTACTCCGGGCTCAATAGTGCAGTGATGGGCTGCTGTAAAGCCAGATGAGTCCAATGGTTGTTTCTGCTCTATCTCAGCATGCAAGATCTGTGATTACAGTGTGTGTGTGTGTGTGTGTGTGTGTGTGTGTGTTCGTACACACATGCACAAATCGAAATCCATTATCCCCACTACAGAACACTCCAGCCCACCCCCAACAGACATACACAACAGCCAGAGACAATCTTTTGTGTTGAATTTTCCTTTCAGTTAAGCAACTGAAAACTCAGTGAGGACAATGGAGGTGCCTATAATGAAGAGCAGAATTTGTGTATAAACAAATTTTAACCATGTTTTTAATAGGTGCTTTAAAAAGCACTTTTTTTATATGGAAATGGAACCCAAGAAGATTAGAGAAAGAGGCTCAGCATGCAAATGTAATTAAAAAAAAAGAATGTGAGAGGTAAAAGAGATTAGCTAGAACCTATGTTTTTCTTTGCACACAGTATTGTAATAAAATGTCAGTCTTTAACTTTATGGTATGTGGACAAATAGGATAGTTGTACAATATGTTTAGTACACCTATTTCTTTGCTGCTGGCACCTTCTCAGTGAGTAAATTCCTTTGAAATCTATCTTTACAAAGAGCACACAATGTCAGTTCAGTTTGCCAGTGACACTCTGCAGATTGACTAGTCAGCTGGATGAAACAGTTGGCCCATAATGGTAAACAACCTCTCCCTTAAAACTTGTATCTTGAATTACCATATAAATTCATCAGCTTCTAAAGATAGATGTGACAGAGTGACAATTATCAGGGTGGGCAGACCAATTACTCAGTTATACAAGGAACTCAGCCTTCTGTCTAATGTCAAAATTTTACTGGCATATATTTGGCCAACAATCAGCAGTAGATCATGAATAGGACACTTATGCAGGAGAGTATGATCTTGTCGACTTTCATTTCACCTTACCTCAGGTTTTGTATAGTTATGTGATGGTTCTCTGAGACCTCTCAGTAATTTGGGCACATTCAGTTTAGGGCATCACCTATGTGTCTGCAAGGAAAAGACTGAAACTGAATGAAGCAAATCCTAATGAAGAATAAAGACTGAGTATGTTTGAGCAAACTGGTCACAGAGAAAATGGAGACTGATCTGAATCTTCTCCCCAAATCAATCTTTTCTGGAGATGAAAAATAACAATTTTTGAATATTTGTATTTAATGTCTTAATTTCCTGGGTGCAGCTAGCAATGTTCAAAACCTCTAAGGAAGGGCTCTCTTTCATGAGCAGGAACAGGAAGTGAGGCAATCATTAGGAACCCCCCACCCCAAGATTCCAGAGGACTTGAGTGACTGGATCAGATTTAATTAAGCATCTGGGACCTGATCACCCATCATTTATGATCACCCTGTGAAGAATGGTGCAACCAAACAGAGGCATGGAGGGGCTAGGAATAAGAAAGTGTCAGTACTGCAGCCACATTGACACTTCCAGGCTAGTAAAAGGATGGGGAGGGGGGTTCCTGTTATTCCCTAGTCAGGTGGCTTTAACTATGTCATTTGATTTGATGATGGCTGCACGTATGCAACTAAGAGCGTGATCAGGCCCTAGAACATTTAACTGTTTATTCAAGATGAACTTAAACCACAATCCTTTTGAGAGTCACATGTACAGATAATTGAATTCCAACCACAGGAGAGCTGGAAACCCTGAAGAAAAATCAGATTCATATTGCAACAGGGTGTTTGCCATAGGATCAGACTGAAAACTTGGCACACTAGCTCCTTCTGAATCCTTAAAAGAAGAAAAAAAATACTGTAATTGTTAACAGGCAGTGAAATACATAATTTAGCATCAAATTAAAGGGACACCATGGACTTAAAATCACACTTTTGTCTGAAAATATTGTACCTACTATTGTTACAACTAGTACCTGGAGTACTATAAACGAAAATAGTAAAAAAAAAAAAAAGTTTGCTCCCGTTGTAAATTTAACAACATTTTGTATATGACCAATTTCATTGTTTTTCCTGCATATTTAGTTGTTTAGTTTCCTATTGCATTTGTGTGGGTCTTTCACACACCAACAAAGAGCAAAATACTTCTAAAATAGGAAAGCATGCTTTTAGTCCCACAAATATTGTCAGAGGGATTAGGGGCAGGTGTAATTTGAAACTACTTTTAACTCATTTTATGAAATAGAACATATTAGTGACAGTATGATTTCAGAAGTCAAAACAAAAAAAATGCTTATTTTCAGCTATTTTTTTTTCACCCTTTAGGTTTTCTCTTCATTGTAACTCACGACTCTTTTTCTATGATTCTCATAGCAATAAACAAATCATAGTTTTAAAACTGTGATATATAGCTATAAGCAAATTGAATGGCTTCAAATTCAGGAGACACAAAGCATCTCACAAACCATAAATTAAAATCCTGCTTCAAATAAGAGCACAGCATCATGCTTTCAATCCAAATGGATATGCATGTGAGAGCCAACTCTTCAGTTCACATAGGGTGAAATTTGCCCTATGCAGACGGCCAGCATAGAGCCTGTGCACCACATCTCACATAAACCCTGGCTGAGTCTCTGCAGACTTACAAAATAGATTTAAATCTGCATTTGTCTAAGTGCAGATGTCCAAGTTAGGTCTAATGACTGCTAAACCTCAGAAGATTTGTGGACAGATCCACCCATATGTGCTGGCTGCTTTGCATTATTCTGGAAAGGCAAAACAGCTGTGAATCTATTCAACTAACCATAAAACTGGGTTTATGGTTGCTTTCAGTACTGCTGAATCCGATTCTTTCTGTCAAGAAGCATCCATAAGTCCAGATATTTGTCTAAATATCTTTACTCTAAAAATATAACTTTGTGAGATTTTTCAGTACTTCTTGCTATTGGATGATTGGTTAGAGAATATTAATATTTATTACTGTTATGACAAAAGGATGCCTAATACTTCACAAGTATCAGGAATTGAAATAAGTACCTTACTTTGGGGATCTTACTTCTAATTACATAAACACAGTCAAAGGTTGGTTGAAGAAAGCTAGAAAAGGGAAAGTGACTGAGCAGTCGTGGCTGGCACCTGTCCATGTCTTAGGTCTGTAGGGGATTGTTTGATTTTTCTCAACACTTCTTTGACAGAGTTGATGGGAGGAGTATGGTTAATAGATTTCATGGTAGAAGAGTGTTTCAAGAAGGGACTTGAAAGAAAAATGAGTGGAAGCACAATAGATCAGGTCAGGTGGAGAATTCCAGGCATAGCAGACTCCATTGTAGCAGGCACAGAGATAAGAGCACAGAAGCACATGCGAGCAGCTTGAGTTGCATGGGAAGTGCAGGGTGCAAATGAAGGAACAAGACAAAAGATGTAGGCAGAGCTTTCCTA
This sequence comes from Pelodiscus sinensis, assembly GCF_052426305.1. Lineage (NCBI taxonomy): Eukaryota > Metazoa > Chordata > Testudines > Trionychidae > Pelodiscus > Pelodiscus sinensis. The sequence continues at coordinate 82,892,862 of NC_143055.1, forward strand.
GCTGATGTTTTGGTATTTCTGTTTCCACTCAGAAACTTAAAAATATAAACAAAAACAAAACAAATGAACTAAGCAACAAACATTAATCTCAACTTTTTTGAAACATCAAAAAAAGAGTCATTTTTGAAAGTTTTGTGGCTCCTCTTTAAAGAACTTCTCAGAAGCTATTCTGTTTACTATTATTCGCTGAAGACCACTTTCATATTTGTATTCCCTGGATATGATGCAGCCACTTCTTGAGACTAAAAGAGGTGCTTTACTGTCATCTCTTGCACACACATACTGGAGGAAACATTTCCAAATGTGCATATTCTCAAACTCATTTCCAAGTTCTTTAGATTTTGGTTCAAAAATACAGATGCAATTTGTAAAGTTGCCAAAGGAAGAGGGGAACTGAACAATTTGGCTTTTCTGTGTCGCACGTCAAAATATCCAAAAACAAAAGCCTTAGGTTGGATTAAAGTTATGCAAGTGAGTGAAATTTAGCAGGTTCTGGACACTTCTTAACATTTTGTATTTATATCAAAAACTTCAAAAGTTGTCAGGAAATCTTTTCCAATTATTTGCAAATTATGCAAGTGAGGCATATTATAATTTTTGACCATAAACACATACTGAATCATACATTCTGTAAAATACATATACCTTTCTCAAAGTCACATTCATTTTTATCCCATTACATATTGGTTTCAAATCCTGGGAAGCTCTGAGGGCTCTCTGCTTTCAGTAGCAGCAATGGGAGGTGGGAGCATTTAGCCAGATAAGAAATTCTTTTCTAGAGACTCTTCTGATTTGGTAGCACTTCACAGCCATTTTAGAGAGGTATTAATGATGATACTATGCAAAACAGTGGAAAACTAGGTCCATAATATTCAAATAATATGAATTCAGGAGTAATGAATATTGTCATATTATTATATTATAATTTTAATCAATTTACAATAATTAGGTAACCACTTACTTTTGCAATTTGTCACTTAATAAGGAAGGTCGCATTCTGAATAAAACAGAAAAAGAGCCTATGTTAAAAAGAAAAATAGCAGCTAAAAGCTTGTTCTTTAGCCATTGCTGTTAAATTACAAGCAGCATTATGTGCTCTTCAAATGTGTTATATACCATGGTAGTCATATGGAGCAACCATTCAGTGTGATCACAGTGCTGCGAAAATACTTGATCAAAATAAGAGGAAGATTTATCCAAACTTTCCAGAAATATTCTACCTGGAGTCCTATAACACAACTAAAATTTTCCAGTTTTGGAAACTTAGTCAAAGTCAGGCTCATTATGGAAAGCTAGCTACAACTGTCACTTATGTGTATCATATGAGCCTATGAATATGGAGGTGTGAATGACAGTGTCATCACCCTGTGGATTGTGCACTGTTTCTGTAATGTTTTCACAAGTTATAGTGACAGAACTACTCATGAGTAGTGAAACCACAAAAACTGACAAGGTCAAGTTAATGACAAAGGGAAATTTTGCCTGAAGCGCAGCCTATTAGATACTGGATATTTCCAGGTATCCTTTGTCTCCAGAAACAACCCTATCGGTTCACATTTTTCAGATATAAATTTGATACAGACAGATAATGTCTGTTGAAAATGTAATGAAAAATGAGGATTGCAACAACATTAAAAAAATTCTGTTTTATTATCTCACTTGAACTAATGAACATATTTAGCAACATGTAGTCAGTGACATATAAATGCGATGCCTTTGCAACAGAAAGTGTAAGAAAAGCACAAAGAAAACTTTAAAAGAGAAAATGTGGGGCAAACATTTGCAGGTTAGTGTCCATAAAAGGATTTGTGATTTAGGAAAATAACCTCAGTGATTGGAGTTGCATAGATTGGTGAAGTGTGGTTTCCCTTTATGCAAGCTATTCCCCAACATGTCATGTTTATCTATGTGTCTGATAATTTTGTTCTTTGCTATAGTTATAACCAGTTTGCCTGGTCCTTAAGTTAGGCTAAATTAATCCACAGTCTGTGCACCATGCTTCCCTAGGCTTTTTGGCAGGGTCCCTCAGCCCAGGATCCAGGCAGAATGGTAGAAATAATTTTAAATCCACCCCAAACGTGGATTAATAAATGTCATGATCAGAGAGTGACATGCCATGAGATAAATGGCCTCCCTAGCTTAAACAAAAGTTAATTGGTTCAATGTCTTGTGTGAAACATATACAGGACAGTTTATGAATTGATGATTTAGTGTCCAAACCAGGAGATTTAAGACTGGGCTTGTTTTTATAATCAGGTCACTGAGGTTGTATGTGTGTTAGCAGATTTCATTTGCATAAATGTATAGAAAATGGCAATGGAATGTATGCAACATATGAGAAAGGAAACTTAGCATTGATGGAGGGCTGGAGGAACTTTTGCCCATGCTATCTCTTAGGAACATCGGCTGTTTAGCATCATGTCCCTACACCTAGTAGGGAAATTTCGAACTAGGGGGCTAGTGTAGACATACCCTTAGAATTAGGGTGGCTAATGTAGGCATTCAAACTTGCAAATGAAGCCCAGGATTTAAATATCCCGGGCTACACTTACATGTTCCCCGGGTGGATGCCATTTTTAAATCCCCTTAGTTCGAACTGACTGGCCGCAGCTACACGCGGCAGTCAGAAGTTAATCCGAACTAAATCTTTAGTTCGGATTAACTGTTACTCCTGCAATGAGGTGTAACAGTTAATCTGAACTAAGGACTTAGTTCGGATTAGCTTCTGACTGCCGCGTGTAGCCGCGGGCAGTCAGTTCAAACTAAGGGGATTTAAAAATGGCACCCGCCTGGGAACATGCAAATGAAGCCCGGGATATTTAAATCCTGGGCTTCATTTGCAAGTTTGAATGCCTACATTAGCCACCCTAGTTCAAACTGGGGGCTAGTGTAGACATACCCTAAGTGACATGTATTCAAGACAAAAGCCACTTGTTGGTGAGAAGCTGACATTTTAAAATGGCAAGTAAGTGATCACTGTCACTATTTTGACGACAGGACAAGATGCAATGGGCTTCAATTGCAGCAAGGATAATTTAGGTTGGACATTAGGAAAAACTTCCTAACTGTCAGGGTGGTTAAACACTGGAATAAATTGCCTAGGGAGGTTGTAAAACCTCCGTCTCTGGAGATATTTAAGAACAGGTTGGATAGACATCTATCAGGGATGGTCTAGACAGTGCTTGAGCTGGCTGTGAGGGCAGAGGACTGGACTTGATCTCTCGAGGTTCCTTCAGTTCTAGTATTCTATGATTCTATGGTTCAAGCTGCTCCACCGTATACAAAAGGTAAAGCCACAAGGAAAGGCTGCTCATTACATAACCTGATTTATTATTTGCTCATGTGGTATGAAATGTTTGGTTTAGAGGAGTTTTTAGAGGGTTAGGCTTCGCATGTTGTATATTTCCCAATTTCTGGTTAGCGCTAGCATTTCATTAATCTCCAATTTTCCTTTCTGTGATGTCAGTCATGTCTTTTTTTATTAACAGGTTTGAGATTGGGCTTAGTTCCCAGGATATTTTTGGTACTTTGCTGTATTTCGCTGCTTCTCCAAGATTTGAACATTCCTTTCGAGGAGGTATGGTTCAAAGGAGGGTTTTTAATATTCAGGCAGGGGCAGCACTTGAGAGCACTTTCTCTTCTCAGCTACTTTTGAAACTTTATTTTTAAATATTTGCTTTTTAAACGCCTTCATTCTTGTCTCTAATTTTGTGTAGCTGTGAACATTGCACTGAGTCCCAGTACATCAAATAGCTATCCAGCAACAGTGAACTGGTGATTTTTTTTGACAGGGAAATAATATGAAAGTATAGCTGTTGGTCAGCATTTCTTTTGTTTATTTACATACATTACTGTTTGGGGTATTTTTTAGGTGGAATCATAATTCAGAGAAACTGTGAATATTAACCTGCTGCATAATTTACCAGATTTTAGGCTGCAGATGAAATCAGTTGGGCAATTCTCTTTTCCTCCTCCCACCACCATTAATTTTACAGAAACTTCAGATACATACAGTAGACATTTCACCATGTAACAGGGTGGGACTCACAACAACAGCACCTCCTGCTGGTGATTCTGAGAATTAGCACCCCTGGTTCCAGTGCACCCTCCTTAGGGTGTGTTTCAGCACCATAATTTCTTCAGTCTCTATGACTCTGGGACCTGCATCACTCCCTGGACTATGGCATAATCTTCTGGACGTGGCTGGAACCTTGCTCCATTATCTCCTCTCTTCTGGAGGACTGGCAATCCTTGGTCCCACCACTTGTCTCAGCAGCCTACTACAGTGCAAGGTCCAGCCCCCTGCCTTAGGGCAAACTGCAGTGTGGATTGACCACACTCCTCATTGGCAAGTGGGGTGCAAAGGGTAGTAGAGGAACCCAGGCCCGCCAACTACTTTTGTTCTCAATCCAAGGATCCTATAGCCAGCAGTCATGTCCTGCCCTCCTCCAGACTCTGCTGCCTATTTGCCTGAGACACTTCCCTATAGCCTCAGCACCTTCTTTGCCCCTTCTTTGCTTCAAGCTGGCAGCCAGTCAGGATGGAGCTCTCTCTATCGCTCCCCTCACTCTCTCCAGACATCTATATCTGAGGTGCTTCTCCTAGCTATCAGTCCCTATCTCTTGCACTCCACGGAGAGACTGCTCTGTGTTCTGCTGAACAGCCCTTCATATGGCCCTTACTGGCCTTGACTGGCTGCTTCAGGAAGCCTCACCTTGACTGGCTCTTTCAATAAGCTCTTTCTTGATTGTCTAGGTTTTGTGCAGCCCCTCCAAAGCTGCTGTAACCCTTCAGTCTGTGTGGAGCAGCCGTCCCACCACATTTCCCTCTAACTTTTTGATTTCCTTCAATACAGTTTTACAATTGTGTCAAAATTATGATAGAGACCACTTATTTGGATCTCTCAGCAGACTCTTATTAAAGTCAGAATGTGAAAAGTAGTCATGGAGAGGAAAGAATCTTAGCTATTTTTTTAAAAACCTATTGCCTCCTATAAACCCCACATTAAGCCACAAGTGGGGGACCAATCATTGTGGGCCCAGGAGGCCACACCCCCTCTTCTCTGCTGCATATGCTCCCGTTGGAGAACACAGATAAGAGGAGGCAGCCCAGCTTAGTTGGGGGTGGGTGATAGAGGAAGAAGGATGTACACTGCAGGTTCCTTTGATACTTCTGGCAGTAGAGCCTGGAGACATGGACTATGCTCCAGGCAACTCTCAAACTGTGGAGACTGTTGGGGAAGCCCACTCACCACATGCTGAGGAAGCTGCCAAATATTTTGTCACAGCTCAGAAGGAAATAAGGCCTGTAGACTGTTTTACCCCACCCAGAGGCCATATAGACAGATTAATATTTTGCCCTATATGGAAGCTTCAAGGTCATAAGACTGTTTTTTTGCTTTACCCCATCCCATGGACTACTGGGCCACAGGTAGTTTATTAGTTTGTTCAACCTCACCTGAGAGCCATAGCTCAAGATTTTGCCCTGCCTAGAGAGTCTATTCCCCTCAGTGCAATTGCCTACCCCAAAATAAGCAACACCAGTTTGCTGTTGTGCCCTGCTCAGATGGCTAAGGATCGAGAATGTTAGATTGTTCTGCTGCCCCAGCCAGGATGTGGTGGTGAAGCCCAGATTGCTTGATTGTTTTGCCCACAGAGCCCATGGATTATCTGAGACTGGTCCCATACTCAGCTGATGGGCATGCCCCAGCATGATCTGCAAGGCCTTTCCTCCCCCACCGCTTGTTACATCACCTTCAGCTGGGGAATATGGCTAAGAATATACAGTACAGTAGCTAATATGTAGACTGCATATTTAAGCCTTTAGTTTTATAATATTCTTGAAGCTCTATGATTTTAGTTCAAAAGTAAGTGGTAAGGAGAGTGATTTCAAAATCATATTGGAATAGGATTACTGAAGATAAGGAAAATGCAGGACAATGTAGCACTTTAAAGACTAACAAGATGGTTTATTAGATGATGAGCTTTCGTGGGCCAGACCCACTTCCTCAGATCAAATAGTGGAAGAAAATAGTCACAACCATATATACCAAAGGATACAATTAAAAAAAATGAACAAATATGAAAAGGACAAATCACATTGCAGAACAGAAGGGGGATGCGGGGGGGGGTGGGAAGGGGGAGGAAGGAAGGTAAGTGTCTGTGAATTGCTGATATTAAAGGTAGGGAGAGTGGGATGTTTGTGAGTTAATGGTATTACAGGTGATAATTGGGGAAACTGTCTTGGTAATGGGTGAGAAAGTTCAAAGTCTTGTTAAGTCCCTGGTGGTAAGTGTCGAATTTTAACATGAATGATAGTTCAGAGGATTCCCTTTCAAGTGCAGATGTAAAAGGTCTTTGTAGCAGAATGCAGGTGGCTAAGTCATTTAGAGAGTGTCCTTTCTGGTTAAAGTGGCAAGAAACCGTTTTCTCTTTGTGATCTTGTCTGATATCTGTTTTGTGGGCATTAATCCTTTGGCGAAGTGTCTGAGATGTTTGTCCAATGTACATAGCAGACGGACACTTTCGGCACATGATAGCGTAGATTATATTTCTGGATGCGCAGGAATATGTGTTCTTGATCTTATAACTCACTTGGTTAGGTCCAATAATGGTATCAGCAGAATGAATATGTGGACAAAGCTGGCAACGGGGTTTGTTGCAAGGGAAGGTACCAGGGTTGGTATTAGTGTGGTATGTCCTGTGGTGGTTGCTAAGAATCATCTTGAGGTTAGGTGGTTGTCTATAGGAGACTATGGGTCTGTCTCCCAGAGCCTCTTTGAGTATGGTATCCTGTTCCAATATTGGCTGTAGTTTATTGATAATGTGTTGGACAGGTTTTAGTTGGGGGTTGTAGGTGATGACAAGTGGTGTTCTATTGTTGGTTTTCTTGGGTCTGTCTTGAAGTAGATGGTTTCTAGGTATTCGTCTGGCTCTTTCAATTTGCTTTTTTGTTTCTCTGGGTGGGTAGTTGAGATTTATAAATGCTTGGTAGAGATCCTGAAGCTTCTGGTCTCTGTCAGTGGGGTTAGAGCAGATGCGGTTGTATCGAAGGGCTTGGCTATAGACGATGGATCGTGTGGTGTGTTCTGGATGGGAGCTGGATGCATGTAGGTAACTGTATGAGTCAGTGGGTTTTCTGTAGAGAGTGGTGTCTAATTTTCCATTGTTGATTTGTACGGTGGTGTCCAGGAAGTGGATCTCTCGTGTAGAATGGTCCAGGCTGAGGTTGATGGTGGGGTGTAGGTTGTTGAAATCTCTGTGGAATATCTCCAGTGTTTCTTGGCCATGTGTCCAGATCATAAAGATGTCATCGATGTACCGTAGGTAGAGGAGGGGTGAAAGGGGACGGGAGTTGAGGAAACGTTGTTCTAGGTCAGCCATAAAGATGTTAGCATACTGTGGGGCCATGCGTGTACCCATGGCTGTGCCGCTGATCTGGAGGTATAAGTTGTTCTCAAACCGGAAATAATTGTGGGTGAGAACAAAGTTACATAGGTCTGCTATCAGGAAAGTGAACAATCCACTAAGATCAACATACTTCACTGACTACAGTGAAAGACTCTGCCTCACACTATCCAAGAAATTAAGAAACCACCTGATAAGTATTTTATACAAGAAACAGAATACCATCAAGAATGACATTTCTAACTTAGATCGTCTCATCTCAAGACAAACATCCACACCGACTGACACCTTGCAAGACTTTTGTTCCACCAGACAAGAAATCTACTATACACACTTCTATTCCCTACAACAAAGAAAAGACAATAAATTTTCTAACCTGCTCCATACCACTGGCTACAACAGCAACTGCCTCAACCCACCGGATAATATTGTTAACCTCTCCAGCTACAAACTCAATCCAGCAGAAGAGTCTGTCTTGTCCCGGGGTCTCTCTTTCTGCCCCACGTCCCCCACAAACTGGATACAATTTTGTGGTGACCTTGAGGCTTTTTTTCGCCGCCTCCGTCTCCGAGAATATTTCCAAACCACCACTGAACATCAATCTGACCTACCAGATCCCCCCTACCAACACCAAAGGAAAAATAATTCTATGTGGACTCCCCCTGACGGTCGGAATTACAATCTGGATTTCTATATACACAGCTTCCGCAACAACGCACAGACTGACATTATTCGCAAACGACAACAAGCGACACACAATCTTAGCCGCGCTGAACACCATGCCATCCAGAGTCTCAAAAACAACCTGGACATTGTAATCAAACCAGCTGACAAAGGGGGTGCTGTGGTCATTATGAATAAGGCCGACTATAACCAGGAGGCAACCAGACAACTCTCGAACACCACATTTTACAAACCTCTCCCCTCTGATCCCACCTTGGACTACCAAAAGAAACTACACTGTCTCCTTAAAAGCCTCCCCACAGCTACTCGGGAACAAATCCTCACAGAATCACCTTCTGACCCCCGACCAGGATTGTTCTATCTACTTCCCAAGATCCATAAACCTGGGCACCCCGGACGTCCCATCATCTCTGGTATTGGCACGCTCACTACTGGTCTATCCAGCTATGTAGACACTCTTCTCAAACCCTTCGTAACCAATACCCCCAGCTATCTCCGAGACACCACTGACTTCCTAAGGAAACTACAAAACATCGATAAGCTCCCCAATAATACCATCCTTGCCACCATGGATGTAGAAGCTCTATATACCAACATCCCACATGAAGACGGATTACAAGCAATTAGAAACACTATCCCAGAGGACACTACTGCCAACCTGATAGCAGACCTATGTAACTTTGTTCTCACCCACAATTATTTCCGGTTTGAGAACAACTTATACCTCCAGATCAGCGGCACAGCCATGGGTACACGCATGGCCCCACAGTATGCTAACATCTTTATGGCTGACCTAGAACAACGTTTCCTCAACTCCCGTCCCCTTTCACCCCTCCTCTACCTACGGTACATCGATGACATCTTTATGATCTGGACACATGGCCAAGAAACACTGGAGATATTCCACAGAGATTTCAACAACCTACACCCCACCATCAACCTCAGCCTGGACCATTCTACACGAGAGATCCACTTCCTGGACACCACCGTACAAATCAACAATGGAAAATTAGACACCACTCTCTACAGAAAACCCACTGACTCATACAGTTACCTACATGCATCCAGCTCCCATCCAGAACACACCACACGATCCATCGTCTATAGCCAAGCCCTTCGATACAACCGCATCTGCTCTAACCCCACTGACAGAGACCAGAAGCTTCAGGATCTCTACCAAGCATTTATAAATCTCAACTACCCACCCAGAGAAACAAAAAAGCAAATTGAAAGAGCCAGACGAATACCTAGAAACCATCTACTTCAAGACAGACCCAAGAAAACCAACAATAGAACACCACTTGTCATCACCTACAACCCCCAACTAAAACCTGTCCAACACATTATCAATAAACTACAGCCAATATTGGAACAGGATACCATACTCAAAGAGGCTCTGGGAGACAGACCCATAGTCTCCTATAGACAACCACCTAACCTCAAGATGATTCTTAGCAACCACCACAGGACATACCACACTAATACCAACCCTGGTACCTTCCCTTGCAACAAACCCCGTTGCCAGCTTTGTCCACATATTCATTCTGCTGATACCATTATTGGACCTAACCAAGTGAGTTATAAGATCAAGAACACATATTCCTGCGCATCCAGAAATATAATCTACGCTATCATGTGCCGAAAGTGTCCGTCTGCTATGTACATTGGACAAACATCTCAGACACTTCGCCAAAGGATTAATGCCCACAAAACAGATATCAGACAAGATCACAAAGAGAAAACGGTTTCTTGCCACTTTAACCAGAAAGGACACTCTCTAAATGACTTAGCCACCTGCATTCTGCTACAAAGACCTTTTACATCTGCACTTGAAAGGGAATCCTCTGAACTATCATTCATGTTAAAATTCGACACTTACCACCAGGGACTTAACAAGACTTTGAACTTTCTCACCCATTACCAAGACAGTTTCCCCAATTATCACCTGTAATACCATTAACTCACAAACATCCCACTCTCCCTACCTTTAATATCAGCAATTCACAGACACTTACCTTCCTTCCTCCCCCTTCCCACCCCCCCCCGCATCCCCCTTCTGTTCTGCAATGTGATTTGTCCTTTTCATATTTGTTCATTTTTTTTAATTGTATCCTTTGGTATATATGGTTGTGACTATTTTCTTCCACTATTTGATCTGAGGAAGTGGGTCTGGCCCACGAAAGCTCATCATCTAATAAACCATCTTGTTAGTCTTTAAAGTGCTACATTGTCCTGCATTTTGCTTCAACTACCCCAGACTAACACGGCTACATCTCTATCACTATTCTACATGAAGATAAGGAGACCTTTGTCATCATTATGAGTACTGTGTCCAGTTCTGGGCGCCACATTTCAAGAAAGATGTGGAGAAATTGGAAAGGGTACAGAGAAGAGCGACAAGAATGATTAAAGGTCTAGAGAACATGACCTATGAAGCCAGGCTTCATGAACTGGGCTTGTTTAGTTTGGAAAAAAGAAGATTAAGGGGGGACATGATAGCGGTTTTCAAATATCTAAAAGGGTGTCACAAGGAGGAAGGCGAAAATTTGTTCCTCTTGGTTTCTGAGGACAGGACAAGGAGTAATGGGCTTAAAGTGCAGCAGGGGAGGTTTAGATTGGACATTAGGAAAAAATTCCTAACTGTCAGGGTGGTCAAATATTGGAATAAATTGCCAAGGGAGGTGGTGGAATCTCCCTCTCTGGAGATATTTAAGAACAGGTTAGATAGACATCTGTCAGGGATGGTGTAGACGGAGCTTGATCCTGCCTTGAGGGCGGGGGGCTGGTCTCGATGACCTCTCGAGGTCCCTTCCAGTCCTATTATTCTATGATTCTATGATTCTATGATTATAGATATGCTATTGTCACAGTAAAATTAGGCAACATTAATGATGTAATCATTCCTGTCCTATTCCCCACCTCTGCCCCCCTCACGCACACATATCTGGGAATTGAAGAGGCTACTTTCATGCACAAAGTTAAAATGCTTAAAACTAAAACTGTGATTTGTTGGGTCAAGACCTAGCAAGAACACATGGAGCATCTTGAAAGTTAGCATTTTGTTGTGGATAATTAAGATGTCACCTCAAAATATATATTTCCTAGAAGGCTGATAAAATTTTTGAGCCAAAAGAGATGCTGTGCATTGAGGTGGTAGAAATGAACATCATTTATGGATACATTGTGGAAGCTTTTCATAGAGTTCAACATTTCAAGTATGGTGAAAGGGATGAGATGGCTCAAACACTGAAAACAAAAAAATTAAGAATGGTAACATTTTAGGAAGAGGAGTATATAAGTAACAGGCTGCTACAAGAATAAGTATTAGAAATGATCTTGTTTAGTTTATATAACAATGACGGATAAGAGAAAAATATGGTAAGTTGATACAATTTGCTCATGATGCTGAGGAACAAAGCTAGTAGTCAATTACAAACAAAGAGGGACTTGTATAGACTGGAGACTTCAACACAGATAATACTATTAAATACATGGCAGAAATGAAATTGTGCATCTACTTTGCACGATACAAAACACGAACAAGGAGGAGAAGCTGGATGTAGTTTTGTAGAATAGGAACTGTGTTTATTCAATTCTCGAGCTCTAATACCTGAACAAATTAAAAGAAATATAAGTTAAAATGATACCTACCAAAAATACAACATCACTGAATATTTAAATCAGACCTTGAATGAGTTACAAATAAATACACCTTTACCAAACTATTACTCCACTATCCTTAGGTAACCCTGTACCCAACAGCAAAAGCATTCTGTCAATATGTACAACACAAAGAATATGCAATACTACATAGAACAAAATTATAGCATTTTCTAATGCTCTACTTTGAAACCTAAATAACATTTGCTATCTCTTTCTGCAACAGTTACTAAATATTGAATCTATTATTTTTCCATGGGACCTTGGTCAGCATTTATCTGTTCTAAATATTATGAAACAGATGCAAAATTCAAGCAATGTTACTACATTTCAAAACTTTAAATAAACTTATGTGTAATATATTTTTCACTGAATAGATATTTTAGAAAGAATGAAAAGTTGTTTTTTAATGATAAAACAACTATATTAGGCATTAGAAATATAGTGGTTTCATAGTAATGTGCAAGATTCTTTTATTAAAATATATTTGTAAGTTTTTGAAACAAGATAAAACTGGTTTGAATTGCAAACTGCACTTAGCTAAAAGACATCTTTTCAAACATTCAGATGCACACATATGCACAAAAAATTACTTCACTCACTGTCTGAGAGCCAAGTTCCCCATGGCCTAATGCAAATTAAAATGGCTGAGATATAAATATCTTTGAAGCTAGATTCATAATGGTAACATAACAAGAACCTATGCTACAACAGAACTGTTGAGGACCATTAGGTTATTTTATAGAGCTTTCAGTGCCAAACTAAAAGTTAACAGAGGAGGAGCTATTGTCCATAATACGGAACCCCAAAACAATGAAAAGATTGTTTAAAAAAAATAGGCACTGAAAATTCCTATTGGGCTTTTCCATTAGCAATGACCTTGGGTACAGGCCCTTGTTACATTATCTCCTTCAGAAACATATTGCCATAACAGCTTATACGTTGAGTGCAATAAGTGCATGTTCACGAGCATTGGGGGGGTGGAGATAGAACTTTAAGTCAAAAGCCAGCTGTCAAAAAACAATGTATCATTCTCATCTATTCTGAGCCTTCTCTCTGTGCTTCTTATTATTGAATCACTGGGAATGCACCAAAGGATGACAGCTAGATAAAATTAGAGAGGGCTTGGTTTGACTTTTGTGCCTATTCACATCAGCCTACTCTTCTAACTTTTATTGTTAATGCTTGCACTTACACAGCACAGAGTACAGGTGTCTGCATTAGAAAATCAACAGCTTGAGAAAGGGCTGTTTAAATAGATGGCTTAGTTAATGTTGGCATAGCACGGTAGCATTGATAGGAATCAGAATAATCAGATCTCCAGCCATAGGACATATCTGTACATACAGTTCACTGAATACTAGGTGGTCATGAAAAGACATTATTTCCCAACTGTGATGTGGTGGTAGAGGATATACTGTACTGCACTGTAGACAATTTTTTATTTCAGAAGGTTGAGAAAGCTACTGGGAGGAAGCTGTTCTAGATTTGATTTTAACAAATAGGGAGGCACTGGTTGAAAATTTGAAAGTGGAAGGCAGCTTGGGTGAAAGTGATCATGAAATCATAGAGATCATGATTCTAAGGAATGGTAGACAGAAGAACAGCAAAATAGAAACAATGAATTTCAGGAAGGCAGATGTTAGTAAACTTAGAGAGCTGTTAGGTAAGGTCCAATGTTAGGTAAGCAAGACTAAGAGGAAAAACAATTGAAAACAGTTGGTAGTTTTTCAAAGGGACATTATTAAGGTCCCAAAAGCAGACTATTTCACTGCATAGTAAAAATAGGAAAGTTTGGCAAGAGACCACCTTGGCTTAACCAGGAGATCTTACATGACCTAAAAATCAAAAGGGAGCCATATAAAAAGTGGAATCTAGGACAAATTGTAAAGGATGAATATAAACAAATGGCAGAGGTGCTTAACAACTTCTTTGTTTCAGTTTTCATTGAGAAGATTGATGGTGACGGGCTGCCTAACATAGTGAATGCTAGTGGAAATGTGGTAGGTTTAGAAGTTAAAATAAGCAAGAACAAGTTAAAAATTACTTAGAAATGTTAAATGTCTGCAAGTCACCAGGGCCTGATGAAATGCATCTTAGAAGACTCAGGGAGCAAATAGAGGCGGTATCTCACCCTTTAGCTATCATCTTTGAAAAATCATGGAAGACAGGAGAGATTTCAGAAGACTGGAAAAGGGCAAATATAGTGCCCATCTCTAAAAAGGGAATAAGAATAACCCAGGAAACTACAGACCAGTCAGTTTAACTTCTTTGCCAAGGAAGATAATGGAGCAAGTAATTAAGGAATCCATCTGCAAACATCTGGAAGATAAAAAGGTGATAGGTAACAGCCACATGGATTTCCAAAGAACAAATCATGTTAAACGAATCTCATAGCTTTCTTTGATAGGATAACTAGTCTTGTGGATAAGGAAGAAATGGTGGACATGGTATAACTAAACTTTAGTAAAGCATTTTATATAGTTTCACATGGCCACCTTATCAATAAACTAGGGAAATACAACCTAGGTGGGTGCATAACTGGCTGGATAACAATTCTCAGAGAGTAGTTATTAATGGTTCACAGTCATGCTGGAAGAGCACAGCAAGTGGGGTTCCACAGGAGGTTTTTTTTGGTCCAGCTCTGTTCAATATCTTCATCAACAATTTAGATATTGGCATAGAGAGCACGCTTATTAAGTCTGCAGATGATACCAAGCTGGTAGGGATTGTAATTGTTTTGGAGGATAGGGTCCTAATTCAAAATGAACTGGACCAAGTTGAGAAATGGTCTGAGGTAAATAGGATAAAGTTTAATGAGGATGAATGCAAAGTACTCCACTTAGCAAGGAACAATCAGTTTCACACAAACAGAAAGGGAAGCAACTGTCTAGGAAGGAGTACTGCAGAATGGGATCTAGGGGTCATAGTGGACCACAAACTAAATATCAGTCAACAATGTGACACTGTTGCAAAAAAACCAAACAATATTCTGAGATGCATTAAAAGAAGTGTGAGAGACACAGTAAGTCATTCTTCTGCTCTACTCTGCACTGATTAGGCCTCAGTTGGAGTATTGTGTCCAGTTCTGGGCACCATGTTTCAATAAATATGTGGAGAAGTGGAGATGGTCCAGAGAAGAGCAATGAAAGTGATTAAAGGTCTAGAACAACATGACCTGTGAGGGAAGACTGAAAGAATTGGGTTTGTTTCATTTAGAAAAGAGAAGACCAAGGGGAGACATGATAGCAGGTTTCAAGTATCTATAAGGGTATGTCTACACTGCCACCCTAATTCGAACTAGGGTGGCTAATGTCGGCATTTGAACTTGCAAATGAAGCCCGGGATTTAAATATCCCGGGCTTCATTCACATGTTCCCTGGCGGGCGCCATTTTTAAATGCCCGTAGTTCAAACTACCTGCCCGTGGCTACACGCCGCACAGACTAGGTAGTTGGAATTAAAGCTCCTAATTCGAACTACCATTAAACCTCCTTGCAGGAGGAATAACAGTAGTTCAAAGTAGGAGCTTTAATTCGAACTACCTAATCCGTGCTGCGTGTAGCCACGGGCAGGCAGTTCGAACTACTGGCATTTAAAAATGGCGTCCCCCCCCCCCGGGAACATGCAAATGAAGTTCGCATTTGCAAGTTTGAATGCCTACACTAGCCATTCTAGCTCAAACTAGGGTGGCAGTGTAAATATACCCTCAGGGTGTTACAAGAAGGAGGGTAAAAATTGTTCTCCTTACCTCTGAGGATAGGACAAGATACAATGGGCTTAAACTGCAGTAAGGGAGGTTTAGGTTGGACATTAAGAAAAACTTCCCAACTGTCAAGGTGGTTAAACACTGGAATAAATTGCCTAGAGAGGTTGTGGAATTTCCATCACTGGAGATATTCAAGAGCAGGTTGGGTAGACATTTATCAGGGATGATCTAGATGGTGCTTGGGTCTGCTGTGAGGGCAGGGGACTGGACTTCATGATCTCTTGAAGTCCCTTCCTGTTCTAGTAGTCTATGATTCTATGCATGGAGAACTCAGGTGAACTAGTGAACTAGTTCATTAGTGAATTAATTGCTAAACTTCAAGTCCTTTAAACATTGCTTATTTAAAATTTAGTAACAGAATTAACCTCTTTAAAATTATAGTGCCATTTGGGTATCTTGTTTTCCACTTCTCATTTCAATTAGTGATACTGATGCCAGCATCTAATTTCTGTCCTCAAGTGGCCTTCTTTGAAGTCTGTTGAATGTGGGGGTATATATTGTAATATTTGAATTCTGTGAAATTCTCCTTATTGAAACTATGTTCTTAGTCATTTTATTAAATCTTCACCTTTTAAAAATATTTCAGGGGAGTCATAAACGTCTGAAGTTTGAATGTGTTACCCCTACCTCAATTTTTAATGTGTACAAGTTCTTCCACTGGTATACTTTCCTTTGTCTACTTGGCAATACCCTGAATAAAGCTGATTATAAATGCTGGATGACTGAGAGAGATGTTCTGGGGACAATTGTGTTTCTTGGTAATGTTCAAGGTCTTGAAATGTAGTTTCATTCAACACTGGTATATAACCAAATCTTTTCAACGTATTTTATGAAAACGGAATTGTTAAAATGCTCATTTTCAGATTGAAGCATGAGCTTTTGATTGAGGCATATAGGGGTTAGAATTCTGGCTTTTGGGAGACCCAGGTTCACAACCCTCCTTTTTTTGATAAAGAACAAATTTTCAGACCACCTGACCTGGAACAAGGCAGTGCAGGGAATTGAACCTGAGTCTCCCACATTCCAGGTCACTATATTATCCATGAAATTACTGTATACAAGTCTTGTTTTCTCAACCTTCACAATGAAAACGTCAAAAATGTTCAGACCAGCTCTAGTCTATTGATTAATAATTGTAGCTTCTGGTGGCTTCTTTCTTCATATTCAGAGAAGGGGAAACATTGGAGCATGTCTAACTTAAGGTATATTTTTAAATGTCGGTTTAATCAAATTTCCTTCTTGGCCTCAGCTGAGGACATTTTTCTTATAAAAATATGGTCAAGTTCATAGCTCCACTGGTGCTGCCAACTTAAAGGACTGTTAACGTCACACATTACATAATGTTTACAGGCATTGCACTAGCACAGTCTTTCATCAATCTGCCAACTAGAGTATTCCCTATTGTGGTTATAAATTATTGCTCTTTTTTTGTAGGAATGTCATGTACAGGAGCCATTTATGTATCTGTGAAAGGGACGTACTTAATTCAGATATTTCCACAGCTTCAGCTCATCAGAGGAGACTGGCCTGTGATCAGTTAACTGACTGCAACATAGCTTTTGAGCAATGTGAAATGTGGTCTGTG
This sequence comes from Pelodiscus sinensis, assembly GCF_052426305.1. Lineage (NCBI taxonomy): Eukaryota > Metazoa > Chordata > Testudines > Trionychidae > Pelodiscus > Pelodiscus sinensis. The sequence continues at coordinate 82,909,965 of NC_143055.1, forward strand.
TTGGATGGAACACAATTCTGTGCACTGTACAACATGTAGTACTTCATATGAAGAAAGGAAACCATCATAAGAGCAGAGTGGTAATCCCACACAACCTACTGTCACAGAGCTGCATTTGAAATCCATCTTCTGTTGAAACTTGCTAACCTGCTGATCATGTGTTGAGTGACTCAAATAAGATAGCAAAATATGAGTAAAAGGAAATGAAATTGTAGCACTGAATGTGTCAGGACATGTTACTCCTGTTTACATTTAATTAGGAGTGCTATCTGATAGATCAAGCAGTTCTGAAACACCTCTATATTTTGAATTTCAAGTCTATATAACTCCATTAGATAATGGTTTAAATATAAAGTCACTTAATGATGAATGCTCATAAATTAAAAATGCACACTAACCATAAAAAGTTTAGCAGACACTTGTGTCTACCTTTTAGTACAAAAAAATTATATTAGTTCATTCCTTAAAGATTATATTAAGTTCATTCCTTAATCTTTAATGACTAGTTGTTACAGTTTTTAATTCCCTTTAGGAAATTAAACATATATAAACAGAATGACAGAACCCAGATTTCAACTAGTGACGGTCCAAGGCAAAAGATAGTTTTCAATAATGGGCACACTATTTTTAAACAAACTCCCACAGGCAATTAGGCAGAGACCAGATCTCATGACATTTAAAGAGCATGTGCAGGAAGACACACCCTTTTAAATTAGTCTTTCCTCACTTAGTCCATGTAGTTCATGCTATAATGGAGTGTAATTTAATTTTTGTTGTAGTCAACCCTTTGGCCTCTGCTATCCTTTTTTCCAGTGCTTGGCATGTAATGGAGACTATTTTTAAAATTAATTAACTTATCCAAAATAAAGCAGATAAAGAAGAAAGACCAAAAATCACATATTTAAAAACACTGACTTGAAATAAACTATGGAAGGAGAAGAATTAATTTTTTTCAGTAATAACCAGGAGGCTGCAAATTAGCATAAAATATTTTCAGTTCTAGATATGCATGTCCAATTACATAAATCCCATAACTCTAAAACACATGATCATAAAATAAGAAAGAATATGAAAAAGAAAAATTACAAAATATCTAGATCATGGAAACATGAGTGGTAAGGAGAATGAGATTACAAAAAATAAATCTTGCCAGACAAACTCGAGTGTTCAGGAAGAGGTCCTGAAGGACACAGAAGGAACCAAAGGGGGACCTTGATCTGCAAGGACTTCAGGTCTCCCTTTCTTCCATCGGCACAAGGCCCAACACTGAAATCCCAGGTCTCTTCTACCCCTGGGATCTGACCTTTTTGCCTTTGCTTGCTCTGGACACCAGTAGGAAGTTGTGACAAATTAAGTATTCCTACAGATTCCTAATACTCATTTTAAGTCTTACACTGTTAAGGGTCCATGCTGACTCCCTATACTGCCCAGTTAAAGGACAATTGCAGTGTCACAGTCTCTAAACAGCTTGCCCAGCACTTCTCAGGCCTAGCCACAGGCCAAGCAACAGTTTATAATGGCCACACCCTTGGTCAGGGCAGGCACCAAATAAGCACTTTAAACAGTCAAGGATTCAAGCCTCTCAGTAGGCTGAGGCGCAGTTTATAAGGCCTGCCCGTCAGTTCAGACAGAGCTTCAGAGCAACCATTAAGGGCCCAGCCGAGGGGGGGGGGGGGGGGGGGGGAAACGACAGCCTGACCAAGCAGTTTATAAGGTCCAGCCCTGGGATCAGGGCGGAGTGGACAGACAAAAGTGGTTCAATAACAGTTTTAAGCTCCAGCTGAGTGGGTTGGGTCTCCTTGGTGGTGGAGAGCCGACAAGCGTATGGGGTTTTGCTCCCACAGGGGGAAGCTTGCCACCCGAGGGGAGGAGTGGCAGGGGGGACACAGGCCCACCCACTCCACTGCATCCCAGCCCAGGACCTGACAGTGGCAGAGCAGTGGCAATGCAACATTGGGTTGGTGCAATACGCTGCCCAACCTACCTCCATCTCCTCAGCTGCCCTGGGGTTGGCTGTCCCTGGGCCGCTTCCCAGTTCCCCTCAGAGCCTACATGGCTTGGGCACTGCTCCTCGGGGTCAGCTGGGGATGGAGGTGCTGGCAGCATACCCATAAGTTCCAGCTCAGGCAGGGGCCCAGGTGAATCAGTCCAGTCATCAGGGCCCGACAAGGATCCGGGAAGTCTCGGTGAATCTTCAGACCATGGCAGCGGTCTCAGTGGCCCAGACCAGTCATCGGGTTGACAGAGGTTCTGATGGCCCAACCCAGTCCTTTCGTTGGGCACAGCATGGTTGGGTCTGTTCGGCAGCTGGGCTCCATCTTATCACTGAGCTCTTATACTCCTGTTCCCCCTGTTCCTGCTTCCTGAAGGTGAGACTGGGAAAGCCTGGACTCACCCAGGAAGGGCTCTTAAAGGCCCCTTCCTCTTCTCAGTCAGAGGGAGGCCATGTTGCTTGCCTAGACTCTTTACATACCTCTTTTAAACCTAAAAACTGAACCTCCGTGACACTGGGATTAAGGTTTTTTGTTTTTTGTTTTAAAACTTCCCCAAGCTTCTGACAATTTGTCCTAGTAGGAAAAATTCCTTCCTGAGACAAGCAATTGGTCAGATCCACAACATCCTTCTACTGTCTTCTACTACACTGTCTTCTCCTACAACTACAAGGAAGGAGGGTGGGACAGCTAACGATGCCAAATTCTCAAACAGAGGTTTAAATTAATGGGGGATGGGGCACAGGTCCAATCAGGTCCCAGCTTCTCCTAGCTGGTTAAGCATAAGTGAAGACTCCTTGGAGAAGGAGGAACTTCTGCAATCCCAGGCATGCCAACTCCACTCTGTGTTGTCCATGCTTAAGTCCAATCAAGTTTTCTACCCAACGAGATTGGGGGTGAGGTGACAGTTGCTTCACATGGTTGAACTACGGGTCTATACATTTCAAGATTCATACTTGCTACTGAAGCACATAAGATGTGCACAAAATAAGTCCAGCTGCCACATGATATTCCCCTTGGCTTCTGATAGTACAGGGGAGCTTGCATTGTTTAATTAGGCTAGAGAAAATATGAAAGAGAGGAAAATTATTTGGCATATATCCTCTTCCCTTCCTTAAAAGGTGCTGTAGTTCCATCGTGTTCTATATATCCGTGTAGTCATAGGGATATCTGGCCTTCCTATGTGCAAATTTTGTAGGGACAAATTGCCCCCATACCTTAAAAGGAAGGCATATTTCTGGAACTCTACCCCCTAATGTATAAAATGCTTTGGGATGCAACATGCTATATAAACATACAATCTTATTGTTGTATTATATACTGCTTTGCTGGGACTTGATATCTTTGGATAACTGTTTTGCCTGGACACCTCTAGGAAGATGATTCAACTGAAGGATAGAAGTTGAAGCTTAATTGGGATGACTTTAGAATAAATTTAGCTAGTGCAATTAGTTTAACGATGACTAACTAGATGTTACGTAAGTGTGAAATACTGCACTCTGACCTTCTGGTGTACAAATTGCCAAAGATTTCTAAACCTATTTTTCCTAGTGTTCAGAAGGCCTGACTCAAAGATGACTTGGGCTTTGGTGGCAACTTTCTGTTGCTACCTGGTTATATCAATATAAAGTAAGACATTTACATACTCTCTATTTAAAATGTTTTGCAATAAGAACTTGAAAGCTTTAGAGACTGTGGTTGGTCTTTTTCATTTCTCGCCTCCTTTTTCTTTTAAAAATAAAATAGAAAGTAAAATGCATAAAAAATTAAAAAACATTAATGCATGAAGCATAAAAGTTATATGAGTAACCTCACCAGTGTCAGGCAATGCAAATTTGCAATTGAATTCGCCATGCCAATGCTAGCCCATTGTACAAATATACTATAACACATTTCTAATTACATGCTCATATACTCTTTCTTGAATTGCACAATATAAATTGTGTATATATGTGTACTTTACGTGATCTTTCTATGTGCATAGCCCAATATTTTAAAATTTTGGCCTGACATTCAGAAGAACAGTTGCCTGTAGTTAACACTATAACTTCTTGTTATAGAAAGTCAGAAAAATCAGATGACCGCATGTATGCAAAATATATTTTTATTCCAATATTTCTATTTGGATTATTTTACATTGAAATTTAATGAAAAATATTTTCAGTGTTCACAAGGCAGTTTTATATTATAATCTGATATACTGTATATTAAAGGCTAGATATAGAACTAAGTGGAGAAAGGTAATTGTATATTATAAAGGATTTTGATATTTATACATTTGTTTTCATTCCGATTTGAAGTTTTTTTCAAGTGGAATGGAGCCTTAACTGTTAGGAAGTCTACCTGACAGGCCATGTTGGGTGGTGGAAGTCCTGGATTTACCTGACTGTTGAAAAGTCAGATAGGTGAACTGGAAGGAAACCAGGCAGTTTTAACAATGGAAACCTGTCTGGCAGGTAGGATTCCATCAGAATTTTGTCAAAACAGAACCATCTTTGCAGAATGTTACAATTTAGATCAACAGGGAAATTCTGACTAAAAATGTTTTTTCTGGATTTTTTCCAGCTAGCTCAAATAAACTCTGCTTTGTCTCTCTGTGTGTATGTTCAGGCTGAGAGAGAACACAAGGAGCCTTATTTGCCCCATGACTCCTTGTGTTGCCACTGGGCAAAATTAGAACACTTACTCTAGTGGAGGGCACTTACTGCTTTTCTTAGCGCCTCAAAAATGTGACCCACACCAAAGAGCATCAAAAGAAGGGGTATGTCTATATTGCATTCCTCCTTCAACAGAGGGATGCAAATGTAGACCAACGAAATTGCAAATGAAGTGTGGATTTGAATTTCCCGGGATTCATTTGCATAATCACATTATGATGCTCTTTCAAAAGAGCGCTATTTCAAAAGTTAAACTGCGGTCAAGACGTGGTTATTTCAAAAACGGCAGGCTCTTTCGAAAGATCCTGTGCTCCTGCTGTTTTCGAAATAACCGCGTCTGGACCACAGTTTCACTTTCGAAATAGCACTTTTTCGAAAGAGCACCATAACATGATTATGCAAAAGAAGCACGGGAAATTCAAATCCATGCTTCATTTGCAATTTTGTTTGTCTGCATCTGCATTCCTCTGTCGAAGGAGGAATGCAATGTAGACATACCCAAAGTAAGCAAGTGGCCCCACACTCCTTCCTAAAGCACCAGTGGAATTGGACAGATTGAATAGAGTAGATAGAAGTTTCTGACTCAATCCTCTATAAGGGTATGTCTACACTAGCTCATTAATTCGAGCTAGTTAGGCAAATGAGGCAACTGGAGTTGCAAATGAAGACCGGGATTTAAATATCCCAGGCTTTATTTGCATGTTTCCGTCCAGTTGCCATTTTGAAATTTCACTTGCGCGAACTCACTGCCCCGTGGCTACACGCAGCAGTGAAACGTTAATTCGAACTAAGTCCTTAGTTTGAATTAACTGTTACTCCTCATGGAATAACAGTTCTGGCTAGTGAAATTTCAAAATGGCAGGAATGAAAGTAAATGATAGGACTTAGTGGTACTTTGGGATCTTTGGATGGAGGGACCCTGTGCCCCAAGAAGGGGAAGTACCTTGGGCAGAAGGGATGGGGTTGGAGGCCAGACTCCCTCTAGTGGGTCTGTCCCCTGCTCCAGGGGAAAACGGTTAAAAACAGCCCTGGGAGAAGGCTGTCCTGGAAGCTAATCGGAAGTGAGCTAAAGTCAGCCAACCAGAGTCCAGGAGGGCTGTATGAAAGAGATGGCTGGCCAGGCTGAAGACACGCTCACCACAACTCTGGAGAGAGGACCTAGCTGCCTGCTAATGTAGGTACCACGAACAGAGCAGTGCTGGGAAAAGGCAGGATGAGCCAGGGAAGCCCTGGCCTGAGCAGTCCCAGGATGAGGCCCAGCAACAGGGGCCTGAGGGGTACTAGGTCTGCAGGGAGGCAGCCAGGGCAGGAGAAGGCAGCAGGCCAACAAACACCTTGCCTGTGATGAGTGGCCAGTTCAGGCTGAAGTTTTTCCCGAAGCAGAGACTAGATGATGACTGGCAGTGGATCACTGAGGCAAGGTGGCTGTATGGGGTTGAGGGTTCCCTGAGAGAGAAAATCCCAGAGTGGGGGGCACTGCAACAGTATAACACCCTGTGGGAAGGGCACTGCAGCCTGGGAGGGATGCAGTGCCTAGCATAAGGTGGTACAGCCATTAGCAGACAAACAAGTAACAGCAGGCAAGACACTGGCTGGAAGGGGGTGCCCCAGTGCTGAGCTGAGCTAATTGCTGAGTGACCAGCAGGAGGCGCCATGGTGGTGAGTCGCACCATGTTATACTCCCCTAGCCAGTCATTTCATGACTGCCACTGCTGCAGTGGCTAGGAGCCCCTAGGCTGCGCTGATGGCAGCAATTGCCAGGAGCTCCAGCAGCAATTTGAAGGATCCGAGGCTCTTAGCTGTTACCATGGCTGCTGCGGTAGTGGAGGCTGAGAGTCCTGGTGCCTTTCAAATTTTCAGGCCCCAGGACAACTGTCCCTTTTGCTCCCTCCCGTTAGCAGCCCTGCCAGACCCTTCCAGTAGGGTGCCCAACAAGGGGGAGCAAAAGGGGTAGTGATATTAAAGCACTACCATGGCAGTGCTTTAAGAAGGAACCTGCTTAAAGTGCTGCCATAGCAGCGTTCTAACATCAGCCATATACGGGCTGGTACTGGCATCTGGTTCTTACCAGTATGTCATACTGGCCCATTTTCACTTCTGGATCTAGAGGTCTTTTTTTTTTAAGTTGGTAACTTATTTTTCTAGCATAATTTGAGCCTGTTGATTTCTAAAATGGTTGTTGCCAAGCTACGTTTTGATGTTTAGATTCTCAAACTTGTAAAAAATAGGGATGACAAAATTCACCAGAAATGTTTGATATATCAACAGCGTGTTCATGAATTTGTCTGCAAAAGCACATTGTTTGGTATAATTCATATTCAGTCTATTAAGAACTAAAATGAGGAGACACACTTCATGGTTTTATTGCAGCCTAATATTCAACTTTCGTAGCATTTAGTCATCCATATATCCTAATATTAGAAACATTAATCATAACACCACTTACATTACTGTAATATGTGAAATCATTTTCTTGCATGCTTTGTATTTGTTTTATAGCACCTAATGCTTTTTAGTTAGAATAGAATTAACATATAAGTGATGATGACGGTATTTTTTTTACAAATAAAGAGAGTAGCTTGTGACACTACCTTAATTACAGTTGTAAGTAAATTTATAATAGTAAATAACCAGTAGTAAGTCTCAAAATACCCCCAGTTTGTGCATTATATGCCGATAATCAAGTAAAGATCATGTGCATGAAGTAGGTGAACAAGGACTGCATAGAATAATGGAGGCAACACCCATTAGAAAGAAACTGCAAGATGCCAAATATGGAGAGGCCATTGACAGAATTGAGTCCATCTTTCATTCAGAGTAGACAGCATCAGCTGTGCAGCACAGGAATCACTATGCCGAATACACTGTCAAAATCCAGAGGTTACAGAAAGTAAGAACATCTGCAACTGGTGTAAAATGTGTGGCAAGCTGTAGCATCAGTAAAAGATGATAGTCCAGTTTTGTGAAAATTATGGACTTGAGAAGGAGTTCTAGCAAAGGAACTTTGTTGTCAAGAAATCCCATCAGAAGTTCAGCCTAGTGGACCTTGATCAGATCCAAGAATGGCTGAGTGGCATAGGGCATGTCTTCAGCGCAGGGCAAAATTGACGTTGCTGCTATTGATGTGTCAGCATCGATTTAGCAGGTCAGGTGAAGACCCAATAAGCTGATTGGAGAGCTTTGAGTCCTTGACCACCTTGTGTAATAGCCATTGATGGACCTATCCCTCCATGAACTCATAAGATTCTTTTTTGAACCTAGTTATGTTTTTTGGCCTTCACAACATTCCTTGGTAATGAGTTCCACAGATTGACTGTGTGCACTGTCTCCACACGATTAATTACTTCAGACACCTCTATCATATCCCCTACTTAGTCATCTATTTTCTAAGATGAACAGTCCCAATCTTTTTAGGCTACCTTCATACCCCTAATCATTTTTGTTGTCTTTCTCTTCAGATTTTCCTTTAAAAAAAAAAAAAAAGATTGGATGGCCAGAATTGCATGTATTCAGGGTGTGGACATTGCATAGATTTAAATAGCAATACTTTGATGTTTTCTGTCTTATGTGTCCCATTCCTTATGGTTTCTACCATTCTGTTAGCTTTTTTGACTGCCACTGAACCATTGAACCCATGTCTTCAAATGCCTATCCACAATGACTCCAAGATCTTTCTTGAGTGGCAACAGCTTATTTAGTCACTATTATTTTTTATGCATAGTTGGGGTTATGTTTTCCAATGTTCATTATTTTGCATTTATCCAACATTGAATTTTGTTGCCCAGTCACACAGTTTTGTGAGATCCCTTTGTAAATCCACAGCTGATTGTGAAAGTTATCTATCTTGAATAATTTTGTACCATCTCCAAGTGTTGAGATTTGGACACCCCGGACGTCCCATCATCTCAGGTATCGGCACTCTCACTACTAGATTATCCAGCTATGTAGACTCTCTTCGCAAACCCTATGCAAACAATACTCCCAGCTATCTCCAACATACTACTGACTTCATGAGAAAACTACAAAACATCAATAACCTCCCTGATAACACCATCCTTGCTACCATGGATGTAGAAGCTCTATACACCAACATCCCACATGAAGACAGATTACAAGCAATTAGAAACACTATCCCAGAGGATACCACTGCCAATATGGTAGCAGATCTATGTAACTTTGTTCTCACCCACAATTATTTCCAATTTGAGGACAACTTATTCCTCCAGATCAGAGGCACAGTCATGGGTACCCGCATGGCCCCAAAGTTCGCTAACATCTTTATGGCTGATTTAGAACAATGTTTCCTCAGATCCCATCCCCTTTTCCCCCTTCTCTACTTATGCTACATCAATGATATCTTTATGATCTGGATCCAGGGTCAAGAAACATTGGATGCATTCCACAGAGACTTTAACAACCTACACTCCACCATCAATCTCAGCCTGGACCATTCTACATGAGAGATCCATTTCCTGGACACCACAGTACAAATCACCAATGGTAAATTAGATACCACTCTTTACAGAAAACCCACTGACTCATACAGTTACCTACATGCCTCCAGCTCCCATCCAGAACACACCGTACGATCCATCGTCTATAGCCAAGCCCTTCAATACAACCACATATGCTCTAATCCCACTGACAGAGACCAGAAACTTCAGGATCTCTACCAAGCATTTATAAACCTCAATTACCCACCTGAAGAAATAAAAAAACAAATTGAAAGAGCCAGATGAATACCCAGAAACCTTCTACTTCAAGACAGATCCAAGAAAACCAACAATAGAACACCACTTGTCATCACTTATAGCCCCCAACTTAAACCCGTCCAGCACATTATCAATAAACTACAACCTATACTGGAACAGGATACTACACTCTGAGAGGCTCTGGAAGACAGACCCATAGTCTCCTATAGACAACAACCTAACCTCAGGATGATTCTTACCAACAACCACAGGACATACCACACTAATACAAACCCTGGAACTTTCCCTTGCAACAAACTCCATTGCCAGCTTTGTGCACATATTTACTCTGCTGACACCATCTTTGGACCTAACAATTTCAGTTATAAGATCAAGAACACATAGCCCTGCTCATCCAGAAATATAATTTATGCCATCATGTGCCAACAGTGTCCATCTGCTATGTATACTGGACCAACTTCTCAGACACTTTGCCAAAGAATCAATGCACACAAAACAGACGTCAGACAGTTTCACAAAGAAAAAACAGTTTCTTGCCATTTCAACTAGACTGGGCATTGTCTCAACGACCCGACCACCTGCATCCTGCTTCAAAGAGACTTTAACACAAGATTTCAAAGAGAAACCTCTGAACTGTCATTCATGCTTAAATTTGACACTTTACAAATGGGCCTTAACAAAGATGCTAATTATTTTACCCATTACAAAGATAGTTTCCCCAATTATCACCTCTAATATCATTATCTCATAGACAGTAACCTCCCCTCCCCCATCCTTCCTCTGTTCTAAAATCTAATTTGTCTATTTTATATGTGTTCACTTTATTTGATTGTATCCCTTTGGTATATATGGTCATGCCAATTTTCTTCCACAATTTGATCTGAGGAAGTGGGTCTGGCCCACAAAAGCTCATCATCTAATAAACCATCTTGTTAGTCTTTAAAGTGCTGCATAGTCCTGTCTTTTGTTTCAGCAAGACCAGAGTAACACGGCTACATCTCTATTACTATTCTCCAAATGTTGCACTTCACTATGTATCTTTTTCCCCAGATAATTTATGAATATGCTGAACTGGTCCCTGTCCAGATTGTTAGGGGACCCCACTATGTTCCTGTCTCCACTGCAAAAAAATAATAATTTATTCCTTTTTGTTTGTTTGTTTCCTATTTATATAAATTACTGACCCATGAAAGAACCTTCTCTCTTAGTGCATGATTACTTAGTTAATTTAGGAATCTTTGAGGAGTCTTGTCAAAGGGTTTCTGTACAGAAGTAAAGCTGTCTGGAGCCTAAACTTTGGAGACCTTGCAGACACATTTGTAAAAACCGTACACAGATCTGGAGCAAACTTCCACAGAATAAATATTATGTTTTACAAGTACTACAAGGAATCTATTAAGGGTGATAGAATGCATAAATGATCAAGAGACACAAGATCCCTCCAAAGCGTGGTGGAAGGTAACTTGATGAATTTTATTGTACTGCCAAAAAAAGGGGATCTCTCAATATTATTATCTGGGTGGCTAATGACACAACCACCACATGATAGAGAAGATCATCATTCTGGTGGTTTTAAGGATAAGGCTGAAGTATGGTGCTCAACAGCAACAGTTGACACCAATCAACTGTATGCTCACCAGGAAGGAGCAGACGTAAGAATGATTTTACACTGTGTCTACTATAAGGCTGTCAATGTGGTTGTTTATTGTTTTGCTGGCTCACTATTGAAAAATGACATGTAGATAGCTTTGGATGAAAGCTGGCCCATCAAAAGAACTACAGTACTTTCATATTCATGCCATTTCTAAGAAACTACGATGTGCACCCACTTCTGGCATGCTGAGTTTTATGCTCTGACTCATTGTTAGGCTACCTCTTTTATACCTAGATACAGCAAGAAAACCACACAGCGAGTTTTTCATTGACACCAGCCACTTCTAACACACCATGAACAATGTGACCTGGACTCAGCAAAGATGAAAAGTGCAGAAGAATTTATTTGGCTTGCCTGAGGTCCACTTTGTTCATATGTTTGTGATCATCAGAAGCTATGCTCTCAGATAATGCTCTTCTGTTCTACATACAATGAGCTCATTATCAGGCACTAATTTGAAGACATGTCCACCACTCAAATCTGATACTTCCTCTGCCAGTACAATGGGCTTGGACTTTGGAACAGAAGAATGGAGGACTGATGCCAGAGGTTATGTAGTCATCATTGCCAATAGAATACGTGGAAACAGTATTCTGTGGCTGCACAACAAGGTATAGAAGTCAGTGACACAAATACAAAATACTATGATTTGTTTGTACAGGAGTATGCAAATGTAGAGAACTGGAACAAGGTACTTAGTGCTTAAGAACTTAGTGCTTAAGAACAATATTGGCAAATAAGTAGATGAAAAGTGATTCAAGTTACTACCGTATCACTTATTTTCTTAAAACAATATATTAAACATGTGTGCTTAACACGTATGCATTAAAATGTTTGTTAAATTTTTATATAAGAAAATATTTTCACTTGCTTTAAAAACAGATGTTTTCTGAGTGTGTGTTGTACTTCTGACAGTTAAATCGGCTTGTATATTTTTGTTCCAAGGTGTTAATGCTCAAGTCATGAGAGCCATGTCAACATGCACTTTCATGGTAACTTATAAAAATATTTCTAGTACCACTAGCAAATAAGAAGGTGAAATTCAGTAGCTTTATAACAAGGTTGTGCATATTATTTGATCATTTTTATTATACCCTACAGCTTACTGAAATATGTTAATTCTAAACGAAAGGGAAATAAAGATTAACACTTCAATGATTACCGTGTGTAATTTTGTTCCCTTTGAAGGGATCATTATACACAACATAGAGCTTACCAACCATATTTGGATTCACTATACCCTAATTATCTTTATAAGGCTAGTTATCAAATTATAACAAAGTTAGTCAAGATTGAGTATGGGATGCATGCCTCAGCTGCATCCTGAGAAGTTCGCTATAATATGAGGTTCTCCCATATGAGGATTATGGTTGTTCTACAATTCTTCTGTAACCTGAGCATCTTAAAACATTGCTTTTACTGTTTCTGCTTGGTTTCTCTGGGCTTAGCTGGTTGCTTGTCTGCCGTGTAACAGAACAGCTTTCCTATTGGCTCCTGCCAACTGAGTTGTGCAAAACTCCTGCCAGTCATGTTGTTCCATTCTGTGCACCATCATGCACAGATGGATTTACACTGGTCTGATTTTGCACATTTTAAATGGTTAGATAACAACTAGCTTGCTTTCCATCAGAATTATTTATGACTACATTCATTTGGCACTATTTTGGAAGGCTTAAAAACATACATAATCTTTGTTTATGTTTAAAGATGATAGTACATTTAAAACACCCCTTTGCTTCTGCTGCATTTCAACAGGCATTTACATATAAAAAACCCAACTGAGTCAGATAACAATTATGGCGAAGTGGCATCCTATTGGGGGAGCTGATGGGAATTTTTTTTCAATATCAGAAAGTCAAGTTCTTGCAAACGCTTTCAATAGTCCATAGATTTTTTGCTGAGTATCTCAACTAGCTTTTTCTGAAAACTTCAAATGACTCATTCTAACCAAAATAAGGTCTAAATTGCATAAATTTAATTTTGAAAATAGAAACAGCTTGGCTAGAAAACAAACAAAAAGTGAAACCATGCATATGTCTCTCCCTCATTCATCAGCCTTTGTAAACCAAAATCAGATGAAGTAATTTAAATAGTTTTTCTAACACAATAATATGAATAACAATCCTAGTAGCCAGCAATTTGGATCCCAGATTTTAGCCTGGGACAGATATAAACAACTAGCTATTAAGGATCCAGATTTGAAACATCCTCTTCTTTTTTACAGTTTATTGGCAAACCTGATATAGTTTAAGCTTACTATTTTCTCAGTTGGCTGATGAGAGTAAATAAGATGTCGGATATATTCAAAAATAAAGTGGAAGAACTTATTCTTGCAAATCTGATCTGCACAGCTCTTAAGCTTGTGCATAATTTTAAGCATATGAATAATTCCATTCAAGACAATGGTACTACTCAGGTGATTAAAATTACACTTGAGCATGTTGGGTTAGAGCTTTACTCTGGATTTAGTCTTCACAATGTGAACATGTAAGCAAGCCCTATTACTAATAGCAATTTTTTGTAGGATGGGTCCTTAATGCTATAAATGCCATAATGTATCTGTTATCTATATTACTGGATGGTGCTCATAAGTGATTGTGCTTACATAAATTGCATTGCTCATATGATAACTCCTATGTACCTTTATGTAAGCACAATCACTTATGCATCTAATGTCACTGATTGTACCCATAACGATTTATGCTCAGATTTATTTCAAGAACGAAGAGGGAGCCCACTTCTAAAAGGGGAGGAGGCACTCAAACCATAATCTTTGGTTAGAGAGATCTGAGACATGAACAGATTCTGGATGGTTACACAGCTTTTGTCACCACTCTGATTATGGTAGAGCAATAAAGAAAGCAAAGTGAAAGTTGTTTCAGAATTTTAAAATGGATAGGGTAAATATTCCATCTAATTCAATGTCAACTAATATCAAACTGCCAATAGATAGAAGTGTGGCATTGCAGCAGACAACTTGGTGTGCTGCACAGATTCACAGGAACTCATGCTTTTACATTATTTATGCCTTAACATTCGTTGGTTGTCTCTGGAGCAACAGGTGAAGTTCCTATGGGAATGAAGTGCTTGAATTATGCATTGCTATAGGTACACATATACCAGGGTTTAGAATACTGGATTTCCTGGGGCAATATTTTTATGGTAACTAGGGGACATTGGTTCTTCTGTAGGTCTTTTACATGCTGTTCTGTACCAAAAACAGGAACTCCAGTACCAATGATCCTCCGGTCTGCAATGTCCGATCTACCTTGGGATATAGATGTGTGTATGGGTGAAGTACATGGACCAGCCTTTGTGATTATACACTAAGGGTCTTTGACTTCACTGGGAATACAACATATAAAGAATTTGTATACTCAAATCCTTAAATTGTTAGCTGCAGCGCTCTTGTTATTACAAATGGCAATGTGTAATTGGCAAATGTGACTTCAGATCTGGTTTTAAGGTTGGGATTACTCATTTGTCTGACTAATAATAATTTTGGATGATAATGTTCATGCTTTGGTTTTGTGTTTTGTCACTATATACCTGCTTAGTAAACATTCTTATGACTAAGAAGGCCAATACGATTAATAAATATAATACCAGTTATTACATAAATACAGGAGGGCAAAAGGCAATTTTATTAAAATAATGGTTCTCTTGCCTGTTAAGCCCTTAATCATTTTTCTATCATACTCATTTACACATGCAAATGAAAAACAAACAAAAAATAAGGAAACAGAGTGTGGTGTCAGAGTCAGTTCACACCATCTGCAAACTTAAACCAAGATTTGTATATATTTAAGCACATGGAATTTGCATGACTTGTTGCAGAAAAAGTAGATCTGGTTTAATCTTGACCTATGTAACTGAATGAATAGAATAGCTTAGTCTGTATGTAGAAAGAAATGTTTCTGAATCTGGTGGCTAAATACAGGAACAAAGTTAACCAGCTAGCAACCACCTTTGATATATTTTATTGTGGTTTTGTGACTTGTATATTCTGGCCTGAGTCCTTCTGAACTGTCTCCTTTCACTGGCTGAAGAAATCCTTCTGGAGGGAAAATGAAGCTTCCAACCAGAGTGAGGAACAACCAATAGAATCTTTTCTGCCCGCCTAATACAAGAGAAGTGTCAGAAGCAACGTCAGCCTCTGTATATGGCATTCTTTGATTTGACTAAACCATTTGACACCATCAGCCATGAGGCCCTGTGGAAGATCCTGCAACTCTTTGGTTGTTTGCCAAAGTTCATCAATATATATCTGTAGTGGGCTGGAGTGGCCACCCACTGAGCAGGGGGAGGAGCCCCCTCCCGGACACCATGTTGGGCTGAGGCTAACCCCACCCTGTTACTTGACCAGAAGCCAAGGGGAAGGCCCAGGACTATAAAAACCCAGGTAGCAGCCTCAGTCAGGGCTGAGCCTGCCAAGAGGCTAGAGGCCTCCCCTGGAATCCCAGCCTGGGGAGGTGGGGTCTGAGGCCTGGCCAGGGTCTCCTACTTGCCGGGGCTCAGAGATAGACTACCGGGGGCCAAGGGTAGCCAGTCGACCCTCACGGGACCAGTGGAGGACCAGCCTGACCTGGTACCCCAGCGCCTGCCCTGGAGCCGGGAGAAGCAGCCCCAGTGACCTGGACTGGAGACACTGCCTGGGAACCCCACGGATCCTGACCCTGAGGCCTGGCCCTGCCGCCTGGCACTGCGTGCACCAAGAGCCCAGCTGAATTCCAGTGATCTACAAGCAGCCCAGGACTGGACCGGACCACCCCAGTGGGACGAGACCCTCCTGGACTCCCTGCTCCACCGCCCAACACCCAGGTACTGGCTGTGGGGGAGAACGGAAGTGGTCAAGGGGTTAGTGGAGGCTGGTAAAGGCCACAGGCTGGCGCATTTCGGGCTGGAGCCCCACTGGGCCAGAGCATCCTACATTGCTGCCCTAGGGCCCTGGGCCAGGGCGCAGTGGAGTGGGTGGGCCTGTGCCCCCCCTCGCCACTGCCACAGGCGACCCGCCTGCACCACTCCTGAACAAGGAGCTCCCGTGTAAACTGACTGTTTGTTTGTTGCTACGTCTTGTAAACTGACTGTTTGCTGCCACACCCTGCAAGGAGACTTGGGCCTTGTCTTAAAGGGGCAGGGTAGTGGGCCGCAGTGGCCACCCACTGGTCAGGGGGAGGAGTCCCTCCGGGGGGGGGCGGGGGAAACTGACTACAATATCTTTTACGCAACAACATGCAGGCTGGGATACTCAACACTTTGAGATCAAGCATTATATCCATGGAGAAGATCAGAGAGCCCAACGTAAGGAGCGTGCCCAGGCCTACATCAGCACCACTGGTGTCGGCACCAGTGGAGTGAGAGACTTCACATGCAGACACTGCCAGAGTGTTCCTTGCCAGAATTGGCCTAATTTCTAAACATTGCACTCATCAGTTATAGGTTTCCAAGGGCAAATCTTACTCGATTCAAGGGATCCCAGAGAGAGATTTTATTGTGGTTTTGTAACTTGTATATTCTCTTAGCTAAGACTCAAACCCAGGAGCACAGGATTGCTAGGAAGGAAACCATATGAGTCTCATTCCCTTGGCTGAGTCTATGAGATATATGCTAAGCTTTTCTTTTGATAGAGGCTATTCTCTGCATTTTCTGTGACAGATATAAACAGCAGAGTAGAGACAGCAGAGAAACAGCCCATTTATCCATTCCAAAGTCTAAAGGCCTGATCTAATATCTATTGAATTAAATACAAAGACATCCAGTGGATTCTATATACTGTAAATAGGATTTTCTAAACCATACTTAGTTCCCTCATAACCAAAAGAAGATGCAATCATAGACTCAGAGTTAATGGTAGGAAAGAGACACTGCATCCAACTCCCTGACAGTGAAGATTTGTTCCTTACATCAAATTGTATAGTGTTTTATTCGGGCCAGTATAAAATTCTCAAATGGTGGTGATTTTACCTATTTTGCACAGCCTGTTATGTTTCACTGTTAGAAAATGCCTCCTGATATTCAGCCTTGATTTATTCATTTCTTAATTGTAATCCCTATTTATTATACTAAACAGTTTCTCTACATCCTTTTCCTTCAAATATATGAAGTCCATCTAATACTTGTGTCCATGTAGCTGTTGCTTACTCACATTATGGGGTACATATTCAAGGCAGTGGTAAAAGGTAAAGACAAAGTTATGGTTGAGAAAATGCATTTTTGTGAGTTTCTTACCTATTTGGTGACTAAAGGATATCATTTTTAAAGAGTTCTTTGACTTTTCTGTAAGAAGATATTTAAAGCAAAAAAAAAAAAAAAACCCCAACTGCACAAATGCATGTTGATAAATGAACATACGAGAGCTTTGTTGGCATTAAATACAAAGAACTTAACTCACTTGAATAGCTATCATGATCTAAAAGATAAGTAGTAAGAGGTGGAATTAAAGGATATCTCTTTTAGCAGGTGACAATTCTCTAATCTCTATAAGGCCAAATAAATAGAGTGTTCACCTCAGAAAGATAAAGATAAAGAGACAGAGAAGCAAAACCTGTGAATGCTCTGCATGTTTTATTTAAGTGCCACAGAGTTTATGGTCATTAATCTTGAAAACAAACCTAATACTTTGTTGATTTGTATTTCCTTAGGAAACTTTTCCAAGTCACTACAACATCATATTCTAGAAGTTTCTCTTTAACCCCATTTTACCAGCGCTCACCAGTGTCTAAGCAGTCCTAATAAAAAAGGTTCAGACCTGCCCAGAGAATGTGCAAAATTCACTCTTGGTCCACAGTATCTCATTGACTTCTATTACTGGCTTCTCTTGATGTCTACAGCCTGCTACATGTTGTAATGGCAATAAGGAAATCAGTTTGTTTTCTCAGATGAAAGGGATGAATCGGAGATGAAAATTCCTTAGTTTTCTTTACTTCTGTGTTCACTTCTCCCTGTCTTTGTAAAAGAAGCTATTTGTCTAAGCATGAGAGAACCTAACTCCCATGCTACGCTAGGACCTTAGTCCGAAATAAGCGCCCCAAGGTCGATTCTGTAAGCAATGCATCCACACAACCAATCCCATTACTTCAGAATACGAGGCCAAAAAAATCAAACTCTATAGTCCTTTTTTTGATGAGGACTAATGCTATTCCTGAACTTGTAAGACTGAAGTGACTCTAGTATGGATGCTCCAGTGTTGCTAATTAGAACTAATTGGCCTCCGGTCTGCCTCCTGCATCTCCCCAGAATGCTTCCTGGGGCTGAATCTGAGATAGCACATCCACATTAATGGAGCCTGCCTCGGACTACATTAGATTCTTCACTGTAGTGAAGCCACAGAACTTTGAATTTGTAAAATTGGGCGCCAGAAGTCAAACGTAGTAAATTTGAAATAATCTCCTAGTGTAGACATGGCCTAAATAACTTAACCAGAAGGCAGACTTCATGATAATCATCTTCGCAAGACTTACCTACTAATTTTCCAAAATTTTTATCAGGGAGGGCTGGAGATGCAATAAGGATGCAATAAGTTCACCAAAGGTGGAGAATTAAAGAGGGTCCTCTTTCTCAGAATATAAATAGCCCTCATCGGTTCACTTTAGTTTAGTAAGCTTGACTGACCACTAATACTTTGCAGTGCACTTCTGACCACAGCTGAGAGGAACTGGGAGGGCAGATCAGCAGAAATTTGGAAAGGAAGTAAAAGTGCCCCTAAATACTCCCCTCTCCAAGGGAAGAAGAAGTCAGCCTGGTTATCTTCTGGGGTTATGCCAACTGTTCTACACTTCTTCCATCAGCACAGGGGCACGCAGACACCTTTCTGCATCCCGTTGGTGCATTGCCCCTTTAATCTGCACTCTGATGCTGTTGTGCTTCAGAATCCAGTACTGGACTGAGACACAGTGGGCACTGATTGAGGAATGAAGTTTCCCACAGACAGCACAGGGTACATTGACACATGCAGCTTCATTCTCATGTACAGTGACGCCAGTTTACACCACTTTGGCTGTAAATATAATCTTTCCCACTTTGGAATTTGGCCCCACCTTATTGTTCCATAGTGCCAAGTGGCATCAGTCAAAATCAGAATAGGATTTCAAAAGTACAAATTTAAAAGTCTAATAGGGGTAACAGAATCAGCAATGAGCAGCTCTGAGATGCTTCTTCTCTGGGGAAAGAAACCAAACCTTTCCAAGTAGATTTTTTTTCTCTGAGAATTGGGTGTATCTTGCTTGCCCTCAGTAGTACCTGGCATGGAGAAGAGGGGGGAAACTCACTGTGGCTGCACAGATGTCTCCAAAGCCAGCAGTGGGAAATATGATGAGTAGAAGTGACTGTCCCATAGAGGAAGGTTATACAGTAGGGAGCCCAGGGCGTCTTGTCGGCAGGAACGTCTTGAAGAGAAAAAGTGTGGAGAGCAGGTGAAAAGATGTTTATATTCTCAGTCTGGATAGTAGAACATATAAGGGATACTCAGCTATCACTATCAGAAATACCACATCATTTTTGGTATGTGGTGTTTTGGATTTTTTTTTACAGTTATTGGTAGCAGAATCCTGCCTGTCGTTACAAAGCAGGCTACTTGATGAACTCAGCAAACCCTTTTCATGTTGGAAATGGATGGCTGATGGTTACCATGAGTTTTATTGTCTTTCCTAGTAAAGAAGGTCCAAAAGAGCAAACCTTTGGGGAAAAAGTAGAGACGAAGCCATTTTTGTCTCTGAAAAGACAACAACATACCTCTCTTAGGGTATGTCTACACTGCAAAGTTAATTTGAAATAACAGCCGTTCTGTGCTGTGTACACACTTAATTGGAAATAGGGGGCCTCCAGCCCTGCCCAGTTTCCCCTGGTGGTGATTCTGGGCCAAACCAGGAAAACTCCTCTCCTCTCCCCAAGCCCCGGAGCCCTTAAATGGGTAGACTCTGGCCAGACTACACGTGCCAGATCCAGGCCTGCCAGCAGTCTCTGCCCCTGACCCAGTGGCCCCACCATGAGCTGGGCAGCCAGTGCCAGCCATCCATCCCACTCCCAGTCCCCCAGCACCCAGGAGCCAGCCTGTAGATGCCGCACTCCCTCCTGGACGAGTGAGGAGATCATGGACCTCATTGAGGTTTGGGGGCAGGCCCCCAATGTCCATGATCTCCACACTAGATGGAGGAACGTGGCCAACTACGGTCACATAGCTGCCACCATGGCCCAGAAAGGCCACAGGCATACCCAGGAGCAGGTGCGCCTGAAAATTAAAGAGCTGTGACAGGGGTACGCCAGGGACACTCGGGGCAGCTCCCCAGCAGGGGCAGACATCTGCCCCTATTTTGACACCCTGGACTGCATCCTGGGGGCTGGTGCAGTCCATGCCACCTCAAGGGGCAGTGAGCCGGGATCGGAGGGCCCTGACCAGGGCGCAGAGGAGGAGCTGCTATGCCAGCAAGACCCCCGAGCAGTCCCAGGAGAGGAGTCAGCAGGGTCGTCCGGTGAGGCCACACCATGTAAGTGCCGTCACTGTCCCCTTCCCGGGGGGGAGGGAGAGGGAAGGGAGGGAGATCAGGGACCTCGCTTATCACGCAGCAACCTGTGCATGTGCGATCACGTGCCGTGCCACCCTTGGCAGGTGGCTGCAGCCGCCTGCCACACAAGGGCCATGGCCTGATAGCCACAGGTGTGTGTGAAGAGACCTGACATGCTCTTGACCCCAGGGTGGGACACAGCAGGACGCCCTCCCTTCACAAGCCCCCTCTAACATCTCCCCCCCACCTCACCCACACTATACACAGCACAGAGGCATGGGTGTGGTCTAAGGGCAGTTCCCACTCCTGGGAATAGCAGGACATTCCTACCATGGCCTCTGTGCAAGCACAGCAGCTCTGACTGTGCAGGGCACGGTCATCCTCACCTTGGAGAGGGGGGCTGGGCTTCACCCACTGTGTCCCCAGAGAGAACTGACCACTTCTCTTCTTTCTCCACAGCCGCACCAGCTGCACATGCAGGGCACACCACCCCTCCTAGGACATGCTCCGGCAACCGAGGGCTCCACAGGACGACTGCAACACAGCAGGGGTACCGAGAGCAGCAGCTGGGGGCCCTGCGAGCCTTGACCCGCATCATGGAGCAACAGGCACAGGAAGAACTGGAGTTCCGGAGGGAGCTGCTTGCCCAGGGTCGTGCCATCTTTACCCATCTGCAGACCCTGGTGCAGAGCATGCTGCCTCGAGCCGCTCCAGCGCCTGCTGGCCCCCCCAGCTACGATTCCTCCTCCCACTTCTTCTCTCCCTCCTGCCTCTTCCTCCTCAACCTCCACACACCCCCACCTCAACCTCCACACCCTCCTCCCCATCCCCCCGGGGACGCCAAGACCCCCACACCCGCTGTACTGGGAGACATGTGGCCCAACGTGACCCCCACCCCTGAGCACTGAGCTTCCCCTCGTCCTTCCTCCCCTTGCTTCCCCCTTCCAGCTCCCTCCTCCCAGTTTCCCCTTTCCCCTCTCCCACCTTCTCTCCTCCCATTTCCTGCCTCCTTTCCCCAGTCTCCCCAGAGATTCTTCTCCCCACCACCACCATTTTGTTAAATAAGCAGAGTTTCTATTTTTGAAAAAAAGTTTATTTTATTTGACATCAGGAAGGGGGAGGTATAGGGAGGGATAAGTGGAAGGACGTGAGGGAGGAATGGGGCACAAGCCCCCAGTGGACAGACCGGGGAGACTCTTAGTGCTCCTCAGGGCCCCCTGGATACTGACAGTCCCCCGATGGACCTCCCGGATGGCAGCCTGCAGCAAGTGCAGTCAGGCTGATGGCAATGCGTCCACAAGATGCACCAAAGTGCACAGGGGCAGCTCTGGCTCCCTGTGGCAGAGTGCTGTGTTGTCCTGAGTGAGGGCAAGCAGAGCATGCAGAGACACAAATGTTTTGCTGTCCCTCATCGAAGTAGACAAGCAAGCAGGGAAACCTGAGAACTGTCTGTCCGGGGTGGGGATAGTGTCCTTTTAAGCACAGACCTCAGATAGCCTGAGGCAGCAGCCCCATACATTAAGTCCTGACCTGATGCCCTGCCGGCACTGATTCTGGCCAGCCTTAACTTTGGTTCAGGGTCCACTCGGTGTGGATGCGCTATTTCGAAATAGCAAAACGCTATTTCAAAATAGTTTTTGTGTACAGATGCGTTATTTCATATTAGCTTAATTCAAATTAACTATTTCAAATTAAATTAACTCCAATTAACACTGTAGTATAGACATACCCTTAGAGTAGTAGGAAGAATAGCATCCAGGAAAGGATGAAGGTGAATACAGAGCTTTCTATGAGCACAGCTGTGTTAAGTGACATATATTTGTAAATAAGAAGAGTTGCTAATTTGTTCTCTGATTTTATTCTAATATCTCAGAGGAATAAAAATATTCTAATGATTATTGTCCCTAATTGCTTTAACATTGTTTAGGATACATAATTACCTTATTTTATTTTCTGTTTCATTGTGTAAACATGCCACATTCTGTCAACTCTTTCAGTCTCTATAAAGGAACAAGAAAGTAATCTTTTAGATAGAGGTTTGGCAGTTAATATCCTGTGGTTTTCAAAAGACTCATTAGTTAACTTTAAGAAGAAATATAGTTAGATTACAGAAGTAAGTGTTTAAAATTTCCTCAATTCATTAAAATACATAGCATTCTTAAAAGTGCTATAACTTACAGACAAATAAAAACAACGTATCACTTTCCTTCTTTTTAACATATTGGTATGGTCCCCAAACCTAGCCTGAACAGTTATACAGCATACATTAAGCAGATTTCTTAAACCAAGAAATCCCAGAATACTCTGTAGTAACATGAACAAGCCCCATTTATTACATTCTGTGTCAGTTTTATATAGGTAATATTTAATAAATATTTGGGTAACCCCATGCAGCCAAAATACTGCTAGCTGCCTCCTTAGCTATTTCTGTAGATGTAGGAACATTTTGCTGAAATGTTTTAACTACAGCTATGAAAACTTGAAAAACTCTGCCATATAAATAACCTGTCTTCTGTTGCTTCCAAAAAACCCCAAATCCCCTAAGCCTAAAACCCTTCAATCTCAAAAGCCGAAGGGCAGCTTAATTTACAACTATAGGCTGCAAATAAAAAATATTACCACACCTGGGTGAATGTTGCTTTGAGAGACTGCAGGCATCTATGAATGAGAGAAGCCTAAGGAGTGAAACAAGGTCATTGTACAGGAGATCTTACATTTGTAGCAAACAGCTGGCTGCAGAGCAGTTTTACCCATTCCTTACTTGGATATAAAAAACAGTCACCATTGTATAGTAGTTACCATTTTAAAATATCACCATCTGTTAACAGTGACTACATAGTGGTAGATGAGCTTACTGTAGCTTTCCCCTATAACAGAAAAAAGAGATATCTGAAGAAATGCTGCTGTGTGGTGACAACTGCAAAGGCTGACATCATGACCTCCACTGAACACACATGCAGTTTGTATTCCCAAACAAAATACAATTAATTAAAAAGGAGTTAAGGTGGTAAATACAAGCCAATACGCTACACAAGGATCAACTCCCAACAACCCCACCACAGAAGTAATCCTCAAAATATATTGGTCCAGGGTCAAAATCTACTAACCCATCTTTGCAATAAGATGATGGTAATGAATTTAAGAACTAATGATACTTTTATGTGCCTGGCAAATCCCAGGCAAATGGGATATTAGAATTCTACAATGTTTTAATAAATTAAGAAAAAAATTAAAAATGAGAAAGTGTAGACTGGGAAAATTTTAAGATACCACACATCATTTTAACTCTATCCGCTGCACTTTGGTCTCTGTTTCCTTTCCACATTGATAGATGAGTGTCTGTGGTAAATACACAGCTATCACCAGCATGCCCCTTAGATCTGAAACTCTGTTAATTGTATCTTGTTGGTTTGACCCTAAAATATGAAAAACTAGCTGGGTGAGCGACAACTTAAAGGTAACATACAACTATATTTCTAAAAATATATGTAAAAATGTAAGATGTACTGGCTTTTTAAATTCTCAACCCTTGGGTATTAACATTAATCTTAATTCCATTTTAAAAAATTGAACAATAATATACAGGACTCAAACTGGCAAGACTTAAGTTTATGAGTAGACCTATTGATTTAAAATTACTTGTGTATGAAGCATTTTGGAATTGTGGCAATAGTTATCCATATCACAAAATGGTCACAAAAAGGAGGTTGATAAGTTATTTATGTGATAAAAGCCGAAAACTCATATTGTTACTGAAAATCAATGTTAGAACATAAGAACAAACATACTGGGTCACCAAAGTTCCATCTAGTCCAATATCCTATCTTCTGACTGGCCAATGCCAGGTGTAGCAAAAGGAGTGGGTAATCATCAAGTGATCTGCCCTCTGTTGCCCATTCCCAGCTTCTGGCAAATAGAAGCTAGGGACACTATCCCAGCCCCTCCTTGCTAATAGCCATTAGCTTTACCTTGATATAGTGAGGTCCTCAGCCAGCTATTTTTAAAACTCATGAATGCAAATTATCTGGACCTGCTGATTTCAAAATGTCTAACTTTAGTAGCTTCTGTTTAACTTCTTCCAGTAAAATGAAAACAGTATTATTACTGTATGATGAAAATGCATCATCTGCTTTTTCCCCAAACACAGAACTGAAATATTTATCGAACATCTCTGCCTTTTCTTAATGATAATCCTACCATTTCTGTCTAGCAGTGGCCCAATATCATTGTTCAGATTCTTTTTTGTGACAATATATTTTAAAAACTTCTTTTTATTTTCCTTAACTCGGTTGCCTATGATTTCCCCATGTGTACCTTGGTTTCCTTATGAATTTTCTACAATTCCTAACGATTGATTTATATACATTACCCAATTATAATGCATATTTTTCTGATTAAATTCTTGCCCCCAGCTGATTTGACACTGTTATGTATACATAGTATTCCTTTCTTTCAATTTCTATATGCTGCTCATCTTCTTAAATCATACTTAAAATCTACTGCATTTAAAATCATGATTAACATCAAGTCCTGAGTGGGACTTTAAAGGCTACTGTCACATAAATAATAATTACACAAATAACTGTCTCATACTAAGAACAGTTTCAGCCTATTAGTCCATTTAGATATATCTATATCTAATAATATCTCTATATATTATTTATGCTTTTTGATTGACTTTACAAAATGTTTAGTAAAAGGGTGAAGTCATTATTACTATTTGTAGATGTGATAGTGAAACTTCCCTGAAATAAATTTGCAAGCAGGGGTAAATTTCATAATATAACTATCAAAATATGAACCCTTTTTAAATGGGGAACTGATCTCATGTGTTCACTATACAATCACAAAAAGACAAGGCCAAAATACAAGTGTGAAAACTTTAATCTTTTATAAGTCAGTTATCATTTCCACGCTTCTCAGCTAAAAGGTAGAAAGAGATTTCTTTGTGGGGGGGGGAGGTATGTGGTTTTATAAAATGAGTTTAACATGCTGATATGTTATGAAAAATGATAACAATGTATATTTATCAGTGAATGATACTACTTCCTGTGCCATTCATTATGATAATAACATTAATTGTGATGAACTATCCAGGTATTCATGTAGATGTAATGCACAGTTCCATAGAAGTTTCACCGTAACTTAGTATGAATTAATGTCCACTTAATGCAAAGTGTTACTGAAAAAAATACATTTGAGGACTTTATATAGTGTTATACTCCTTAACTGTGAAAGAAACTGAACAGAGAAGAATGATACTGAATAGAATTCCTGCATAATAAGTAAATTCAGTTAAATACAGAGTGCACTTAATCCAATGGTGAAATAATGTGAGGCACTCAAAGCTGTTACATTTTCAATAGCTTAATCAAGAAAATGTTGAGACATTAGGATTGTGGACAGGATTGGGAGTCCTTCATATGTTGTTCTTAAATTTAACAACCCAATATAACAGACAATAATAACACTTTGCATTTATATAGCATAGCTTCTTGTATCAAAGATCTCAAAGCACTTTACAATCATTAATAAAGCAAACCTTATTGTATTATACGGCATAACTGCCTATTATTGGTTCAGATCACATTCCCTACCATGTGAAAGAACTTGCAGGCAAGTGCTCTCCAGAAGAAAATCTCCATGAGGATCTATTTGTGGGCTACCTCTCTAGTTGTTCTGTTGGGAAGGGTAAAGTTCCTCCCACATCACTCAAGCTGCAAAACTGTATCCCAAACTTGACAGATCCACAATTAACAAGGAGACCAAGGGCATCCTGCACAGAGACCCTGTGCCACTGTCTGCCCCCATATTCCCCTGGCTTCCTCCCAGGCAGCAGGGCTCCACTGCATTCTAGTCTTATGCCATTCAATCCATTTTCATGCCAAATGATAATGTTCTAATTGGGAATAATTTAGCTAAGATTTCATTAGATATTGTCTTAAATGGTTGACTGAGGAACCAGTACAGCATATGAAATCTACAGATCTTTCTTGATCTACTAATTTTATCTGTTTTTTTTTTTAAATAGAATGAATATTTTGGCAGGATTTATGGTGGATTCCTTGAAAGTGCTTAGCCACCAAGTTCTATTTTTAGGCTAAAAAGACATTCAAACTCTTTCATTGATCCAGGTAATATTTAATTATTCAATTATTTAACTAAAGTGCAACATCTTCAATAGGTGAGATTGCAAGATACCCACATTAGAATATTTTGTAGTCTAGAGGTTGGACACACCTGTGAGGTGGCTAATCTCTGTTCAAATCACTTCTTCTCAGCAGGAACCTGGGGGGTCTCTGATATCATAGAGGAGTATCCAGTCCCTTAGGGTAAAGGTTAAAAAATTAGACTTCTACTCCTCCCCAACCCTTGATATTTTGTTTCAGTGTCCACATGCAACTTAGGTTGCCAATGCCTATCTTCCCTCTCCAGTATATGGATCAAGGTGGTAGGATACTCTTCACATTTATTCTTCAGTTTTATGATAAAAGCATACTGCAAACTACATTCAGGTATCCATTGTATGTTCACACATCAAGCAAGCTGCAAATCTCTTCCTGACCCCTTAACTAAAATTAACTTGTTCTACTTTTTGCAGTCTTTAATATTTCCTGCATGTATTTGATGATTCTGTATTCTTATTTAGTTATTTCCCATGTTACACATTACCATCCCAAAGTACTAGTCCCTCCTTTTCCCCTCACATACACACAATTTTAAAGCAGTTAATTAGCTACCAAGAAGCATGGTTACTCTATCTAATAAATATAAGCATAACTAGAATTGTTCATGCCATCACAAAGGGGAGTGAGGACTAGTGATTAGAGTAGGGGACTGGGAGTACTTCCTCCTGGGTTTTATTCACAGGTCAAGTATCTTTGCCTTAATAAAATACAGTTTATAAAGTGCTTTGAAACAATTAAAGGTGATAAACAATTAAAGGTGATAAACAAAAATAAGGTGCTAATTATTATTATTAATTATTATTATTATTATATTGCATTTATAATTGAGATATAAAAAGAAACCCTGGATCTACCACTACCTTGTTCCAGATACTTGAATGTGTGGAGTCCTTTCTTTGTGTGCTGCTTAGTGCCAGCCACTGGTAGTCTTTCAATGCATATGCAACCCTTGAAGTCTTTTTCAGCCTGTCCTGGCCAGCAGCCTATCAACTGTTCCACAAACAAACATATATTTCTCTCTCTGTGCATCTTTCTGCCTCTTCTTTTTTCCCCCCTTTTGTTCCATTGTGCAGGCAATTAGCTATTGACTCCTTAATGAGCCAATTTTACTCCAACCCACAGAACTAATTTGCTGCTCATAAATCAATTAAGTCCTCTCACATAGAGTGGTTTGTCATATTTACAATATCACAGCTCTTTGTATAGAAAGTACAAAGGTAACGAGTAATTTTAGAAAAAAAAATCCAGTCCAAATTTTGTGGTGTTTCTGTTGAGCTGCAATACTACGGGGTTTGTTACGTCAGTTTGGGAAGGGGCAACTCAGAGTGACAAATGTTAGAATCACCAAAGGAGGAAGTGAGACTAGAGAGAAAATTAACTAGAGTTGTTTGCATGTTTTTAATAAGCAGCAAATCCTTTAGAATAGTGCACTCTCATACAGTCAAACTTTTACAGAAAAGTTTCCTTATATCTTTCAGCTTTTCTAATCTTAGGCGATGGCCTTTAAAACAAACAACAAAACAAAGCAAGAAAATCTTTTAACTATTGGAGGGGGAAATAAAAGAAGTTTCAGAGATTCAGTTCTGAGAATCATCTAAATGTCGAGATGGTTATGTGAACATTCGCTTACCTTACCTGCAACAGTAGCCTTTGGTCCCTGGAACATGTGCCATACATGCAACATACAGCCCCACAGTAACCACGTGCATTTGTTTGATCCTCCTGCTGACTACACACAGGCAATCTTTCAGATATATTTGGTCTTTAAATGGCCTGAAAATCAAGCTAACAACTTTCTAGGCCTGCAGTGAAAAGGATGATTGATACTCTTTTCAGCTTGTTCATATTTTTGATATTATTTGTTTGTATTACAGTACGCTAAGATGCTCCAGTTGGGTCTTTAGAGAACAAAACTTTTTTCTGCCATTTCCTCTTTAAATTGCACAGCTAAAAACTGGGCATCGTGTATTCAGTAAAATCCCAGGAAATTGTTTTATGGTCATTTTCATTCCACCCTAAAAATAAATGTTATAGCCATATACAGCCTTCAGATTGGGAACAGCCTATGTGGTAAATACAAATATATGCAAATAGTATGACCAAAGTTATTTTTATATGTGAGTTGTAATGTACAAAATACTCACATTTCATTTTGGTTCATTCAATAGTCCAGATATGTAACAATATATACTACTTATATACCTTTAACATATTAATTTCTGTTCTGATCTCTCCCTACCCCCATTTGGGGGAATAAAGAAATCCTTTTTCCTTGTAAAGACTAGAAGAAAAGTGTGTCCCCACTTTCCAAAGGCAGACAAATACTACAAATTCTTAGAAGAATTGGCCATATCTGATCTTCTGTTATGGGTGCATGGATTGGTGTTAGGTTGGGGATTTATTGGCTTTGCTTTTTTTAACCAATCTGATGAGAATTCAGTGCATCAAATTCTTTCAGTAAGGTATGTCCTGAATATAGAAGCTGGGTAATCAAGCTATTTAGGACATGTTGAATGAACCAGCTCCATTAAAAATGAGTAGATAGTCACTGTTGTACAATATTTACTGGCAGACTAACCAAAACTAAATGTTTTTCTCATTAATTTAATCCCTTGATTTGCAAGTGAAACATTGACATGGGCAATGCACTAATTAGATCCTTATGCACTAAATGAATCACACAATGGTTATTGTTAGCTTCTTTTTAAAAAAAAAATCTTATTCAGTACAACAAATTACTGCTGGGGGGGCACAATATATCTCTATTATATCCAAACTCCTTTGGATACTGTATTTTTGACTGACCGGGTTTCATTTGACTCTGGTTTCTCATTGCTGAACAGAGGCCAAAATCCTTCCAGGGCGGAAGATGTCCTTCTCTGTGGCGTAAGAACAGAAATTCCAAAAGCTACACAGAGAAGAGCTGCCATCCATCAACTTGTGGATTTTCCAATTATTTGAAGTTGTAGCCATGAAACATATCTTTATCATTTATAATGACATGGACTACTGTAATTCTATGTACTATAGCAGTTCTTTAAGGATTTTCTGTTCACTGAAGCCTGCATCTTGCTCTCCACTCTCTGTCCTTAATGTCTAGGGCCCTGCTTTTCAATATGGCAGCTGACTCCTTTGATCTCTGCAGCCACAGCATATATACTTACACAACAGCTGCTCCACTGAAAAGATGGTGACGCGATATAAGGAACTGGGGGCAGGATTTCAAAGAAAGAATTAATGTCACTCAGCAAATTGGGTACTACAAGGTGCAGAGCATTTGCTACAATAATACTTAGTCATCAATACACAATTCTGTAATCAATAGTTTTAGCCCAATAAGTGGTGTATACAAAAGTGCACCAACTTTGAGCATGGATTATACATTGTTAGTAATATGCTAGTGTTTATAGCACCTCATTAGGCTGTAAGAGTTATAGTGATTGAACTTTTGTGTTTGTTTAAAAAATGCCATGGTACAACATTGTAGTCTTTCTGCTGCAGTAACCACCGGTTGTTACAAATCCCTTCATGAATGTATTATGGAAAACTGGGGCAGAGTTCTTTACTTGTTAGCCACACGCATGCCTGCTGGGATTTTGTACTAGCGAACAGTGAGTAACATTTTTAAAGCCAGAGTACAGTAGAAACCTGTTCTACAGAAAGTAGCATGTTATACAAAACTAATTTTCATTAAAGTATCCCCTGCTGTTATGTGAAATGTATATTGTTTTGTTATTTTTCAGGCAATTCATTTAAAGGATTCATTTTCCTACCATATTTCACCTGCTGGTATCCTGGAAATAACTTATTTTAACAGTTCTATTCTTTTATTGAGAATTCATGCAAAAAGGTTTCACTGTATTTCTCGCTATGGTCTAGTGCACAGAAAATATGTTCTTTAAACAGATTAAGTGTTCATTTAAATCTCCTCTGGTTTATGTATTGATGTTAGCATAAGCAGGAAATGCCTTCTGCTATAACAGATGTACAGCCTGGAAACCCACAAGACCATTTTAAGTACCCCCCACCCCTTTCTCACCAATGACACTGTGGCATCTTTTAGCTGGGTAGGATCTTTTGTAATTTCTCTCAAGCCATTGTTATACATGTTTCTTGCAACAATAACATGTCTACATTTAGGAAGGGGAATCTGTCGCCACCACTAAGTTTTTGGTGATATTTTTCCTTATATTTCTGGCTCCTGATTTCTATAGCATTTTGAGGGAAAGAATATTCTTGGGAGTGGGGGAGGGTAACTGAATCCCAGTATTCAAACTACAGCAACTTCATGTTACAATAGATACATTTAGTTCTCTAGTCCTTACTTTATTAAGAAGACATTGGATTCAAGAGCTTTAACTACCTAGCCTTAGTTAATATAATGTATTCCAATATAATAAGTTAGGGTATGTCTACACTACCCTCCTAGTTCGAACTAGTTCCACGAGGTGTACCGGTAGTTCGGAGTAGGAACCTAGTCCGAACTACCTAGTTCGAGCCCCGTGTAGCTGCGCTACACGGGGTTCGAACCAGCGGGGATTTAAAAATGGCGGCTCCCCGCTTATGCAAATGAAGCCCGGGAAATTCAAATCCCGGGCTTCATTTGCAAGTGCGGTATGCCTACATTACCCCGCTAGTTCGAACTAGCGGGGTAGTGTAGACATACCCTCATATCTCACTTTGCAGAAATCAAAGGGGCTTGTTAGCAATTACTAAGTAAATCAAAAAAATTAACAATGTATGTTTAGGAAAACAGCTACACTGATAAAGTGACCCACTGATAAAGTGACAGTTGAAAAGAAATATTTGCAAAAATAAGTTCTTAGAATTCTTTTATTATGGATCTTGTATATTTTAAGGAGGAGAGAGAGATTTTGACATTTAAACATTTTTGCCTGGCGGGTGGTTAGCCAAATGAAGGACAGACAAAGCAAAGAATTTGGTTTTCAGTAGCTCTCTTCTTGTCTAGGCAAATCTCAAACTGAGCAGGTAAAGATGTCATGCCAGCACTTCTTGTCCTCTTGTTTCCTTTTCCTTACCCTACCCATATAGATTCTCTTTCTTCTCCCTCCAACTCAACGGACAGACAGAAAGAAAAGGAGGGAACATCTGGGAGCAAAGCAATGTCAGAAAGAGATACCAGACTGTGGTAAAGGAGAGACAGCAGAAACAAACAGAATGGAAATATAAGAGAAAGGAAAAGAGAAGAAAAGGTCAGAGTTATATTTTTCAAAGAAAAAGGAGATCTAGAAAGAGGAAGGGATGTCTGGAAAAAATAGCCATGGAATCTAGGAACGTTATCCTTAATATTTAAACAACCATCAACATTCCATCTAAATCCATTTATAAGGTCTCTGACCTTGATAATAACCAATGAATTACAAGTTTACATTCGAGTTTAAGTGTCTGGTAGGAAAGAAGTGAAATAACTGCATTATTCTGGAGAGGGCAGATGAGGCTCCAGCTGTAGATAAAGGGCAGAGTAAAGTAGCACCATAATTTTCAAATGGGAGCATTGATTTTAACATGCCATTCCCCAAAAAATAACAACCTAATGCCTGCATGGATATGAATTCTGACGAACAACACAACTGAATAGCATCTGGTCTACCTCATGCTCAGGCCCACTGATGGGAGTGCAAGCAAAGGGGGGCAGTTGCCCAGGAGCCCAGTGATTCAAAAGAGCCTGGGGCTCCCAGCCACTGCCTCCACTACTGAAGAAGAGGCAGCAGACAAAGCCGCAGGCCCTTTAAATCGCAAAGCACTTCAAGCAGCACTGAGGGCTGGCTAGGGAGTGGGGCACACTCCTGGCAGGCTGTCCAGCCCTACCCCTTCCACCTGAGGCCCAGCCCCACCCAGGACCACTGAGCTTCCCCCACCCCCTCCATCCTGTTCAGAGGCCCAGCAAGTCTATCAGCTCCCATGCCCATGCTATATCTGAAATGTTTCTATTTCTTGAATCAAATTAGAATGGATAAACGGTGCACATAATTAGCCCCATTAACTATTACTGTTATTTCCTGAAGATCTCGTTGTGGCTCGAAATGTCTCTCTCACTAGCTGAAGTTGATCCAGTAACAGATATTACCTCAGGCACCTTGATCTCATCACTGTTATTTTTATTTTCCTTCCCCATCTCCCACCTATTGCTTGTAGAATCCTGTGGCAAATTAGATGGTAAGCTTTTTCAAAGCATGGGACTGTTTCTTTCTTTTGTTTGTACCGTGCTTGGTATTGTGGGTCCCTGCTCTTGACAATAGTCAAAGTCCTCTGTATTTCCCACACTGTTCACAGTGATGTATAAAACTTTAAACACAAAGCCAGATTGGTTTGGGAATTCATTATAAACCCCCTCCTTTCCCTCACATGTAGGCTGATTAGCCAAAATGTTTTCAGAATCAGGAAATATATATAATTTCAGTGCTAACCCAGGTGAGACTTGGTAGGTGAGGTTATATCCCTGCGTGCAGATGTCAGCTTTCTTTCCTGCTAATAAAAGCAGAAATATTCCGCTGATTCACATTCTCAAAATATGTTGCAGAATCTCTTTTTGCATGGATGTCTGCAGTTTTATGCGTGGAGGATATTTTTAAAAATGTACCAAGTAAAAGTAGCTGTTAATATATGATGAAGAAGTAAAAAAAGAAGCATAATTGACTTGTTTCTCCCAGCAGGCAGAAAGTCATAGTTCTGCATCTGCTTGGCCAGTAACACAAGCATGGAAGAACCTAATATCAAATCTTTGAACCTAGTATCAAATCTTTTCTCCCTATCATTAAAGGCATTAATATTCTTCCCCCATCTCATGTGATACAAATCATCATCTGTTTTCTGTGTGAATAGCTTCTTGCTACTGAATCAGATGAGAAGTTAAGGGAGTCCAAATTCATTAGGCATACTCTATAAAGTTCATGCTCTAAAGTTTTCAAATGGCTGTTTGTGCAGTGGCCCATGAAAGAAAAATCTCCATGCCAAAAACTGATCTCAATTGCTGGTTATTTCTGAATGGTTGGCTTTCGTGATCATGGTAGATGTATTGCTCTAGCCCTTAGAGCATTTTATGTCCATGTTCACAGGTCCTCATTGGGCAATACTGTACTTCATATAATTCTGAGGTCTTGCACCTGTCTACGTTTTCTCCATGGATTGGCAGAGGAATGCCACCCATGTATGACACACATATTTGTATACTCAACATATGAAAATATCTTTGCATTGTTGAATTAACATGTTGTAATACCATTTCACTGGTGGCAAAAGGTATCATCAAGGTGGTTTTTATCCTTTGTTTTTATGTGGGATTATTTGTACACGACAAAACTTCCTGCACAATATTTCATTATACATAAAATATTGTATGAAAGAGATGGACATTGCTTTCTTGTGTGGCAATAATGGCATCTTCTGGAAATTAGAAGCTGATGTTGTTATCTTAGCTGTGAAGTCTCTAGATTGTTTAAACAATGGATGCTAGCAAACAAGAATTCATCTATATAAATATCCTCAGAATATTAATAAAAGGGCTTATGGTATCATTGAAGCAAATTCATGGTTTTTATTGAAACAACAATCTACAGACACTTCTTTTTGCAGCATTCACTGTGCTCTACTACATAAATTCTCCTCAGAAACAAAGCAGGAGTCAGTGATGCAGGCTTTATGATGCTTCCGGGTGTTACTAACAGCAGCAGACTATGATGTGGTACTTCTGCTCAAGATCATTCTCCCAGAGAATGATGTCACCAATGAAAGTGTCTGGTCTGGAGATAAATCCCAAGACTTAATACTGCAAGATAAAAGCACACAAAGAGCAACAGCTGAAATAAGCCACAAGACAGATACAGAACATCAAGATACATTTTCCATAGTTTTCTTGCTTATTTGTTTATTTATTTATTTAGATTAAATAATGATAAAATATTCTAAGCAAAAATTCTCATAAAAATAGTGGATTAACTCAGCCAGCCAATAAATCAAAGGAACCTAATACCCACTTTAAATCCCACCTCCACATACCTTTAATTTCCCCCCAAAAGTCTGTCAGATTAATTGCTTTTGCAGTGTGCCTATACTGCCTATCAACTTTGGACCATGGAAGAAAACAAATTTTCAAAGTCCCAGGGCTCACACTGAGAATGTCCTACTGGCAGCTTTCTTTCTTTTATAACCCACAGTATCCAACTTGAATCTCTTGACTGATCACAGCTATGCAGGATGTCATCTGGGAGGCTGTCAGGACCAGTCCACTTGGGGTTCAATAGATCAGGACCCTCTTACCTGAAAGTGTACCCAGAGGCTAATAAATATCCAGTACATTTGTCCCTTAATGTTTTGAATCATAAGTAAAATCTGCCCCTGAAAGGAAATATCATAACTCTTGTCCATGTGCAGACTGTAAAAAAATTGACTTGCTTACTGCTGTAATATGCATTGTACAACTGCCTGGGGTCTAAATTTGCCAGCAGTTGTGAATTATGGGTAAACACTCTCTCAATCAATGGGACTGATTTTATCTCCACAATCTCCTCTGGCTGTGTCCTTCTACTCACCAACATGACTTGAGTCTTGTTTCAGCCAGCTCACTGTCATCCATATCCCGATCCCAACAAGCCATCCATTGACTGAAGCACTGAACCACACCCTTGGCTTCTACAAGAAAGAGACTTTACATCTGGATGACACAAGCAGACTGAAAATATTGCACCACATGCTTCCTTATAAACCCCAAATACATCATGATCAGGATCAACACCCTGTGGTATCACACTTGTGAGATGAGGAACAATTGCCCATGACTACCATGTAGTCATTAAAGGACTTTGGGGGGATAATTATAATATTTAATAGGCAGCACCCTGAATTGCACACTATAGAAGCACACTGACATAACCTAAGGTGGCATGGCAGGATAGGAGATTAAGTGTGGTCAGGATGAGGGAAAAGCATATTTTGAAGGTCTACTGGGTAAATTGGTGGAGACACCAGATATTCACAGAATTAATCAAAGGCTTATTTTTGTGAATAAATATTATCCCCCAAAATCAATGTGGTTTAATCTACTTGTTCTGATTTTGTGCCTCGTTAAGTTTTATGGACTGTAGGTTGCAGTCCATTTGAGGTAGCTACTGTGCACCAGTTCCATTGCCACTCACCAGCCTATGTGGTAAGACTCCCTCCTGTATCACCCTTGCAGAGAACTCCCAGAACCCAGCCCAGTTACCTGAGCTCCGCATTGAGTTTAGCCTTTGTTTGGGATCATAAATAAACGTTATGTTGTTTATCTTTAAGATACTATGCATCATGTTGATATTTGTTTGAAATGAAATTAAGTTGTGAGTAAAGGAGCAGTCATGCAAAGAGTTATGGCAGATCTATTGATGAATTCTTGTTTAGAACAGTGGGATTTTTTTAAGGGAAGGGATCAAAATGCTAGACCCAAATTCAGTTATAATATTCCATAGAAATATATTGTATTTACTCTTTACAATTTTTACATTGTATTTTGAATTACATTTCCACAGAAAGCTACACTCCCTACATTTCCTCAGCTTGAGATGCATTCACTCCTCAGTCCAAACACCAAGGTGAGCAAAATTTCTATGAGTCTTTAACTATGGATGCCATGAGTATTTTACACTGTATTTTACAATGAAAAATTATAAATCTTTGCTTCTGTAGGTTCCATAAATATCCCACAACTATGGTGATGAATTAGAAAAGCTATTCATCTGGGGAGGATAATTTAAACTACGATTTGGCTCATAACAACCAACGATCACTTTAGAAACAACCTTACAATAGGTGCATTTGCTGCAAAAGTGCATACATTGTTTCTGAAATGTATATCAAATTTATTGATGGTGTAACACAAGGCTCAGCTTAAAATAGGAGCTGGGTTAGGCCGAGGACCAGTAAAGATCTTGCAGAAGTCCACAGCATACTTCCTCCTTCCCCAGTATGTTATTTTAAAATGCATGGTATAATAAGGAGCATTGTGATGGAAATGGTGGACAATTATCATATCAAAAGACTCCTGTAAGTTCCTAAATTCCCTACAGTATGCCACTGACCAAGAGTGAACATTTATTTAATGTTTTTTTTCTCTACCAGTCCTGTTGAAGGCAGATCTGAGTCTTGACCACAACGAAAACTGGTTGTTGATTAACCCATATGGCCTGTCACCTAAGAGATTTGTGATGTAAAATATTACTTGAACTCTTTAAATAAATAACTGTAATTTCCACTTAATTGATTTTTGACAATGAACAACAATTATTCAGTGGTAATTTACCTCAGGATAGAAGCTACTAGCATAGCAATCGGATATAAACTAGTGAGGAGGATGCAGTAAAAGTGGTGTGTATGAGAGAAAGTCTCCATTTATTATGGGTTAGCTTACATTTGCACTGTAGTCAGCTCAATACTGTTTCTTTTTCCTGCAATGTAATTATCACAGACAACATAATTTAGAAGGAAACCTTTGAGGAAACATATGGAAGCCTGTGCTATGCAAACAATAAAGATCCTGGTTTGAGAACAATTCTCTTGCCCTGCTTTTAGGGTTGTGTTTATTATTACTACAGCTCCTAGTGATCTACTTGTCACATCACAGAACAAGCAGAAGTGCATGGTCCCTGTCCTGAACAACATAGAATCTAAACTTTGCAACCTAAACCACTTAGAACCATTAAACAATGCCCTGTAGAAGCCCACTCTTTGTACCTTTCTGCAGTCATTTCCGATTGTGTCCTTGTAATGGGGCAATTACCCCCTCCAGGCATAAAAGGGGTTAAAATCAGCCCTTGGAGAGGGCTGTCCCAAGGAACCAGAGTGTGTATGTGGGGGGGGGGGGGGGGGGGGTTGGAGAGACAAGAATCAGCCAATCAGGTCTCATTTAGCCCCTACAAAAAGGGCTGTTGGTGCGGAGGAGCACACCACAGACAGGGCAATGCTGGAGAAAGGCATGCTGAGCAAGGACATCTCTAGCCTGAGTAGTCCCAGTCTGAGGCCCAACAATAGGGACATGAAGGGTATTAAGGCTGCAGGGAAGCAGCCAGGGTAGGCAAAGGCAACGGGTCCACACTTCTTGCCTATGATGAATTGGCAGGGTCACTCAGACAAAGTGGGCATAGGGGGTTGGGAGTTTCCTGAGGGTGAGAACCTCAGAATGTAGGGCACTGCAGCAGAGCAGTGTCTAGACTACATCCTGAGGCTGTGTCTAGACTACATCCCTCTTTCAACACAGGGATGTAAATTAGACACGTCAAAATTGCAAATGAAGCGGGGATCTAAATATCCTGTGCTTCAGTTGCATGATCACGTAATGGCACTCTTTTGAAAAAGCACCATTCGAATGTAAAACTGCGGTCTAGATGCGGTTCTTTCAAAAATGGCAGACTGTAAACAGGATCTTTTGAAAAAGTCTGCCATTTTTGAAAGAACCGCATCTAGACCGCAGTTTTACATTCGAAATGGTGCTTTTTCGAAAGAGCGCCATTATGTGATCATGCAACTGAAGTGCAGGATATTTAAATCCCCGCTTCATTTGCAATTTCGACATATCTGTCGAAAGAGGGATGTAGTCTAGACACAGCCTGAGGGAAGGGCTCCACAGTTGGGAAGGGACATGGGTCCCACTAGAAGGTGCTAGGGAATGTCTACACTTGATTCCTCCTTCAAGGGAGGAATGCAAATATAGACATCCAAAACTGCAAATGAAGCGGGGAATTAAATATCCCGTGCTTTATCTGCATAATCGTGGACTGCTGCTTTTCCGCAATAGCACTATTTCGGGACATTTAAACTCAGTCCCTGAGGTATTATTTTGAGAGAAAACCCTTCCCTTGAAAGAACCCTTACTCCTCAAAGGGCGTATCTAGACTATGTGGCACGGTCAAAAGAAGATATGCAAATTCCATGGGAATTTGCATATTTTCTTCTGATCACACTGTCGAAAGCAGAGCTTTAGAAAGTGAAAGTAATTAAGATGCAGCTTTTTCAGAGAACCACTCCCTTCGTTGAAAAGCCACTCTTCCTCTCAAAAGGAATTTTCATATCCTCCTGTGGAATTTGCATATCTTCTTTCAACCGTTCTGCGTAGTCTAGATACGCCCTAAGACATGGCTTTTTCTGTGAACCCTCCCTTTGTCAAAAGCCACGTAAGCCTCCTTTTTTGAGGAAGAGCGGCTTTTTGATGAAGGGGGCAGTTCGCCAAAAAACCCACGTCTTATTTACTTTCACTTTTGAAAGCTCCACTTTCAAAAGTGCAATCGGAAGTAAGATATGCAAATTCCCACGGAATTTGTATATCTTCTTTCAACTGTAGATACGCCCAAAAACTGAGGTTAAAGCATTATTTCAAGGGAAGGGTTTTCTCTCATAATAACCCCACGGGGACCAAGTTTGATGCTCCGAAATAGCGCTATTGTGGAAAAGTGGCAGTCTGCGATTATGCAAATGATGCATGGGATATTTAAATTCCCACTTCATTTTCAATTTCAGATGTCTACATTTGTATTCCTCCCTCGAAGGAGGACTCAAGTGTAGACATACCGGTAGAGAATAGACACATAAGTAACAGGAAGCAAGACATCATCTGGAATGCTCCAAGTGTGCTCCAAGGCTGGACTGACTAGCCTTGGAGTCCAAGTGGCTAGCAGGAGGTGTTGTGATCATGAGTCACAGATTGCTCCAGTCCTTTATCTATAGTTCATGATTTTGTGCTAATTCTAAGTTTTGTAAAAATGATTCTTCTTCACCTTGTTTCAGTGCCTGTCTGAAGGGCTATTCTACTGATTATACATTGCCCTGTTATGCTAACTAAAATGTATTGTAGTTATGCTAACTTATAATTAGTACTAATAATTTGTATTATGATACCAAAGGATTCAAAACAAGACTGGGACTCCATTGTGTTAGGCATTGTACAAACATAGAAAATACAGTCCCTACCAAAGGGTATGTTTACACTGTAGATCTATTTTGGAATACCGGAAGTATCCTGAAATAGCTATTCCGCATTTACTATAGCAGGCAGTTATTTTGAAATAGATTTAAAAATAACAGGTGGCTTATTCCAACGTCCTGATAACCTTAGTTCCAGGAGGGTTAAGGGGCATTTTGGAATAGCCAGTTATTTTGAAATTCGGCACTGCGTAGACAATGCAAAATTATGAAATAAGCTATTTCAAAATACACTCAAAATAAGCTACACCGTTTGTGTAGCACAAATTGCGTCGCTTATTTCGAGCTAAGGGTGCTGGGTAGATGTACCCCAAATGATCACAATTTTGTAGACAAGTCGGGAACAGGGCTGGAAGATGGGATATAATCTATAAACTGAGTGATGATCTGCACGTCTGTGATTTTTTTTATTATTGTTTTGTTTCAGTGCTTGAGGGATTTTTTTTTAAATACATAAATGGGGTTTATTGAGAGGGGATTAACTGAACAAAGAGTGACCACAAAAGGAAGTTAGCAAAAGGAGATGGGGAGAAGAAGAGAACCATACATGGCAGTTGGAATGAGGGTGAAGTGAAGAGACTGTATAAGAGGAATGAGATGGGGTTGGAGTAAATATTCAATCAGCACAAGCAAGAGAACGGCCAGAGGAAAAAATGAAAAAAACTGTTGTGCACTGATGGCATTATCTATGTCTAAATACCTTTGATGCAGATGCTTTTCTCTGTGCCCATGGCTCTAGCATACAGTTAGACATTTGTTGGTTTATTTGAGAAATAAAAATTACCGGGAGTAACCACTATATTAATCTTTTATATTTAATAGTATAAAATTAGGATATTGTCACCAGCTTGTCTGTAAAACTTATGACTACAAGTTGATGTTAGGGAAGTTATGAGAGTTGTTGTATCATGGAATTCCTCTATATGCACGAGGAATCCACTATTTGCTGACAAGCTTATAAGCATGTCTCTCCCAGTCCAGAAACAATGGAGAGATGGTAACCTTAATGATTGTGCTGTGGACTGCGCAGCTGATATGCTAAGAAATTTTCTGGCACTGAGAGAAGCTATTTCCTCCAGCATGTCTGCGGGGGGACTAGTGAAGCGAAGAGTGGGGAAGCACCAGGAACAGAGCAATTAAACCAGATATTGTGGGGATGGGGAGTTTATAAACTCAAGAAACTTCCTGAAATAGGAAGAGGAAGCTTTGGACAAGAGAGGGAAGAGTCGGGTACATATTTTTAACAGAATGATCCTGTTGCTAGGGTCCAACTAAGGTCAGAGAAAGTCAGTTGGTCAGGAAAGACTCCATGATTCAGAAGAGAAGTCATAAGCTGCAAAGGAAAGATCCTGGAATCCAAGAGGTCTCTGCCCATGTCCTAAAAGTGCTCCAAAGTGGCAAGGAAGTGGAGGCAGTGAAATGAGTGTAGGTGTGCTTCTTATTTTGTGTAGATCTGTGTATTGCTCTTGCTACTAGGTAAAAAGCGGTGGGCTGTGTCTACATTGGCATCCCTTTCCGGAAAAGGGATGCTAATGAGACACTTCGGAATTGCAAATCCGCGGGGGACTTAAATATCCTTATTCCTACTTGAAAGGGATCTCCATGAACTTGAAAGTAGGAATAAGGGATCCTCCGGAAAAGAGCTTATTTTCCGGAGAATCGTGTCTACACTGGCGCTTTTCTCCGGCCAAAACCCCGAGTCGGAAAAAAGCGGCAGCCATGTAAATACAAATGCCACAGGGAATATTTAAATCCCCCATGGATTTGCAATTCCGAAGTGTCTCATTAGCATCCCTTTTCCAGAAAGGGATGCCAATGTAGACACAGCTGTGGTGTTTTAAAACAGTGTGTCTGCTTGCTTGCTTTTTATTGTCACATGCCCTTGAAGAGGTCAACATTAAACCCAGAGCATCCACACAGCTGAACTTCTGGAAGAGGGTGTATTAAAGCTAAGAAAAAGTCTCAGGGGTCATCATTGGTTTAGGAACTATGCAGTTGGACCATGTAGTATCAGAAGAGGTGCAACTCCTCTGTCTAACAAGCCCTTTAGAGGAGACATTGTACTGAGAAAACTGTTACATAGAAGAGAATAGCCACAGAATCCACTCATGTAATCTGTTTTAGCTGGAACTGATTTATATCAGCTGAGAATCTAACTCATTGTCTACATTGGAATGCGGTTGTAGGATCGCGTGCTATGAAGCTGAAATTGGAGGAGGAATTCAAGGTGGCAGCTAGCATTCCTCTTGGACTCAGGTGGCATGTGGATTTCACACTATGTGTTCAGCATGGCCAAGATTGTGGCTGGTCCTCCAGCCATATACAAAGAGGTGTGAAGTTACGAGGATTATTATGT
The DNA here is from genome assembly GCF_052426305.1 of Pelodiscus sinensis. Taxonomy (NCBI): domain Eukaryota; kingdom Metazoa; phylum Chordata; order Testudines; family Trionychidae; genus Pelodiscus; species Pelodiscus sinensis. Next base: position 82,951,986 of record NC_143055.1, read on the forward strand.
AGTATGGAGGGTGCCAGCCATGGCTATGCACTCATTCTGCTTCTCCCCAACCCTTTTAAAAAGTATCACTAGAAAGAGGAAGCCAAGATCATGCCCAACTGACTCCAAGACAGGTACTGAACTCTATAGAGGGGCTTGAGATGAAGGAAGAGGTTCTTGCAACTTGAACATGTCCCAGTGATGTCGGACAATGGCAGGAAAGCAATAGTCAAATAAATGTAAGCAGAAAAGTTAGGCAGTGAGAAATATCGATGTCGCCTAAATTCTTTACAGCCTATCTGAAAGAAGTTTTCTGCAAATGGAATAAAAATGGCAAAAGATGTAGACACTTGAGATTTACAGTCAACACTGTCCTTATATCAGATGAGATAATCTTGGAGGATAAATGTCCATAATAAGAAAACTGCAGCAAGAAAGTGCAAAGGTTGAAGTATGTACACATGAAGCAAGCACACATAATGTAGTTGCATTGATCAGAAGTAGTGCCTTCTGCAAAAAAGAAGCAGCCTAGTAAAAGCTGTTGATAAATTTAATATATGTTTTCAGCATAGCTATGGTAAGAACAGAGGGCAAGTTCTGAGAAAAGGAAAATCAGAAAGTAAAACTGGGTTGGAGCACTCATAAATTCTACAGTTTTCTGAAGAATTGACTCTGCTGGTTCTTCTGGTATTTAATAAATATATTCTCTAACCATGATGAAGTGGAGCAGAAACATAGGTCTCCACAGAGAGGATTTTAATACGGAGAAATAAATTATTAGATTTCTCACGGAGAGTCCTGATCAATGCATGAGTTTATATCAAGCAGATAGCCAGGAGACTATTCAGATCTGACATTTAGAGCAGTAATTGATGCTAATAGGATAGCTTGCTAAAAACAGGATACTCACTGTCACAAAGCAGAGTCTGCATCACACCTAGTCTCTGGGCATCCTAATGCACAGAGCTAACTAGTAGGATGTCCATTGGACTACACCAGCTTATAGGCTGGAAAAGTCAGCAGACCAGCTCTGAAGCCCAACTGCAACAACACTTCATTGGCTGCTTAATGCATGTGCTAACAGTTGTGATAGCCCCTGTGTGTTCCCAGACCTGTCCCTGCCTAGGACCTCACCTTGCCTCATTCCATGTAATTTATTTTTGACCCTTAGCATCAATTCCTGACCTCTGGCTCTGGCACCTGACCTCTGATTCAGAGCTCTCATTCCTGCCTGCTAATTCCTGTTCACAGCAGTAGGCTTATGTGCCCATGGCCTGGTCTCCAATACTCAGTGGAGAAAACCAGATGATAGAAAGCAACTGGAGATAAAAAAGAGGAATGAAGGCTGCCAATAGGTAATAAATAGGTGTATGATCACAGCAGTTTGCCAGGATGAAATAGATGCCTGAAGCATAAGACCAAAAGGGGAAAACAGTAGCTTTCAGTCTCTTCAGATGCTGGGTAATGTTGCTGCTGTTAAACGCGACACTATAATTGTTAAACTTGGTAGAAGCTTTATGCTTTCAAATAACTTGGAATATAGTATACTATATTATACCAAAATAGTTGTTTAAAAGAAACTAGAATGACTGACTGAGAAAGGATAATGACAAATCTCGAAGCGAATTGCTGCAAACATCTGCTGTGGCTGTATCTTTAAGGAGGAAACATCCTTCTTGAACAGTGAACTAACTTATTCTTTTCAAACTGTTCTTGCAGGGATAACTGTAAGAAAAAATCTTGGTTGCATGAGGATTTCAGAGGGACAACATGGTTGTCTGTTGCATGGTCTGTATCTCGCTACACTTTAGTGCCACAAAAAAGCATGTAGGAGGTGAGCTTCTACCAATGAAACTCATTAATTAGATGCCTATTACATTTTGCTAGTATAAGTCTCCACATCCCTTTCTTCAGTAGAATTCAAAGAAAGGGGAGGGAGAAAAGTTCAAACCAGTCATCTAAATTTTGTGAAAGTCTCAAAAATAACCAAGAAAGGTACTTTTCAATAAAGTAATTCTGTGACTGTAAGCTCCTCTGAGCTCTTTAGTGCTGTTGCTTGGAGGGTGTGGTAATGACGGAGTACAACTAAACAGAACAAGAAACGTGAGTGGGAGTATTTCTGGAAGTAAGTATGCCTGGCTGCACAGCATGAATCTGATACAATATGACTGAGCGACTGATTCAATATGGCTGAGCATGGGTAAAAGGGCATACTGATTCAACACGACTGCAAGGATAAAAAAGCACATGTACTATAAAGGATTCTAGCTGGATGTCAACATACAAGAGAAGTTGAATGGAAGGAGAAAAGTGAAAGAGTGGGAACACATCAGAAATGTAGTGGGACACCAGGGGAACACGTTGGCTTTCCCAGAGGTTCCAGTCCTGATAATCAGTAGAAATTACCTGCTACAGTATTGGCTTTTAAGACATTACCAAAGAACACTATGTCTTATTGCAGCTGATTTTGTCAATTCAGATAAACAGGGTGACGAGCTATCTTACATACCAAGTTAAATTGTGACAAAGTACCCAACTTAATCTTTCAGGACCTTATTCATGGGAGGCATTGTCTGACTACTCTAGACCAGGTTATGCAAATAGATAGAAAGGGACATACAATGAGCTGTGTGTGCTACAGTTATTTTCATCTTATTTTCTCCTACGTTAGAATGGTGATTTTTATCCTATACCATACAAAATATATTGCCCCTTCCTGCTGCTTATGACTTACATGATTTCCTATATGAATTCAGTGATTCACTAACTTGCACTGCAGTTATATCTATCTGCCGTCATTAGGCCTGATTCTCCATTGCTTCACAGTTCACATAGGCAATTGGAGCTCACCACAAAAGTCTGCAAATCTTCCTGAGTATCCTCTTTTTATCCCTCCTTTAAAACTCTCCTTTGCCATGATGCCTACAAAAAATTTACATGTTTAGGCTACTGATCTGCTACAACTACTGCCTAGCATTCTGGGCCGTATTATTTTGTTACTCCTTTGCACCCTCCAACCTGTCTGTATCCATTTGATGTCTTGTTTTTACATATATTTTAAGCAGGGACCATCTTATCATTCCTTGTACAGCATCTAGCACAATAGGATTCTGGTCCATGACCAGAGCTTTTAGGGGCTACAGTAATACAAAATAATAAGTCAAGTGAGTCCAAAGAGATAACATTTTATCAAATAAGACTACTCCCCAAACTTCCATCCATGTTAGCATAAATATATCCACTTTGCCCTCAATTGCTAAAAGTCAAAATGATGATGCAAAGCACTAAAGCAATATGGCTCTGAAACATGTAGGCTTTCCTGATGAGAAAGATAAGGATAGATCAATTTGCTTAAGGCTTATCTACACATAATATTGTATTGCTTCAATATACTAGTATAATTAAAGTAGTACAACTCTCTCTGTACTGTAGATGCACTTTTACCACAACTCTATTACCAAACCACACACACACATACACTCCTACCTGATATAGGTGTGGCACAAAAACCAAAGGTAAACGAGGCCTAAGAAAAAAGTAACAACAGAGAAGAAGATGCAGATGTAGTAGAATGAACGTTTCCTCACCTCTTGCTTCTTCCATCTTTTAAAATGTTCAAAAGGGGCTGAAGTGCCCAACTCCTCCTGAACATCAATGGGACTTAGATGGTTATTGCTCTTAGACCTCTTTGAAAAGCCCAGTCTGAACCCATATATTTCCTATTTCCTGAAAACTTCATCTGACTTTTTTGTATCCCAACTTGTGGAAGCCCATCCATAAAGACACCACATTATTGGTTTATTATCTTTATTGTTGGTAGATGTGGTTTTTTTTAATTGTTCCCCACTTCAAAGAATTTCTTTAACAATGAGAGCTCATAATAAAGGAATTCCTTTATTCCTTTAGTAATAAAAGAATCATTTTAAGCCATCACTTGGGTCTCAGATTGAGCATTCTTTTCATTCCTTTTCCATGTGGACTTAAACTTCCTTTTTCTGGGACCAGAAATAGTAAATGTTGGGAAAGTAAATATAGTCATATATGTATTTCCATTCTGATTGTGAAAGGCTGGGCTGAAAATCAGTTCTCCATAACTGCACTCAGTGCCATGGAGACATATAGTTTAAAACTTGATAAATAGGAATGAAAGGAGGAGCAACATTTTCAGCCAACTCTCTAAGCCACAAGAATTCTCATCAGTTAAAATAACTATCCTGACTTCTGGAGATTCTCAAAAATTAAACCAAATCTGTGACTCTCCCATTACTAGTTAAAAAAACTGAATGGAGTAGACTTTGCAGCTCTCTGCTTTGTCATGTTGTCAGCCTCTTGGATAATACAGCAGATGGTAACATTACTAATAAGCTTATTTAAAAGAATACAGGCTAACCCCCCAAGGGAACATGAAACCCCAAAATAAAAAGTGCAATGGAAGATATAGGAATCAAACTCATGGCAATTGTGGGAGGTCCCAGATAATTGGGAAAAGGCAAAAGTAATGTTAATCTTTAAAAAGGGGAAGATTGAGAATCAAGGGAATTACAGACTGGTCAGCCTCACCGTTGTCCCTGAAAAAATGATTGAACAGGTCCTCCAGGAATCTATTTTGATACTCTAGGAGAGGAAGGTGATCAGAACCAGCTAATGTGGTAAGAGTAAGTCATGCCTGAACAATTTAATTGCCTTATATGATGAGAACTGGCTCTATGGATATGGGGAAAGTAGTAGATGTGATATACCTTGATTTTAGCAAAGCTTTTGATATGGTCTCCCAGAGTATTCTTGCAAGGAAGATAAAGAACTATAGCTTGGATGAATAGACTATCAGGTGAATAGAAACTGGCTAGAGATAGGGTCCAGAGTGACCTAGACAAATTGGAGGATTGGGACAAAAGAAATCTGATGATGTTCAACAAGGACAAGTGCAGAGTCCTGCACTTAGGGCAGAAGAATCCCATGCACTCCTACTGGCTAGGGACTGACTAGCTATGTGATATTTCTGCAGAAAATGACCTGGGGGATTTCAGTAGACAAGAAGCTGAATATGAGTTAACAGTACACCTTTTTTACCCTTTTTACCAGGAAGGCTAATAACATATTGGGCTCCATCTGAATGGGTATGTCTACACTACAAAGTTAGTTCGAACTAACGGATGTTAGTTCGAACTAACTTTAATAGGCGCTACACTAGCGCTCCACTAGTTGGAATTTGAATCGAACTAGCGGAGTGCTTAGTTCGAACTAGGTAAACCTCATTTTACGAGGATTAAGCCTAGTTCGAACTAGCTAGTTCGAATTAAGGGGTGTGTAGCCCCTTAATTCGAACTAATGGGAGGCTAGCCCTCCCCAGGTTTCCCTGGTGGCCACTCTGGCCAACACCAGGGAAACTCTATGCCCCCTTCCCGGCCCCGGACCCCTTAAAGGGGCACGGGCTGGCTACGGTGCCCGTGCCAGGTGCAAGCCTGCCAGCACCCAGGGTATGTCTACACTACCCCGCTAGTTCGAACTAGCGGGGTAATGTATGCATACCGCACTTGCTAATGAAGCCCGGGATTTGAATTTCCCGGGCTTCATTAGCATAAGCGGGGAGCCGCCATTTTTTAATCCCCGCTGCTTCGAACCCCGTGTAGCGCGGCTACACGGGGCTCGAACTAGGTAGTTCGGACTAGGGTGCCTATTCCGAACTACCGTTACTCCTCGTTTCACGGTAGGAGTAACGGTAGTTCGGAATAGGACCCTAGTCCGAACTACCTAGTTCGAGCCCCGTGTAGCCGCGCTACACGGGGTTCGAAGCAGCGGGGATTTAAAAATGGTGGCTCCCCGCTTATGCTAATGAAGCCCGGGAAATTCAAATCCCGGGCTTCATTAGCAAGTGCGGTATGCATACATTACCCTCCTAGTTCGAACTAGGAGGGTAGTGTAGACATACCCCCAGCCAGCAGACCCTGCACCTGGCACGGATCGAGCCACCCACCCGATGTCCCCCAGCCCACCCCCTCTTCCCGGGACCAGGCTGGCGGCTCCCGGGAGCTTGCCCTGGACCGCAAGAGGCGGGCACCTTCCTGGGCTAGTGCAGACATCGTGGACCTCGTCCACGATCTCCGCACTAGGCACAGGAAAGTGGCCGTCTAGGGCAGGAGAGCTGCCAGCCTGGCCACCCAGGACCAGGTGTGCATGAAAATCAATGGGGTCCACTGAGACCCCCGACCCTGAGCCCTGAGCTTACAATGGCCGTCCTGGGTCAGACCAAAGGTCCATCTAGCCCAGTAGCCTGTCTGCCGACAGCGGCCAACCCTAGGGACCCTGGAGGGGATGGACCGAAGACAGTGACCAAGCCATTTGTCTCGTGCCATCCCTCTCCAGCCTTCCACAAACTTTGGGCAGGGACACCACTCCTACCCCCTGGCTAAGACTACTCCATGGACCCAACCTCCATGACTTGATCTCACTTCCCTTTAAACTCTGTTCTAGTTGTAGCCTTCACAGCCTCCTGCAGCAAGGAGTTCTGCAGGTTAACTATTTGCTTTGTGAAGAACAACTTTCTCTTACTAGTTTGAAGCCTGCTACCCATTCCTTTCCTTTGGTGTCCTCTAGTCCTTCTTTATGGGAACTCAGGAAGAACTTTTCTGAATGCACCCTCTCCACCCAACCCCTGCTTTTAGAGACCTCTATTCTGTCCCCGCTCCATCTCCTCTTTTCTAAGCTGAACAGTCCCAGTCTCTGTAGCCTCTCTTCATCTGGGACCTGTTCCCAACCCCTGATCATGTTAGTTGCCCTCCCCTCTCCCAGCCTTTCTCTTCCCCTCTCCCACCTCCTTTTCCCAGTCTCCCCCAGTTTTGTTCAATAAAGACAGAGTCAATGTTGGAAGAAACGTTATCTTTATTTTGTACATCAATAAGAAGGGGGGCTAGGGAAGGGTAAGTGGAAGGAGGTGAGGAAGGAATGGGGTACGAGCCCCCGATGGGGAGGACTGGGCTGGCTCTGCGGGCTTCTGGGGGTGGAAGCTCTCCTGCAGCCCCCCAATTGTCCCTCTCCCCAGATGGCAGCCTGCGGCAAGTGCAGCCGGGCTGATGGCCGAGTGGTGTGATGTGCCCAGTGTGGGTACTCCGGGCACTCCAAGCCAGAACTTCTTTGCAAGCGGGGCACCCCTTAGAACTGTGTGTCCGGGGTGGGGGTTGGGACCCTTTAAGCGCAGCCCTCGGCTAGCCTGAGACAGCATCTCCATGCTCTAAGTCCTCCTCTTATACCCTGCCGGCACTGCTTCCGGCCATCCTTAAGCCCTGTTCAGAGTCCACTCAATGTGGACTTGCTAGTTCAAATTAGCAAAACGCTAATTCGAACTAGTTTTTAGTTCTAGAAGCGTTAGTTCGAACTAGCGCTGTAGTGTAGACATACCCTAAGAGCCTTGCCATTAGATCGAGAGATTGTTCCCTCTATTCAGCACTGGTGAGGTCACATTTAGACTATTCTGTCCAGTTTGGGGAGCTCCTACTACAGGAAGGATGTAGACAAATTGGAGGGAGTCTGGTGAAGGGCAACAAAAATGATTAGGGAGCTGAAATGCATGACTCATGAGGAAAGGCTGAGGGAACTGGACTTATTTAGTCTTCAGAAGAGAAGAATGAGGGATTTTATAACAGCCGTAAACTACCAGAAATGGGGGAGGGAGTTCCAAAGAGGTTGGAACTAGGCTATTCTCAGTGGTAACATGACAGAATGAGAACCAATGGTCTCAAGTTGCAGTGGGAAGGAGGAATCTAGGTTGGATATTAGAAAAAACTACTTCACTGATGTAAGCAGGGACTGAACTGCTGCTTGCTATCAGCCAGCTAACAGGAGAGAGCTGCCCTGGGGTGGGTGTGCCGACTACAATTGTTTAGCTCTGCAAGATAGTTAACTGTTAACTGTCGATATGTAAATACTGCTCATGCCAGGATGAGGAGGGAATACGAGGTGCGGCTATGTAAATCCAATTCAGCCAGGGCCGATGGAGGATCAGTGTTGGAATGGAATGTGGTGTATTGTAAATAATTTGGGGCTCTTGCGGGAGAGTCACAAATCATGCTACCCCTAAATGTGGGAACTGTAAAACATGCCACCAGTGCTTGCAGGAGAGACACCACCAACGCTGTAAGAGGTCTCCGATGAACAAGCCCCCCCCTTCCAGAGTTGAGTGGACTAAGCTGGGGGGGAAGGGTTAAAGAGCTTGAGTCAGCCTGCTTCACACCTGCCAGGTGTGAGCTGTAAGACTGGTCCAACCTGCCCCTTTTCCCCCCTTTGTGTTAAGGACAGACCTAAAACAGACTCCATGAGGAGTCTTTTTGCTAATCCAGGTGGTGGCTAAAGAGTTGAAATCACCAAGAGCTGAAATTACTGGTATGGCTGGGAGTCAGACCCATTTCAGCCAGTGAAGCGGTGGCGGCCAGCAGAGTGGCTGGTGGGAATCACTGGCTGGTGGCGTGGCGTGGCGTGGCATGGCTGGTAGGAGCTGCGACCGGCAGCAAGAAGTGGCGACCAGTGACATGGCATGGCTGGTAGGAGTGGCAACCAGCAGCAAGGAGCGGCGGCAGGCGAGGAGCAGTGACCAGCAGCACAGCATGGCTGGTAGGAGCAGGGGCAGGCAACCAGTGGAGCATCTGGTAGCGTGGAACGAGACAGCTGGTGGAGCGTGGCAGAGTGGCTCGTAAGGTGCCCCCTATCTATCCCCCCACCCCCATTTCTACCCAGGTTAGGAGGTAAAACCCTGCTCGTGAACTTTTGGACTCTGGGTGGCACTGACCAGGGACAGAGACTTTGGGGGTGTTGGACTTTGGAACTTCAGGTGATTCTTGGCTGGGGAGGGGCTTAGCTCATGTTTGGGTTATGAACTCTGTTTGTGGTATTTTCCCAAGTTAATGCCGTATGACCTCTCTCTCTGTTTCATTAAATGTTTCTTTCCTACACTCAGACTCTGTGCTTGCGAGTGGGGAAGCATTGCCTCTCAGAAGCACACAGGGGTGTGTGAATCTCCCAGGTTACTGGGTGGGGACTTGAGCCGGTTCTGTGTGAGAGGGACCCCAAGATATTGAACCCAGCCCTGGTTGCTGCCAGGCCTACCCGACAGAAGGATTACGCTAGGAAGGTGGAGAAGCACCGGAATGGGTTGCCTAGGGAGATAGTGGAATCTCCTTCCTTGGAAGTTTTTATGTCCTGGCTTGACAAAGTCTTGGCTGGAATGAGTTAGGAGGGGTTGTTCCTGCTTTAAGCGGGGGTTTCATTTAGATAACCTCCTGAGGTCTCTTCTAACCCTAATCCTCCACAAGTCTGTGATTCTATGACAGAGAAATTCACTGCCCCGTTAGATCAACAATCATCTCATTTGGAACAGGGACTTTGTCCTTATCTCTCTGGTGGAAAGCATGCTATATGTATAAACTATGATTATAAAAAGACAAAAATTCTTGCACTTAAAATTAGAATGACAGGTTGTATAATTATATAAACAGTAGCATCACCTGAGCAGTTTCAGTATGTACCATATGTTCTAGAATTCACCACAGGTGTTCACCTGTTTAAAAATCCCACAACCCTAAATTTAAAATATGATTTTGGTGTACTCATTCTCTTTCACCAGGTTTTATTTAATATGTAATTATGTGAAACAACATTTCCCCTTTTAATTATAGGGAAATGGAACAATTCAGGATTGGAACTTTTATTTTTATTACCAGGCCTTTATAGTGCCACAGATGCTCTGCAACATTTACCATAATCTTCCTTGGAGGAGGGATGAGATGTTTTCTGGAACAATACCACAGTACTATAGTAAATGAACTGAATTCTACAAGGGCAACATTCTGTAATGCTGTCACAGAAAGATGGTGGGGTGGGATGTACAGACTCCTTCATATGGCCACAAGCCTGAGTCACTCCCTTACCAGTTTTTTGAACAAAAGGATTCGCAGCATCAGCCTACATATTGGAATAGATGGATTACTGTGAAAGCGTGACTCATGGAAGATTCCCATGTAGCTAAAAGGAATTGGAGAAAGGGATCTTTGAGTCTGGCTTACTGAAGGCAGCTTTGATGCATTTTGCTGGCTCAAATAAGGGAATTTTGTCTAAAGGAAGGGTCATTGGCAGAGGCAGAGGGAACCTCCCTCCATCTACAGGATGTTTAGGGGACTCTAGTGGTACAAACCTAACATAATTTGCAGGGTTTGACTCTTATATTTTTTTGTTTATGTATGTTTTTCTTTGAGTCATAAATAGCCAAGTAATCTCTGAGGGTATGTCTACACTACCCTCCTAGTTCGAACTAGCGGGGTAATGTAGGCATACCGCACTTGCAAATGAAGCCCAGGATTTGAATTTCCCGGGCTTCATTTGCATAAGTGGGGAGCCGCCATTTTTAAATCCCCGCTGGTTCGAACCCCGTGTAGCGTGCATCTAACATGGAACGAGGTGTACCGGTAGTTCGGAATAGGAATCCTAGTCCGAACTACCTAGTTCGAGCCCCGTGTAGCCGCGCTACACGGGGTTCGAACCAGCGGGGATTTAAAAATAGCGGCTCCCCGCTTATGCAAATGAAGCCCGGGAAATTCAAATCTCGGGCTTCATTTGCAAGTGCGGTATGCCTACATTACCCTCCTAGTTCGAACTAGGAGGGTAGTATAGACATACCCTGAAGCATTGTGCAGGATATCTGAGTCTGTTTTGTTTGCTTTTGTGACATCTAAAACTATTAAATGAAGTCTCTTTGACAATGAGTTTCTTGTGTTTACTGCAGGAGACCATTTTGTGGTTTTAGGTGGTGGCCTAGAAGTAGGCGTGGTCTCTGTTGGCTAGATGCTTAATTGAAGTCAGTCTGTACATTTCAGCTTTATCATATATTTCCATCTCTCAGCAAGGACTATTACTAATATCAAGTAGTTTAGAATGAACACAGAACTAGAGGTCAAGAGCTCTTTGTTTTAGGTTAAATACTTAAAATTGCGAGTCTTGTCTGGACTGGAATAAAACAATATGTTAGAAGCTGTCACCAGATGCATTGCAAAAGTCTGGTGTAGATGAAATCTTTAATTTGTGCCATGTTGGTCAAAGAAAGCCCTGGAGGGAACATTATCTCTACCTGTTTAAAACATGTGAAAGCCCACAGTGCCTGGTCTACTCTAGACTTTCCAAATGTCATTCCTGAGGGCATTCTGGGCCAACAAATAAAAATTCTGTGCACAATTTCAAAATTTGGCAAAAATACACATATTTGTTAAATGTAAAGGCTCTGGCATGGCATTGGAGAGGAGCAGGCCACTGGCAGCACAGAGGTGGAAGATCACCCCGCAGCCTCCCACCTCCCACTCTTGGACATGTACTCAGCAGTGAGACTGCACCCAATCATGACACGGCACAAGGACAAAGTCCAGCTCTGATACAGCCCAGGTCCCTGATCCTCCATGCCAGGTAGACCAGGTGTGAGCATGCAAGCTCAATAAAGCAGGATCCAAGTGTAGTGAGATTTAGCATTGGGGAGGAGGGAAATCCACGTGTGGATTGGGAGGGTTCTGTGTGGGCCAATTTGGGTGTGGGTGGCTCAGTGAGGGATCTGGGTGTGAGAGGATCTAGATGCACAGAGGCTTATTGGGTGGCGTTCTGGATGCAACGGTAATGGGACTCTGCTGTGGGGCTTAGGTGAATGTGCATGGAGTTCAGCCAGGGAGAGGTCTGGGTGTAGTGGAAATAAAGCTTGGCAGGGGGATTCTGGTTGTGGGGGCTCAGTGGGTTTTCCAGATGATGGGGGAGTGGGCTCAATGGGGCACGGGTCAAGTTGCAGCTGTTGCAGTAAGGGTCTAGGTGTGGGTGGCTTATTGGGGTAGTCCAGATGAGGGGGGAGGATAAAAGTGTGTATGGAGGTGAGGTTTGGTGGGTTGAGAATGAGGAAGTTTAGATGAAAAGGGGTTGAGCAGATGGGGGAGCAACTCCCTGTACAGGGAACCCTCCCCCTGCAGTTGAGGAGAAATGGGTGCTTAAAGGAAAGGGGAGTTTGTAGAGCTTCCTGCAGCTGAGGAAGAAATCTGGAAGGTTGAGTCTCACCCAGCCCCAGATGCCATGCAGGGGAATAGGAAGTTCCATTCTTCCCATCCCAGCTGGGACTAGCAGAGTAGGAGCCACTAGACAGATCTTGACCCCTGTCGCACAGTGACTTACTTCCCTGCCAGCTGGCAGAGCCTCTGAGACATCCTACTGGGAAGGGCTACATGATCATTCTTGTGGCTTCCCTTTGCTTCTCCATCAGAGTAATTTTTCTGTGAAAAGCAAAGAAATCTTCCTGGGACATATATTCTGTGTGTGTGCAGTGGCACAAAATTCCCCCAGGAGTAAACTGTGTTAGAATCTGTTTGTTTTAACAACACACCTGTAAATCCTAGTCTAGATAAAGCCTCTGAGTTAGGTTCACCCCTGCTGGTGTAAAATTGTGCAAATTGCTAGTTGGGCCTACTGCACCCGGAGAAGAATGTATTGTAGAGAATGGCAAAGCAATGCTGTCATCATCAGCTTCTCTGGGGACTTGCTAGAGGAAGACAGCTTCCATATCTAGCTAGAATACAACAGCTTCTTAGCTGGCAGAGGCTGCATCAAGAACACACGCCCCCCAGTGCCTCTCACTGTGTCGTGCTGAACACATGTAAGATCCCAAGGGGCTTCACTAGCAAAGTAAATCTGGCACTCTATGGCAAGGTTCCCTATTTGTACACTAGGACAGTGATACTTACCTATCTGACAGGGCTATTGTGTGGATTAATGGCATCTAAAAGTCTCTGAAGCTACAGATTAAAATTTAAGATCCAACTATTTATGCTACCTCCTGCAGTAGGTTATGGAAGCTTTTGTCGAGCCCATTTGGGTCTTGTAGAATTATAATTTGGAAACACACAAGATAATTACCAACAGCTACACTCATCCAAGGGAATAATTAGTAACATAGAACTTCAAAAAAATTGAGTGATTCACTTCCTCACCTGCCAAAAACTGGAGGTTACAGAAAAACGTGAGGAAAAAAAACCTCTTGAGAAAATATTACTGATGAATAGAAGAGCTTCCTCAAAGGGGAAGACATCTCTGGAGAATGTCTCAGTATTGCAGCACTCCTGGTTTGTTGGAGTGACCTTCAAACACTCTTATTACATGGGGAAATCCCATTGCTGATGAAAGATTAATTCAGTAATTCGTCTGGCTGCCATGCTACAAGTGGCTCCCTCAACCAAGACAGAACACCTTGCACCTGCTCCCCTGTTTCTGATAGAGACTGCCGTGCCTCGGTCCTGCTAATCCTCTCATCCATTTTTTAAAACCTAAAATCAAACATGAAATGTCCCCGAGCTTGTGAACTTATTATAAAAGCTATTTTTTTTAAATAAGGAAAGTACATCGGAGTGACCTTCTTTGACTGTAATCAAAGAGAAAAGTCATTCTTATGTTGTGCTGTCTACATGCTGGAGGCTGCCTTCTTGTTTTACCTCCCCCAGGTTCACCTGATTCAGAACCTGTCACTTTCTCTCTGAAGAGAGAAAAAAAAAATCCCATACCACTCTGGGGAATTCATAACAGATAAACACTGGCTTACATAACAGGTACTGGAGAGATGGGAGAAATAACTCTCAGTGTATCCTATTATCATTGTGATAAAGTATAATCCCAGTTGACACTGTTCTACCAAGGTTAAAGCAATTCACTGGTCTTAAAATGTTACTGAAATATCCCTCTAATGAGCATCTTATCTTTTACATCAGTATTCCAGAACCTACCACTATATTTATCAGCATATGACAATTTACCCCCTTTGTGTTTCCAGTTAACGCCGAATGTGATATTTTATATTTGTTAAAGAAGTACTATTAAAATACATTTAAAAAAATCAAACCACGTTCAAAAATAAGGCGCGATTGTGGGGCGGAGGAACACTTTTTTGTTGAAACTTTCGGAAATGCTTGGGATTTACAAAAGTCAGATGTAACAAAACAATAGCTGGGTCTGAATTCTTCTCTCACTTCCACTGATCTTCGTTAAGTCAAAGGATTTACGCTACTGTTAAGCTGCTGGGTGATCAGGAGCACACTGCAAATGTGGAAACAGATACCAGCACTATAAAACTGCAAGCAAATTGCAGGTAGTGTCTCTCCCAAGGGAAGCGTGCTGCATACACACAACACAGAGTGCTGAGAAAACTGTTCCCAGAGTATATCCTTAATGGAAAGGAAGCAGAGCCTAATACAAATGAATTTTGTATCTTGCACCCACAGTTGGGTTAATTTTAGCAAGGCTTTTTTTTTCTGTTTTAAATTCAGTGCTTCACTTCCCTTGAACCACGAGGTTAAATACTTCAAATCACATAAGTGCCCTAATATTGTGAAGGTCCAGTTGAATAATGAGGACTGTGAGTCGAAGCATTAGGAATGCAAATTATCAGCTAAGTGACAACTGTTAAACTGGATTTACTAATAAATTGCCTCTATTTAGCAGTCATTTATACAGGAACCATGCAAGTGTGGAAATGGTGGGGGGGATGGAGAGCTTAAAATCCTCTGGAAACATTTATTGTCTTGTCCTTTCATTTGTCTTCAAAGCAAATAAAAGAATCACCTCGGGAAATACACCACTATAATCTATCAGGGGACCATCCTTCACACAAGTAAATATAATAGGTATAAAGAAAAATATTGAATGAATCTTGTCGTACACGATCTAATGAATTATATAATTCCATTATCACACAGTGAGAGTCCATTTGTATATACTCTGTGAGTCATGACTAGTGGATGGATTATGGTATATACATTTCAAGTGTCTATGTAACCAGTTAATGTCACACAAATTAGGAAACTGCTAGAACTTGTTGAAATAGTTCCAGATATCAAGTTAATTTCTCTTCTCTCCTCCAAGAGAAAAATGTCGTTTACATTCCACAGCTTATATGAATTTAAATGTGATAAATTAGATGCAATTTTAAAACTCAACATTCTACACTCCAGGTATATTAATTCATGAGTTTTCTTGTCCTTTGAAGTCATCTTGTTATGAAATGTATTTTTTCACCAAATGCGTATTTTAAAAAGTTCTGGAAACAAATGAAACTTTCTACTTGATTATTAGTCATGATCTGCCTTCATGTCTACATTCCCTTACTAGCAGGTAAATTAATAGATTATTATGCATTTTAATGAAAATATTATATTTCTCTAAGAAAGGGTCTAATATACTTTGGGCACCGTGCCAAACATTATGGATGTTAAGATGATACTTAATCAGTGCAGAATGGCAAATATTGCAATTTTAATGGTACATATTTTATCTATGGTAGTTATACCATAAATTGAAACTTGAGATATGACCTCAAATTAGAAACAAACCAATAGAGTCTGTCCACTTCCTCCTTGCATCTGTGGAATTTATTTATTCCATTGTCACTACAAAATTCATTGGGTGAATTATTATTTACATTTTATATAACTAATTCTTTACTACTGACTTCAATAGGTGCAAGGCTTCTGCAAAGCATGGATACTGGATACTTGCCTTGCTTGCCTATGTAATTTCTATGATCTTCCTATGTCAGTATTTTCCTTTATATGATCTATGCCAATGCCATGCCAAAAACCAGCAAGACACTAATGACAATATTAATGACATTGAAGACAGCCAATAACATTTACAATGCTATTGGAACCAATAATGTTGCTCTCACTCACTGCAATTGTACTGCAAGCACTTTTTGGTGGATTGCATATGTCAAATTTGTTGTTTTGTTTAATAAAGGGTCTAGCATACACTGGGCCATTAAAATTACATTTATTCTTTAATGGCACCATGCCCAAAATATATTAGACCCTTTCTTAGAGAAATATAATATTTTCATTAAAATGCATAATAATCTATTAATTTACCTGGTAGTAAGGGAATGCAGATATGAAGACAGATCATGACTAATAATCAAGTAGAAAGTTTCATTTGTTTCCAGAACTTTTTAAAATATGCATTTGGTGAAAAAATACATTTCATAACAAGAAGACTTTAATATGGAATTGAATGATGTGCACTAGCTACAAATGTATTGAAAGGTGGCTCATGAGTATATCTAGTGTATCATACATGTTTCTGATGTAAAATATCTGCATTTATAATGAAATAACATTTTTACCAATGAATAACTTACCAGCCAAGCTCTGACATAACCTTGTTTTTGTGGTGCTATGATCATCATTATTTCATGAAGTGTCTTCTACACAAAGAGGCATAGCACTGTATATTTTCTAGATTATTCCTTGAGAAGTACATGATGGAATGGGTACACTCAGCTGCTTTGCTCTTGGCAGTGGGAGATGCATTTCTTTGGCATGTGGAACATTACTTTTTTTAGGATAAAACAAGCTTTGTTTTCAGAGTAGTTGCTGGAATTTATCTTTCTGCAAGATTTAAAGGGGTCCAGGACCACCTGCACCACTTCTACAGGTCCCTTTGAATAGCCAAGACCCAAGGCAACTACTCTCTTAGCTCCCCTCACCTCTCCTATCCATTGGCAGGCTTATTACACAGTTTAAAATCAGAGCAATGACAATCACTTCATTTGAATTTCTCTGGATTTACATGATGTACAGGGGAATGAGCCCAATATAATTTTATTCTTGTCATTTATGTTTGCTGAGTAGCTCCACAGAATTTCCCCTTCTTCCCTAATATTGCAATGAGTTGTCTGGAAGTATTTATAATGTAGCATTTATTATTATCACTATTTATGTTATTATTGATATCCAGTTCCAATATAGTATTTTTTTCATTAGTAGATCATAAAATGCTTTACAAAGCTGATAAGTACCACTAGCCCCATTTTACAAATAGGGAAACTGAGATACTGTGGTGAAAACTAGCTGTCTTCCAAACTTCTTCATGCAATGTTTTTCAAAATACAGATCTCTATACGAGCTGTTTACAGTTCATCAAGCACATGCTGATGTGAGAACAATGAACTATAATACATGCTGACATGTATAATTTTAAATTATCTAATCACAAACCCACATGTGAAGTGAGTATACTGTACTGCATTTATCCAAAGGGTCAGCCCCATAGAAAGAGACATTTTTTCCCTTGTGAAGTGTCTTTCACAATTCTTTTCTGAAGTAACACTGAAGAGGGAAAGATATCCTGTCATGAAAAACTGATCTGCAACAGACTGTGTGCATTGGATGTTGTGAAAGTGCAGTAGAACACACACATCTAAAGAGGCTGAAATAACACTTTTGGAATACTAAGTAGTTTGTTTAGATAAAAACAAACATATAATTTAAAACTTCTCTAAGGAACCATCTTGCTTGATTTTGAATTTCACACTGCCCATTAATAACTCAACCACTTACATGAATTTGGTCATGTTCAGTCCCTGACATTCAGTTAATATGACTTTGACTGACTGCACTGACTACAGGAATAATTCTGAGAAAACCATATCTGATAAGATTAAGGAAGTTTCTTTTCTCTACCCTTTCCTGCCATCTCCTCTCCTCTGGCCCCTTAGCACTAACACATTATGCTAAATTAAACTTAATTTCCTGGACCAAAATAATATGGACATTGGAATATTGCCTGCCATTATTTCCTATTGCAAACATGTATTTTGAACTTGTCCTAGTTGCAGTATACATTAAGATGTATAATTCCAGTATTAAAATATATAAATCTTAATGATGGAAATCACTCTTGGGTTGAAATTAGTTAATAATTAGTACATTTATGTTTTTTGTCTTTTATGTTTTTTGTGAATGAACTTTAATCTCTATGGACATAGGGGGCTAATGGCACTGGCTCATCCCTGCCATATGGTACACAGTAAGCTATTTAAACTTTCTATTTCAATTCTTCCAATGCATCTTTACCCTGAGTTGAAATTTCGTTATTATTCTAGTCCCAGGCGTTTCTTGATGAGAGACTAGAAGTCATGCCAAATTGCATAGTGCTTTTACATCAATGAGTATTATGAAAATTAAGGCTCTGTGATTTTGTAAGTGTATCTGATAATATTTCCAAAAATCCAAGCTGAACACAGTTCAGCATGTTGACACAATGCTGGTATCTGACACAATGTAGCTTCCAGGTGGCATGCATAGTTGTACCTAATATATTCAACAGGCTAGTGGGTAGCACTGCAGGCCTGGATTAGTGCCAGAATAGTTGAAAAACTCTATATGAGAGAGTATAATTGTTTCTAGAGCTTGGTCTCACATTGTACCATCCTTCTACTTGCATGCAAGCAGCAATCCCTAAAGACAATGGAACTGCTATTGTTCTGAGGAGGGACAAGGTGAGGGAATTAAGATCTTTTATTTATTGTTATTTCAAATATAAGTTTCCAAGAAGTCCAGCATGCCTGTGGAGTGTGTGTGTGTGTGTGTGTGTGTGTGTGTGTGTGTGTGTGTGTGTGTGTGTGTGTGTGAAAAACTTGCACAGGTGACCATGCTTAACAATTAATTTCTAAAACTTGGAAGTGGTAAGAGTTTTCAGGGGGACTGAGGGTGGAGAGAGTGGCTGAGCCTAACATTTTATTTTAAGAAGGGCTCCATCGACATTTTGAATCTAGTCCAGGTTGCTGTTGTTGACACCTTAAAGAAGGGCTACACTCCAGTTTACGTATCATTGGATAAAATGGCACATTGTTTCCCACCCATCCTAGAGCTAGTAACACTGGTTTTAGATGTACTGGGATTCTTTCTGATCCAGCCTTTCTCTTGTTTCTTTGATTAATTAAAGAATTCCCATACTACAGCAGCACAAATAAGTGTCAGCAGGATTCAAATGATGGTGAAATGTGCTTTAGGAAGGATCTATGTTTGCCACATTTCTGCTTCCTTTTCTTTTCTCATGTATACTGCTACAATATGTTGGTGGTCAGAGGGATGGGATTGGTAGAAGAATCAGTCAATGCCTCAGACCTTGAGGAATGACAGCCCTTGTAATTTTGTCCTAGTTAGTGTGACTACAAATATGACTGTTCATAAATACCTAACTCTTTTTATTTCACTAAACAATATTAACTTTTTAGTCAGACCACTTTGTTCAGAAATGCTCTTTACTGTCTGATGTATTCAAAAGGTCAGAAAATTCATCCATATTTTATTTCTGGATTTTTAAAAAATTCTTCTTGAGCTCAGCACAGATTGTTACATTCTGCTCAGACACAAACATTAAAATCTGACACACTCAGAAGACCAAAACCAAGAAAATGTAATGGATGAAATATAATCCTGGAGCAAATGGCATAACTCCATTACAATTAAGTGAATTGCTGCTCTGAACACCAGATTTTGCTCAAGCACTTTCTTAAAATGTATTTTATGTTCTTTTACAAAAAAAAGGTCTTTTCCTTTTGTGATACATTCCAGGTACCATCTGGACTGATGAACAGCTGTGTCCCCTCATTTCTT
The DNA here is from genome assembly GCF_052426305.1 of Pelodiscus sinensis. Taxonomy (NCBI): domain Eukaryota; kingdom Metazoa; phylum Chordata; order Testudines; family Trionychidae; genus Pelodiscus; species Pelodiscus sinensis. The sequence goes on from NC_143055.1 coordinate 82,971,413, forward strand.
CAACCTGGAGTGCCTTTTAGTCTGCCTCACTTGAGAGCTACCACTTCTGGGCTGCTGACACAGAGCACTCCCAGTCCCAGATTTTCCACGGCAATGGACATCTTATGCTGCCCAGCTCTCTCCTGGTCAGTATAAGCTCATATAAAGGAAATACACAAATCTTGTTATCCCAAACGGAGTTTCCCAAAAACTGCAGTCCAAACAAACTGTTTCATTGTGTCATCTAAATCAAGTTTATTAACTACAAAGAGAGATTGTAAGTGAATACAAATAATGAGGTGTAAAAATGAGAAATGTTTACAAGAAAAAATAGAAGTAAAACTCAGATAATGCCTAACTTAAAACAAAGTTGAAGCAAAGGTCTCTCTCTCACCACATTTCAGCATCTTACTGGTTGAGATTCTTTCAGTCCATATCCCTCTTCCAGTCCAATGCTGTTTCCTTTGTTCTTCAGGGGTTGTGGGTACCACAGGCAAAGAGAAAAGGAGGAGCTATTTAGGGCATCTGCTTTCAATTCTTATAGCTCTTTCTTCCAGAACCATCTCCAGATGAGGTTCAGGAGATAGAAAGGTGTGTGTGTGTATGAAAATCCCAACCTGCTTCTTTGTCAAGATGTAGAATTTTTTTGGCCCACACTCTCTTTTCTGTCAAACAGTTGCCATTTTCCCAGTTGATGGTCCATTTGATTTTTGCTGATAGCTGGCTAAGGTGTTAGTTTGCCTTTTATCTCTGGGAAATTGGTTTGGGGCTGCTTACCAGACTTGGAATATGTCTCAGTTATTACATACAGAAGAATCGTATAACTTTACACACAGTGATGCCACACACATTTTACCAGGACAGTAATGAACAGCAAACTGAGTTTTCAAATGATGTGTCACAAGGCATATTTTATACAAAATGTATCTTGTGACAGAGGTGATCACAAGGGTACACACCATCATTCCTTTAAAATACAAAAATAAGCTTTTTATAGACACTACTTTCTCACAGACAGAGAGATACATCACTACCACTAGAGCCTTTGGGGAAAAAAACACTTCCCATTCTCACCTGTGACTGTTATAGAACCTCCAGGTCTGTAACACAGGATAGAATTGATATTTAGTGTGTTTCCTTGCATGACACTTTCCAAGAAATCTTTGATTTCACAGTATAAAATCATAGTTGTGCTGGCCTTGAGCTCTGAGAAGAAAGCAAGGGCTAGATTGTGGCATAATGTTGTGTAGGAGAAAGAATAAAGCTACATTGCCTCTGCTGGTAAATGGGAAGACATTAATTCTTAGGAATATATGAACCTCTTGCTGTTCCAGGGAGTATAGGGGCAGTTCACCCACTCTAGCAGCATGTTGAATCACTGAGACTCTGGTAGTGTTTTCTCAGGCTGGTGGTTATCACCTCCGTCTGCTCTTTGAAAACCAGCAGCTCCATATAGCCTCTCCTTCTCCAGGATGCATTAGACATAGACCTAACTGCTACCATAGGTGCTATTGTTGAAATCCCAGGCCTGGCTTACTGCAAAATGAAGCAGATATAATCACATTCCCAGCTACGCTTTGATATTTTATGTCTTCAATGAGAAAAGAATCTGCTCTTGCCCTTGACACATGATCAGACTCTGCTTCAGCTCTCTCGATGCTAAAATATATATCTCAGTGAGATAGATTTGGCAGTCAGAACTAGTGTCAGCTTTTTCAATAAGATTAAGTAGGCTGGGTGGAATTGATGCGACTGTTACCTTGAGTCCTCCTAGTATGATTTTGACTTCCTTTCTCAGTGGGTTGGAGGGAGGCCACTGGTTTGACATGGTAGCTTGGGCCAGGGAAAAAAGTTATCTAATAAGGTGGGGAGGTGTTCAACTATGCTGGAGATTAGCCCCTCAATAATCAGTGCAGATTTGCTCAGTCTCTGGACAGTCTATCCTGGTTTGAGGGGGCCAGGCACTGGTAGTATGGAGAAAGGCAATTAAACCATCCACTAGCTGCATTTGGCACTGGGAAAGCCATACACAGTTAGCTAGTTAACGAATCCTAAAGAACTACAGTAAAAGCCGAATCATATTATTGCCAAAGGGTTGTCTTCATGGTGCTGCAATGCATACTAGAGGAGTGTGATTTTTAAAGAGCACTAAAGTGATACACAAGAGGCTTTTGTGCAAAAGGAGTTGTGTAGACTGTTCCTTTTTGCGCAAAAAACTCCTCTTACACAAGAGCTGTTCTTCCTAAAAAAATGAAAACATGCACTTAATTATGAAAATGAAGCACGGCAATATGCTAATCTGTGCTTCATTTGCATAAGCTTTTGCAGATGAAGAGTACAGTATAGACGTAGCCTAAGAGTGCATTCTGACATTTGCAAGGTTTGAGTTAAGAATGATTTGTGGTGGAAGTGATTTCCACATCCAAGGGCCTTCCTCTGAGAACATCATACTGCTGAATCATTCAAAAGTGGACCTCTCTTCTCTCAGGTGTGTCCCTTTGGAATATAGAAAGGTGCAGAGACAGATGGTCACCCCTTAATAAAGATGTGTTTTTTACACCTCTAGTGTCAGTTACCAGGCTAAACATCCACTCATGAACATGTCCATGGAAGTCTAAAAAGCACCTGGGAAAAGCCATGGCTGCCAAAATAGTCATACGCCTTCGGTTTTGAAACATATTCTATATAATTCTGAAGTCCCTTCAGGTAATCTGTTGGTGACCCTGACACCAGACTTGATATTAGTTCAGTAAATCCTCAGAGGAAAGCATTGGATCTGTGAAGTGGCTTATGTACCCCCATCTACTTTATTTCAGGAACCACATGCTGTATGATATAGGTGAATGGGAAGAAGTTTGATCTATCTGTGAGGTTTTTCCTGTATTCTTTTTTCTAGCTCTATCCATGACTTGCCGTATGACTTTGAGTAACATTGCAGGCAGCAAAAGCTGCAGGAGCTCAGCACTTTTGAAAGACAGACCACTTATTATTTAGGATCCTGTTATGGATTTAAGAATCTAACCTTACACACCCACATTTTGAAAATGTCAGCATTTATTTAACTTACCTCAGAGGAGAGCCTTTATTTGTAATTGCAGCATTCTTTTAAATCATTGCATGAAAAATGTCACATGGAAATTGCTGTTTCCATAGTAAAAATAATAAAAACATTGAACATATTGTGAAACCCCCTGAAGGAAGTGAGAGGTCTACTCAGACTAGCCATTTTTATAAAATATGTGCATCACATATTTGGCAATAACCTTATCTGGGCCACCCATTCCATTTCAATAAATGTAATGTGACCAAGAGTGCATATACAAGGTAACTCTTTTCTACACGAACGAAGTCTTGAAGGAAAATTTTTATGGAAGACCTCACAGTTTCAAAATCTGGGCCCGATTTTTCCATTCATTGTGTACATAACACTCTCGTTGAAGTTAGTGCGTGTTTTGAGACATATCAAGACTAGTGGATTGGGCGCTGTTATTACATTGCAGATTCACAGAGATCTTTTTCCTTGTGTTCTTTACACATCTCATCAGTTTACCAAAGAACCTGCATAGTTAGCTACTATATTGACTATGCTGTTATTTTAAATCAAAGGAGGTAAGGCACGTGTGTAGCCCATAACACAGACAGAATCCCCACAGCAGCAGAAAAGTGAAGCCACCACCCCTGTTAATATGTAATGGATGCTCTCTTCTCAATCTGTGCCTCACTATTCATTGTACTAGCTAAATCCATGATATAAATAAACTGAAAGCTTAGCAAAATTCAAAATGTAATGAAGACTACGGGGGGTGGCATATGGATTTTAAATAGATTTTCTATCAGCTCTAGTTCTAGATCCCATTTTTCTCTTTGGAACAGGCCCGTCCAAGAACTAAATGTTCACAAATTGTAGACCTTTTAAAGAAACAATCACTTTGCCAACAAGACACACATGAGAAATGTAGACCTGTCTCTGCTTGGCATCACTGCCATCTCATGGATTAATGAATTCCATGTCCTCTAATTCCCCCTTCTTATGCATCTTTTTTTATTTGAGTAGCCAAATGTATCCAGACTCATTTTAATAAATGTGAGTCATTCCCTGTATTCAGGAGGCAGGGCTGTTTATGTTGTAAGTAAGTACACCATTAGCAGTGCTAAAAATAAACAAGCAATACCTGCAGGAAAACCTATACAGTAAAATGACACACATTGCTGAGCACCAAAAAAACAAAGAAGCCCTTCCAAACACGCTATATGCTATTTCCTTGTACTGTGCTTTAAAGAAACAGGGCCATATTTTGATCTCCATTACAATGGACTTACTCTGGATTTTCACAAGTTTAAATGAGAGAATAATGCCCCTCAGTTGTTTTAAAATGAAATTTTTAATACAAAAATCTTGAACTATAACATAGCTTTTATTCAAGCATATTTTGTAGTAAAACACTAAATACTAGTGTTTTAATTTATGAAAAACAGACATACAGTTCTTGCTAGCCACTGAAACCATCTTTTTGTATTTAAGTAACCATTTCCTTTTTGTCCCCAGAAGATTGCAAGGTCAACTTGACATTGCATAAATAAAACAAATATGACTGAACTGTGATGTGATGGGACAGATTCTGGTGGATTCCCTTTTAAAAAAACCTCAAGCTCATAAATCACTATTTGACGAACAATATGTTCTATGATTTTAATTTCTTTGTGGTAAATATATAAATAGACACTGACAATGAAGATACTTAGAAATCAAATTATACAAAGATTAACCTCCATGTGTGTAAAAGGCTAACAGTCTCATTTTCTTATCTATTGAAATATCAGTATCAAGGGTTATTTTAAAAAAGCAAAATGTCTTTAGTTTACAATAGGGGCTAATCATTCTCTGTTGAGCAGCTCTGTTGAGCATTTAATTTAATCATGATTATCTATTGATGCATCAGCTCCACAATACTTTTTACTTCACTCCCAGATGATGGTGTGTCCTCATGGACTGAACACGACACTGTGTTCTACATTCTTATGCTGGCTCTGTCCAACTCTTGGGGCTTGTCTTCACTTACCCCAAGATTCATAGAATCATAGAATCATAGGACTGGAAGGGACCTCAAGAGGTCATCGAGTCCAGCCCCCCGCCCTCAAGGCAGGACCAAGCTCCACCTACACCATCCCTGACAGATGTCTATCTAACCTGTTCTTAAATATCTCCAGAGAGGGAGATTCCACCACCTCCCTTGGCAATTTATTCCAATATTTGACCACCCTGACAGTTAGGAATTTTTTCCTAATGTCCAATCTAAATCTCCCCTGCTGCACTTTAAGCCCATTACTCCTTGTCCTGTCCTCAGAAACCAAGAGGAACAAATTTTCTCCTTCCTCCTTGTGACACCCTTTTAGATATTTGAAAACCGCTATCATGTCCCCCCTTAATCTTCTTTTTTCCAAACTAAACAAGCCCAGTTCATGAAGCCTGGCTTCATAGGTCATGTTCTCTAGACCTTTAATCATTCTTGTCGCTCTTCTCTGTACCCTTTCCAATTTCTCCACATCTTTCTTGAAATGTGGCACCCAGAACTGGACACAGTACTCCAGCTGAGGCCTAACTAGTGCAGAGTAGAGAGGCAGAATGACTTCACGAGTTTTGCTTACAACACACCTGTTGATGCAACCTAGAATCATATTTGCTTTTTTGGCAACAGCATCACACTGTTGACTCATATTCAACTTGTGGTCCACTATGACCCCTAGATCCCTTTCTGCCATGCTCCTTCCTAGACAGTCGCTTCCCATCTAGTATGTATGGAACTGATTGTTCCTTCCTAAGTGGAGCACTTTGCATTTCTCTTTATTAAACCTCATCCTGTTTACCTCTGACCATTTCTCTAACTTGCTAAGGTCATTTTGAATTATGTCCCTATCCTCCAAAGAAGTCGCAACCCCACCCAGTTTGGTATCATCCGCAAACTTAATAAGCGTACTCTCTATCCCAATATCTACATCATTGATGAAGATATTGAACAGTACGGGTCCCAAAACAGACCCTTGAGGAACTCCACTTGTTATCCCTTTCCAGCAGGATTTAGAACCGTTAACAACAACTCTCTGACTACGGTTATCCAGCCAATTATGCACCCACCTTATCGTGGCCCTATCTAAGTTATATTTGCCTAGTTTATCAATAAGAATATCATGCGAAACCGTATCAAATGCCTTACTAAAGTCTAGGTATATGACATCCACCGCTTCTCCCTTATCCACAAGGCTCGTTATCTTATCAAAGAAAGCTATCAGATTAGTTTGGCATGACTTGTTCTTCACAAACCCATGCTGGCTATTCCCTATCACTTTATTACCTTCCAAGTGTTTGCATAGGATTTCCTTAATTACCTGCTCCATTATCTTCCCTGGGACAGACGTTAAACTGACTGGTCTATAGTTTCCTGGGTTGTTCTTATTCCCCTTTTTATAGATGGGCACAATATTTGCCCTTTTCCAGTCTTCTGGAATCTCCCCTGTCTGCCATGATTTTTCAAAGATCATAGCTAAAGGCTCAGATACCTCCTCTATCAGCTCCTTGAGTATCCTGGGATGCATTTCATCAGGACCTGGTGACTTGCTGACATCTAACTTTCCTAAGTGACTTTTAACTTGTTCTTTGTGAATCCTATCTTCTAAACCTACCCTCTCTCTGCTTGTATTCACTACGTTAGGCACACCTCCAGACTTCTCGGTGAAGACCGAAACAAAGAAGTCATTGAGCATCTCCGCCATTTCCAAGTTTCCTGTTACTGCTTCTCCCTCCTCACTAAGCAGTGGGCCTACCCTGTCCTTGGTCTTCCTCTTGCTTTTAATGTATTTATAAAAAGTCTTCTTGTTTCCCTTTATGCTCCAGAGATCAATCTCCCAGGATTTGATTTAGTGGATCTAGGAAGTACCCACTGCTGATGCCACCCCTGTTGACCCTGGTACTCCAGTGGGTTACATGGAGTAAGGAAAGTCTATAAGAGCGTTTCACCCATCAACCTCCCACAGTGGGGATGATGCAGAAAATTGACTTAAGGTACATCGACTCCAGCTACTCTATTCTCATAGTTGGAATTGCCTATCTTAGGTTGACTTTCTCTGGTAGTGTAAACCTGGACTTCATGTGTGGGCTTTCCTTCTCATTGTTTAAGTGTTTTTTCCTGCAAATGTGGATAACAAACGTCAGGAGGACTCTATTTGCTTCACAGGTGGCCGTGAAGATCATTTAGTTAATGTTTGTAAAGAACATATAATAATATAACATAAAAACCTCTTTGCAAAGATTTTGCCAAAAAAGAGAGGTTTTGGGAGCTGCTCAACAGAGAGGTTTTGAATCAGCCTGTCCATGTCTCATTGTACTTGATTATTTACAAACTGAAGTTCTGTTCATTCAAATGTTCACAAACAGCTAATTTATGGCCCCTAACTGAAACCTCTTAAGTGAAGGAACTAAATTCTCTTTGGAAAAAAATTGAAATCATTAGGTTGGGTTAGGTCAAAGGTTACATTATCCATTCCAGGAAAATAAAACATACCTTTTGAATTTAGAAACAAAGCCTGAATAGCAAATAATCAACCAAATACACACTGCAAACTGTTTACAAATAACAATTCATAGCTCAAATATGTACATCAAAACTATTCACTGAAACATTAACAAATGAGAAAAAAAGTGACTTATCCACAGACAATTTCCAATTAGGAAAAAAAAGGTAAAATTTGAGAAACAAATTTTGCAACTAATAGTTTGACTAGCTCTGAGGACAGAATTTGTAATGTTTCAGAGGGGTAGCGATGTTAGTCTGTAAGGGTGCATCTACACAGTACCCTAAACTTGAAATAAGATATGCAATTTGCTCTGGTATCCCAAAATAGCTATCCCACATCTATTAAATTCACCCATTATTTTAAAATATTTTTCGATATAACAGGCACGCTATTCCAGCATCCCTGTAACCTTTGTTCCATGAAGATTAAGGGAAGTGTTGAAATAGTGCATTATTTCAAAATTTGGCACCGTGTAGATGCGTCTTATTTTGAAACAAGCTATTTCAAAATACAATCAAAATAAAATTGCAAATTGTGTATCTTATTTCAAGTTTAGGTTGTTGTATAGATGCACCTGAGGGCTACGTCTAGACTACATCGCTCCGTTGACGGAGCCATGTAAAATAGTTTATTCGGCATAGTCAAGGAAGCAGGGATTTAAATAATCCCCTCTTCATTAAAATAAAAATGGCCGCCTCCCTGTGCCAACGATCAGCTGATCCGGCACAGCGCGGCAGTCTAGAAGTGGATCTGTCGACTGGGGAAGCCTTTGCTAACCGATCCTCTAAACCTTGTTTCACGAGGCATAAGGGATCGGTCAGCAAAGGCTTCCCCAGCAGACAGATCTGCATCTAGATTGCTGCACTGTGCCGGATCAGCTGATTGTCAGCACAGCGTGGCGGCCATGTTTATTTTATGGAAGCGGAGATTATTTAAATCCCCACTTCTTTGCCTATGCTGGGTAAACTAGTTTACATGGCTCCATCGACGGAGCCATGTAGCCTAGACATACCCCTAGAGTGCATCAAAAAAGCGATCTGCTTTTTCAAAAGATATCATCCACACTGAATAGTCACTATCTCACATTTAAGCTGTGATTACTATGGATGGAGTGGCCACCAGGGCACCTGTGCTTTTTCCTTTTTCCTCTTCTTTCGAAAGAACTCCCTCTTTCCCATTCACACACGTCTTTTTCCAAAAGAGCTCTGTTAGAAAAAGTCTTCTTCCTCATAGAAAGAGGTTTACCAATGTCAGAAAAAACCTTATGTTTTTTCTATTTTTTTTAAAAGAACGCAATCGCAGTGTGGACATTCGGAAAAATTGCCATTTTTCTTTAAAAATTCTGTAGTGTAGTCATACCCCAGTCAGCTAAATTGTTAAAAATCTGTTCCTAAATGCTTATGAAGTGTTGAGCGTTTTTCACAAACTTGTCTTCATTGCAACAGTTAGTTCAAGTTTTCCACTTAAGATGGCCTACTTCAACTGGGAGCAGTGACACTACAGAGCAACACTGGACCCACACAGAGGGATTTGATTAGCAGTACAGAGTGTCTAGATTAGCAGTGTATAGATTAGCATTTGATGAGTTATGCTAATTTGAGCTGTAACCCTTAGCTGCATCTTCACTGGAGCCTCAACAGCACTGAAGCTTTGTACCAGGTCCTTGATGGGCTAAGGGGTTTGGGTATGAAGCACTAATTATCTCTAACTAGAGATTTGTGTGGGTGATCAAGAGTCAGGTTACAGGCAACATTAAAGTTATGCCTTCAGTTAGCATTGGAGAGAAGGCAACCACTAAATGCCAAATATTAGTTATGTCTATAAACTAAATATATTGGTCTTTTGTTTTTGAATATGCAATCCACTTGTATTAAGTTTTGTGATGCCTCTCAATGTAATGCTTCTTGATGCAGCTAACTGCAAAGCATGCCATTTATCGAATCACAAATGTAAGAAATGTTTGTTTTTGAAAGGGAGATAGTCTTCCCAAATTCAAAGACACCTTCATCACTCACAGGTGGAGCTATAGGTGGTCATTTGAAACCTAACTGGAGCCAGGTATATTTCAATTAGAAACCAAACTGAAGCAGATGAGTTTTTAACTGAAAACAAAGTTATGAAATAATAAATATAACAGCAACATAGAAGCTGGGTCTCTCCCGTCTGTCTACCCATATGTAACTGTAAAACAAACAACCACCAAACTAATTAGGAGCTGGCACTATTAATGCTGTTAGGGGCCATCAGTGAAGGCCCCAGAAAACAAAATGGTTCCCTGCTTTCCTTTCCTTTATTTTTATTTTTATGCAACAATTGTTGAAAAAGCAGAAAAAAGAGAACGTTTAAAAATAGGGCCTGATTCAAACCTATTGAAGACACCCTTGGGGTTCACTTGGCTTTTGAATCAGGAACTCCTAGTGAATACCTTATTTGGTTTTTTTGTTTGTTTCCTTTTAAATCTGTGAAATGTCTATAGACGGAGTATTTCATGAATGTACGGTATGAAATTTCTGTTTGTGAATAATTCTTCTTCTGTATATTGGTCACGAGCAGTTCATTGTGAGTTTAGTATGTAAATTAAACCAAATTGATAAACAAATACATTTTAAAAAGAAGAACTTTCATCCCATATGCTGATCATCACCATGGTCATTCTCTTTGTATATATGATGCCATCTATTTCTTCTGTCTATATGGTTGTTGTTTGTTTTCTCCTTTTTTTTAATGCATTCTGAGTGCAAGTTTTGGAGCTGGTTTTATGTTTCTCTTTATATTGTATAGCACTTAACTGCCTTAGCATATTTTGGGTGGTACTGCAATACAAATAGAAGGTCTTTTATGGACACAAATATTGAGTGGTATGTCTCTTACCTGACTGAATTAATGGAACTCTTACAAAATTAGGATTCCAGTGAAAATGCATAATCTAATTTAAAGTTAACGTTCCACACACATTTTGCAATTTTCAGCACCTTAGCAAACACTTCTGCCAATAAATCCACTTGCTAGAAGTCTGGTGGAAAGTAAACACAACAAGATGTAAACCCAATTGATAGGGATTATATTAAAAAAGGAATTAAAGAAATAACATTTTCGTATTTTACACATGCAGACACACCTTCTAGGGCAACAAAGGCTAGCTCGTCTTTGGCCTGTGAAACCGAAGCAGCTGCACAACAGGCTTCCTTGCATTTAATTTGCTTTCTTACTGCTTTGTCAACAAACTGGTTCCCCTAGGTGATTCTGGCATGTCCTTGGAAAAGTTGTAAGACTGGTTCCACAGCATAAACATGGCCAATGGATAGTGTGACAGATTTACTGCTTCTTGTTCCCATTCTAATCGCTGCCTACAACGTTATCCATACTTTGTTACCTTTCTTTCCAGAACTTCCTAAAGCACCTTGTTACTCCTTTTCAAAATCATTTATTTGCTTTCCAGCTACATAGAACATGGGCCTCAGGTGACCTAGGTGACATAAAGGTAGGAAATATGTACAGAACAAGCCACAATGAGGCATGTAAATGTTGCTGCATACACACTACTAGGAAAAGGTGTTACTAGACCTCTCATCATCAATCTAGTCATGGCCAAATTTTAGCATGATTCAGGAACATAGTTAATCTTAACCAGCCTCACTACAAAATAGAAATGTGGCTATAAGACAAAGGACAACCATCTTGTAATAGTATCAGAGGGGTAGCCGTGTTAGTCTGAATCTGCAAAAGCGGAGAGGAGTCCTGTGGCACTCCTCGCCGCATCTTGTAATAGGGTCCCCAAATGAGAGGTCTTGTAATGTAGACAAGACCATAGTTTCTGCTAATGCCTTTCCTTGCTTTATGTTAAACTCAATTTCCTGTTCTAAGACAGGTCTCTCCATCAGCGGGTCCTGCAGCACTAGTCAGTTGCAATAGGTGGGGTCCTGTTGGAATTCCTCTGACACAAAAAAGCTGTTTCAGTTAGTTGAGCCAGTACTGCACATTCTGCTGAGGTTGAAAGTTTTAAATGTAGCTATGGCATAACAGCAACACACTGCAGTACAAATTGAGCTCTTGAACCATCAAACAAAGCACTCTTAGAAGTGGTCAGAGAGTGAATAATGTTGATCTGAGGCAAGGCTTAGACAAAATATATACCCGAAGATGCTGAAGCTCAAAGCCATGTTCCAGTGGCCCAGGGGATAACATTTGAAACCCTCATGATGGACTGGGTATAAAAGTTCCAAGGGTATAAAAGGGATATAAAAGTTCTTTCTCTTATTATATTTTCTTTAAAGTTTCTTGGAATGTGGCAGAAACTCTTTAAATTCAGCATGAACAAAACTAAGTTAGCTATTGGATGACTTTTGAAAGTTACTGAGAATGTGAGGGCTGCAGTTTACCTGGCTAAAGGTCAAATCAAAACTATGTGATGCAATAAGTGAGGGCAACTCTTTGGCCTTCAGCTGTATCTTTACTGTGAGATGTGTTTCCTGTTGGCAAACTTTGCATCATAAGGATGAAAGAAGAGATAGAGAGCGAGACTGAGTGAAATTGGTTCCTTCTCTATCCAGAGGTGATAAAATGATTTTATAACCTTTTTTAGCAATAAATCATAGTAGATATTTTTTTTTCTACAAAACTTGGCCAGCCAGTGAAGTTTAGAGAGAGATAGGGGTAACTTTAGTTTTGTGTTTGGGGTTTACCCAGTCACCAGTTTGAATTATGAGTAATTCTCAGAATGGAAAGCCTGACAATTACAGCTGCTCAACTAAAATGGAAACTTGTGAAATTACTCAACAGCTTCCAACAGGCTCTGATGCATGTATCATCATGTATCCTGAAATAATACACACCATAAATCACTCTCTGCCATATATATTCAGCGCAAATTACAATATAACAATCACTATGGTCAAAAGCAACTTACAATTTTGACCCACCTTCTATTTCCCTGATTGCCAGAAGGTCAATGCTCAGCACTTGATGTAAATCAGGCCAGTTCAAGGTGTTTAAAACTGAGCGCCAAAACAGAGGCACTTTGGGAAATATGAGCTCATTGATCCAGTGTTCTGCTTTCACTAGATGTATGATTCCCACTTTGACTCCAAAGGACTTTTCATGTAGGGGAAAAACAGAACAGCTTAGTTAAATTCTAGAATGAGAATAGAAATTTACCCACATGTTTGGCATATATATAGCCAGCATTTAAAGATATGAACTGTGAGTCTCAAAACTTGAGTAATATCATTATTGGTCCAGTAAAACAACATATTATGCTTTTTTGTTTTTAAGCATCAATACGGCCACCTCAGAGAAGAAGCAGCATTAGTCTGTAACAGTGAGTCTTTAAGGGGCCACAGGACTCCTCAATATCACCATTTTCTTCATAAAATGGATAAGTCATCATAATACAAAATAGTTGTCATAATAACGAAATAATTAGATAATTAATAGTGTGTGCATTAAAGGTCTTAGTAAGTCTGGCTTTTCTGATTGGTCCTTATTTGACAACTAATTGCCTTGAAGTTACATCTGTATGTGCTTTCTTAATTATTAACTGCGAATCTCAGTAATCACCATGATTTTACTGATGGCATCTGAAGCACAAAATCAATTTGCTTCTCTAAGGTAGGGAGTTTGTTTAATTAGTAGCATCATTTAATAAGGAGAAAACATCACAACACTATGTAATAGTATCTCTTTTGAAAGTGCCTAAACCAATATGCTTTCATTGTTTACATTTTCTTTGTGTGTGTATATGTGTAGAAGATTTACCTAGCTCAGTCCCTTAACTCAATTAATTTTTGTTTTTATTTATTTAAATTATTGCTCTGGACCAGGGCTGGGAATGAGGGGGTCAGTATGTAGACTTCCCTGGCAGAAAGAACTAGCCTAGTTCTCTCTCACCACAGCAGCTTTGAGCCAGGTAAGAAGCACCTCTCCATAGCCGCTGCAGCTCCAGTGAGCACAGAGAGAGAAGGTCTGCACGTCCCTCAACTGGGACAGGTCATGGTTCATCTGCCCCTGGCCTTCCCCAGCCAGGTTGAGGAAAGGAGCAAATTGTGCACTTTTTCCTCACTTCCTGATGAGGGGACCAGCCAGCAATATCACTATATGAATGGGGAGCTGCTGCAGCCCTGCCTCCCTAAAGGTTACTGGGGGAGTAAGTGGCTTGGGGCTGGAGCAGTCTCAGACAGGCAGCACATCCTCACACAGGCCCTTTCACCTGCCTGGTGTTTCTGTCTCTTTTCTGCATGGCTTTATGTGTCCCCATAGGAATTAGGGGAGGGAGAACTTCAGCCCCCTTTTCTCCTACATGATCATAACCAGGGCTCGCCAAACCATGACGAGCCCTGCTCGCCAGCCACGCGGTTCAGCATGCTGCACATGCGCAGACTGCGCTGCACATGTGCTGACCGCACTGCGCAGCTGTGCCGACTTGTAATCTACTCGCCACGGGCAAGTAGATTACATTAATTGTCGAGCCCTGATCATACCCTTACCTTGCTTTCAGCTATAAGAGGAAACTGTATGCTGTAATTTGATGTTCCTAGCTCTTATCGTTTATGAGGAATTCTTGAATAAATGGATGGACAGACAGGCTCATGCTCTCACACACAGACAGACAAACTCTCTCAGATATACAGTAGATTAATAGATTGGTATCTTTATGATTACTTAACTATATTATTTGAACAGCTGTGTTTATTACAGAGAATAGTATTAGCATGAATACTAATAGAACCATAAATATATTTTTAAATAAAAAGAAAAGACATTTCTGTCTGTATACTCTAGTGATCATGATCTAGCAAAGGATGTTTGGCCAGTTGTTTGATTTGTACAGACATATAGGCTGTGTCTACATTGGCATCCCTTTCCGGAAAAGGGATGCTAATGAGACACTTCGGAATTGCAAATCCGCGGGGGATTTAAATATCCCCCGTGGCATTTGCATTTACATGGCTGCCGCTTTTTTCCAGCTCGGGGTTTTTGCCGGAGAAAAGCGCCAGTGTAGACACGATTTTCCGGAAAATAAGCCCTTCTCTGGAAGATCCCTTATTCCTACTTTCAAGTGCCTTTCAAGTAGGAATAAGGGATCTTCCAGAGAAGGGCTTATTTTCTGGAAAATCGCGTCTACACTGGCGCTTTTCTCCAGCAAAAACCCCTAGCCAGAAAAAAGCGGCAGCCATGTAAATGCAAATGCCGCGGGGGATATTTAAATCCCCCGCGGATTTGCAATTCCGAAGTGTCTCATTAGCATCCCTTTTCCAGAAAGGGATGCCAATGTATACACAGCCATACAGTCACACTCAATACACTGTTAGTCTTGAGGCTGAAAACATTGTAGTGAGTGCAATCACAGGGTCCAAAGGTGGACTAAGGTGAAATTCTGGAAGCATTTCTCAATTGAAAATGAGAAAGATATTTTATGAACTATAAATAATTGATTCAAGTGTCTGAAAGAGAAAATGACCCCGGAAATCTGAGGTCTTTAAAGAGGGTGTAGAATCTGCATAAAGCACTTTCTACCAGGCTCTCAATGCAAACAAAATACTACGATAGATTATTATAATAAATTTCAAAGACAGAGTAGCTGCTGTTCCACTGTAAGTGCCCAGCAACTGAATGGATTCTCTTCTGAACTGATCTTTTACCATGTAATTAGAAAAGATTCCCTAGAGCAGTGTTTTCTGGACAGATAGGCACACCGTAGTGCAGTGGTAGGCAACCTGTATTCCATGAGCCTCATGCAACTCATCGGGGTTTTGTGTGTGGCCCATGTGAAATTTTGTTTACTGTTGCCCATGCACAGGGTTGCCAGATTCCACTGGCTTATGTCCATGTCATTTTTTTCCTACTGGTATTACTAGAGTGATATGCCCATATGATCAAGGGCACGTGAAGTGAGGTGTGTGCTAATTGCATTGGCTGTTAGAGCTGTATGATCCCTCTGCATCCAGTCAAAGAGCTGTTATGGTTGAAGCAGCATACCCTGCAAATTCTAAGTACACAAGTGCAGTTAGCACAACTGCCATAGTCTGGGAGACTGTCTTGCAGCCCATTGAGATGAAGCAGGGAAACTCATGCCACCTGCTCACTAGCCTAGGCTGCCCATTTGCTGCTGTCTTACCCCTATAGTGTCACTATCACCTGAAATGATGAACTCTCTTGAAGCTTGGGATGACCCTATCCCAGCCATTACCTCCCTATTACAACACAAAGCAAGAAAGCAACTTGAAAGGTGCAGGCTAAAGACCAGCCAAGTGCCTAATAATGGCAAAAAAGCAGCAACCTTTTTGTATCAATCACTGTGAGATGCTGCAATTATATACCATTTATGTAAATTCTTAAGAAGATATTTGTGCTGATACATTTTCCCTTTGTCCCACTTCACAGCAACAAGCAGTCATCTAGCCTAAAGGACTAGTTTTGTCAAAATGTGTAATATTTCTGAGAGGCACTGTATAGAAGGCCTGGAGCCTCCAGGAGCTTTCAGGTGGCACTGCTATACCCATTAACTAAAGGTGTCTTCTTCAGCCAGCCAGATCTGTGGGCCAGTGGAGCATGGGGAAAGGGCCTTAGCTCCATCATTTCTTTGTAGGTAGCTAACAATGCCAGGAGGGCTGCTCATGGGAGCACATTGAGTGCAAGAAGTGAAGGCTACTTCCCATCTACTTTTACATACTGGTAAGCTGTCTAATATCAAATGAGGCTAATGAAGCTGTCATAAGACATCTATATGAACAAAAGAGGATAGTTTGAAAGAGTAGCATTGTACTCAAACCAAAGGTGTGCTTTGGTCCCTCTATATTTCATTAAAAATAAAGCTCCCATAATCTTTCAGTAACAAAGAGTTTGTATTTATTGCAGCTGCATGGCAGCCAGGCTCTCCATAAGCATAATTTAGGGCTCACCACAGAAGCTTTGAGCCTTCAGTATGAGAAAGCAGATTCTAAGAACATGCAATGAGTTTATGGGTTGGCGCCCAGATACCATGGTGAAGGTTCATTAACAAGAAAAACACAAATACAAAGGTTAAACATAATGTTAGATAATCTGAAGTCTATTGGAAGTCTGTTACCTAAAATGCTGGGTTTCTACAGTGCAGTGTGTGGAAGTCTTCAGCCACTGGACGACTGCCTGAGTTTGTGCGGAACTTGGCAGGATTTCTGTAGACTTAGAGCCATAGTTTTTGGATCCCTTTACTGAGCCTGAGGTGTGAGTACACAACTTTGCACAAGTGCCACCACACTTTGCAGTTGATAACATGAAGGCCAAATACAGTCCTCAGAGGCACACATGCCTAGGCCCTTAAAAATGTGGTTTAGGAACCTTTCTCTTGGCAGTAGTCCTCCACCCCTCCAGCAACCATGCATATGGTAAAGTAGAGGATTGTGGAGGTGGTAGTTATTTCAGAAGCTTTGAACCTATTCTACAGGAAACAAATTATCCAGAATGATAAAACTTTACTTTAAAATAGCAATCAGGCTGACTAATAAACCCTCAGCTATTTTTAATGTAAAGATTGCTACAAGTTCCAATTCTCACTGGTTATTTTGTTTTCTTCTTTTTTTTATTTTATTCATCTCAAGGGCAAAAAGACTGAATATTAGACACTATGTATATGCACAGTTGTATTATTTAGAACCTGCTTTCATCCTCAAAGCTCCATTCATGTTACTGGGAAGTTCTGACTGTAGAACATGCGGCCTGCAGTCCATTTGTTTGTGGCCCATGGTGCGGTTTGGATTTATGTGAGGCTCAACACACGGCCCGTGCGTGGGAGCCAAAACAAAAAAGTCATCAATATAACAGTCTTCTGTTGACATGGACTGTCGTTGTTCATTAAAAATGCTGTCATACGGGTGGAAATCGGGTAAATATTGCATTTTATTAATACCAGTAGAACTGACTTATATGGGGCCTGTGTGTTGTGTAGTCTTGCTTAACCTTTGTATTCATGCCTGTCAGTGTGAAAGAAGCTGTTTGCATATATTTGCATATATATGCAACCACACTTAAGTTGCAGTTCTCGGCATGTGCTGTGATTATTATTGTAGCCTCTGGGGCTTCCAAAGTTGAGTAGCCCTGCTGTAGAATGACTGAAGTATTGTATTTAAGGCCAGATTTGCCCTGCCTGGTCCTTGGCCAGGAAGCAGTGGCAGCAGTGTCACAGGGAGCATTCCCTCCTCTCTTATGTGCCAGGCAACATTCCAGTTCCTATCATAATGATGTGCCAAACCATTGGTTTCAGTGCACCAAAAAAAGCAATCTACTGATCTTCCAATCTGGTGAGTTGTTTTTGGCCACTATTGAATCTGGATTAGTGGTAAACTGGTGACCATTATCCCACCCCATGCCTGGAAAACACATTGTGGTCAGAAAATTATGGGAGATCTTTTTCTGAAAACTGGGAAGAAAATGATTTAACCATTACCAATAAAGAAATCGACATGCCATATACGTGACTGTTTTAAGTATTGATCATGCAATGGTAAAAAATAGTGCTGATATAACCTTACTGAGATCTTTAATAGCTTTAAGCAAACAAAGCAAATGTCCATCAGATGATGTCTATCAGATGATGTACACTAGTCATATGCCATTTGTCACAGAATATTTGGGCTGAAAGTCTAGATCTAATGGCAATAGAAAGCTATAATATCTTCAGATGCTGTAGATGACACATATATGGAAGCAGTGAACTGAGTTCCTTATGTTCCTTTATTGTATATACATATTTCTCCAACAGTTTTTGAAGTATGTTTTTCCAGAGCAAAAAAAGCATCAGACTCGTGACATAAAGCTTTTCATTGCTGCACCAAGGACTTGGGAAGAACTCATGAGTTAGTCAGTACAGATCTTGTATTCCTGTGTGCAGAGCAGAACTATTATTATTAGAACTGTTATTAGAATACATAGACTTTCATAGCACTGTTGAGTTCAAAGCATTTTACAAACATTAACTAATTATGTTATTTAGAAAATAAAGTCATATCTATCCTATAAAAAGTTTTATGGTTCCCAACTGAAATATTAATTGAGATTACATAGGAATAAAAAGAAAACAATATACTGTAAATGCTTGTTGTGGACATAATTAAAATATAACTCCAAGGAGAATTTATGGACCATATGCTTCTGTTATGAATTAAAGGTTAGCCAGCACATATATTGAATATTTGTGGTTATTAATGATAATGATTTCATTTTACATGTTCCTAGAACATCTGTGCAGCTGTTCAGACATTTCACTTCTGACCAGACATCCGACTTTACTGCCAGTGAAACCTCATCCTAATATCTAAGGATATGTCTACATAGCAGGGCTAAAGTCAAATTAAGCTATGCAACTGCACCTACGTCAATTGTGTAGCTTAAGTAGAAATAGCTTAATTCATCTTTTGGTGCTCTCTACACAGCAGAAAGTCGAAGGAAGAACACTCTTCTTTCAACTTCCCTTACTCCTCGTGAAATGAGGGTTACCATGAGTTGGAGTAAGAAGTCCTCCAGCTACACATTATTTTGAAATAAAGGCTTATAGTGTAGATGTGCAAGATGTTATTTCAGAATAATGTTAGTTATTCTGAAATAATGCTGCTGTATAGACATACCCTAACGTATTTGTTTGGAGGGGTTTTTTTTTGGGAGGGGTAGGAGAGGTTGCTTTTATTTTCCTATTTTTCTCTTCCACTTAGCTAACCCCATCAAAACCTTACAAATAAGTACCATGAAGGTTATTTTAGGATTTTCAATTCCTTTTGGGTGCCTTTGCTTTGATTTTTCAGGAATGTATTCTTTACTTGCTAGTGCTTAACAGACACAATTGGACGTTAAGAGCTGTGGGCTATATTTCTGAATCTACTACTAATTTGGTGAACAGCCATGCATAGGGACCTTACTATTATATTGTGGCTCTACAACACCTCGGTCTTGGTCTCTTGCTCACTACAACCCTCTGCTCATTAACATCCCCAGAGCCATGTTTTGAAAATGAAATGTTTTGAAAGTTAAAGAAAAGGAATCTAAGGAGAATTTTGAAACAGTGACCACTAGTATATGGTGAAATCTTTGACTGGTTTTGTCAAAGCTTCAAAGGAGTCTAACAGAACTGTTAATATTTCTGACAATCCAGAACAACATTGGTCATTTTCAGGGCAAAGTAGCTAAATTGAGAGACGATAGATTATTGAAGGAATTGGTTATTTTTAATATGGCATATATTTATTGATTTTAATTAATGGGGTGGAGGAGAAGGAGGAAGGGTACAGAGCAACTCCTAGTAGGTAGTATGGATCATCAAAAAAAATTTCCTGCATGTTCCTCCTACCTTTTGCTTGGACATTAACAAGTTATACTAAACATATAACATGACCTAGAAGATAATCTATCAGATGAGCCTGCTAGGTTTAGAAGATTCGTGATGCATATGCCATTACAATAAGCATTGTTGGTTCCAATATCCTCACTTCACACATCATCCTGTTCTGGTCTCTTATGATCTTCAGAACAATGACAGAGGAGCCAAAGAAAAATAAAAATGAGAACTTAATTAATCCAACAGACCAGCCACAATTTAACAGCAGAAAAATTAATGAAGTCTATTTGAGTTAAGGCTTTAACGGGTGTGACTACAGTCAGCAACCGTATCCATATGGAAGTCTGGGACTTGGAAGGAAGGCTTGCAAGTACAAACCCGCCTCCTCATCTCCAGGCTCCTGAGAGAAAAAAAGAGTATAACTCTGAATGCACAAAGCTATCTGTTGTACAGCACAAATTTTTGAAAACTTTCTGCATAATTGTGCCATCCTCACAAAGCAATCCTAGTAAATTTCACATACTATCAAGGGAAAAAATGGAGAATCACTATGTAAAAAGTCAAGCCAAGAACCTTAGCTATGAGTGAGGGTCACACAGTGCAGCTTGGAGGTGACCTTTGTGTTGCCTGATCCTGGCTATGTAGCTGGCTAGTTTTTATAGTGCAAACCTCATGCTGTTCTCACTGCCAATGGTCCCTGTCAGAAACCATTAGGGAATAAGAACACTTTAGCCATATCTGCCACACTGGTAGTGTGAAGGGAGTAATGCAAGAGCTGCTGTAGTGCAAGACCACCTGCAGAGGGACACACAAAACCAGAAGACCCCGTGCAATGAAACAGTTCTCTTGTGGCTGACAATGTCAGCTATAGAGCTGAATTACATAGGCAGTGAAATGTAACACTTCTGCAATCCAGAAGAGACTCTGAGCATCATATTCATAGAATCATATGACTGCAAGCAGTCATTTAGTCTAGTCTCCTGCACTCATAGCAGAACCAAGCCCCATCTAGAGCATCCCTGACAGATGCTTGTCTAATCTTCTCTTAACACCCTCCTGTGATTCCATTACCTCCCTAGGTAATTTATTCCAGTGCTAACCATCCTGACAGGATGCTTTTCCTAATGTTCATTCTAAACTACATTTGATGCAATTTCAGCCCATTGCTTCTTGTCCTATCCTCAGAGGTTAAGGAGAACAGTTTTCTCCCTCTTCCTTGTAAAAACCTTTATGTTCTTGAAAACTCTTATCATGTTCCCTCTCGGTTCTTCAGACTAAACAAACCCGTTTTTTTCCATCTTTCTTCATGAGTCATGTTTTTTAGACCTTTAATAATGTTTGTTTTTCTTCTCTGGACTTTCTCCAGTTTCATCACATCTTTCCTGAAATGTGGCACCCAGAAGTGGGCACAATACTCCATCTGAGCCCTAATTAGTGCAGAGTAGAAAGGAAGAATTACTTTTCATGTCTTGCTTACAACATTCTTGTTAATACATCCCAGAATGATGTATTTTTTCCTCAAATATTTATTTTACACTATCTGAATACATTTATTTTTTATTATTGTATTTCAGTGTAACTATGAAAGATACCACAATCATTCCATTTAATTACAAAAAATGAATACATCTCTAAAAACAGTTTCAAACATTTCAAAATAAGATGAATAATTAACCATCAGATCAGAAGCCACTATCAAATGAAAGCAAATTAAGGGCTCATTGTTGCAAACATATTCATATAGGTAACTTAACTGAACTTTCAAGAATTTTAACATGAATGTTGCATTCACACAAAAAGAATTCAAACTTGACGTTTGTATAAATAATGTAAAGACCAGCTAATGTTATTCTATATTTACATGATCTTTTTCTATTTTAAAAGTTTTAATTGTTCAAGAAGCAGAAACTTTATCATATGGTCTATTATACAATACAAAACCTGAAGAATCAAAGCAACCAATTCATGAATATCCCAAAGGCTGAAAATTATTTGCTGAATTCATTCACCCCATACTTAGGAAAATCAAAGATATCTGCCGAAAAAGGGTTTGATTCAGTAATTCCACTAAACAAAAGAGGAACAGAATAAGAACTGAAAGTAGTATTTATATCAGGTCTAATGTCAATAACATATGTAAAAAGAAGAGAAGAAAGAAAGAGATGCAAAGAGTAAGTACAATTAAATCTGACAACAGTTCCTATGATCTCAGGTCAGTTAACCACAAAACACGGATTTGTCATCTGTACTGGAAGAAAATATTTAACATCTTAGGGTATGTCTACACAGCAAAGTTATTTCACAATAACAGCCGTTATTTCGAAATAACTATCCTAGCGTCTACACAGCCATTCCGTTATTTCAAAATGACTTTGAAATAGTGGAGGGCTTATTTCAAAATTAGTAAATCTCATTCCATGAGGAATAGTGCCAATTTTGAAATTACTATTTCAAAATAGCAGGCCTCCAGCCTTTCCCAGGGTGCCCTGCTGGCCACTCTGGGCACAAACAGAAAAATTCTTCTTCGCCCTCCCCTTCCTGGAGCCCTTAAAGGGCCAGAGTTTGGCTACAGTCAGTTGTGGCTAACACCAGGCCAGACAGCCCAGAGCCACTCTGCTGCTGCTCCTGAGCCTGCATGAGCCAACAAGCCAGTAGCAGCCAGCCCTCCACCGCTCACCAGGACCAGTCTACTAACTCCCAGGAGCCTGCCAGGGGCTGGAAAAGGTGGGCACCTTCCTGGTCCAATGTGGAGATCATGGACCTCATTGAGGTTTGAGGGGAGTCCTCCAACGTTCATGATCTCCGCACTAGATGGAGGAACACGGCCGTCTACAGCTGCATGGCTGCCAGCCTGGCCACCAAAAGCCACATCCGAACCCAGGAGCAGGTGTGAGAAAACCAAGGAGCTGCAGCAGGCCTATGCCAGGGCCACAGGGGGCAGCTCCCAAATGGGGGCAGACCCAGACACCTGCCCCTATTATGACGCCCTGGACTACATCCTGGGGGGCGGGACGGTCCATGCCCCTGAGGTGGTCATTGACCCTGGGGCAGAGGGCCCTGACCAGAGCATGGAGGAGGAAGAGGGCGGCCAGGAGCTGCAGGAGCCCAGAGGGAGCATGCCACGCAGCCAAGGTCCCTGAGCCATCCCAGCGGACCTGTCGCCAATGCTGTCCGAGGCCGGGGAGGCAACAACGTGTGAGTGCCATCACTGTCCCCTTATGCGGGGGTGGGAGGGGAGGGAGACCAAGCACTACATGCGTGGGCCTTACTTGCCACAGGTCACGCAGCAACCTGTGTATGTGCTGTGCCATCCCTGGGGACGTGGCCCCAGTTGGCTGCCACACAGGGGCCTTGGCCTGTTACCCACATGCGTGTATATATGAAGTTACATGACATGCTCCTGACCTGGGTGTGGGAAGCTGCACAATGCCCCCTCACACAGAGGCAGGGGACTCCTCCCTCCCACCCCCACACTATATACAGCACAGAGGCATGGGTGCAGTCCTGGGGCAGCTCCCACTCCCGGGGATTGCAGGACATTCCGAACATGGCCTGTGTGCAAGTGCATCAGCTACGATGGTACGGACACCTGCCGTCCTCACCTTGCAGAGGGGGGCTGGGCTTCACCCACCGTGTTCCCCGTTGATAACTGACCACTTCTCTTGTTTCTCCACAGCTGCAGCAGCTGCGAGTGCAGGGTGTGCCACCCCACCCAGGACATCCTCCTGCACCCGGGCACTCAGCAGGCTGACCCGGAACCAGGAGTACCACCAGCGGCAGCACCTGGTGATACTGCGGGGACTGCACCACACCCTGCACTACCAGGTGCATGAAGACCTGCAGCTCTAGTGGGAGAGCTGGCGGGAGCTGCTTACCCAGGGCTGTGCAATGTGCAACCATCTGCAGACCCTGGTGCACAGACCCTCCTGCCACTCCAGCCCCTGCTGCCTCCCCAGCTACCGCTTCTCCTCCCATTCCTGTTCCTCCTCCCACATCTTCCTCTCCCCCCCAGGGACGCCGAGGCCCCCGCACCCACAGTGCTGGGAAACAGGTGGGCCAGCAAGACCCCCAACCCTAAGCTTCTCCTCCCTCTTCCTCCCCGTACGTCCCCCTTCCAGCTTCCTCAGCTCAGGTTTAGCCCTCCCCTCTCCCACTCTCTCGCTTACCCTCTCCGGCCCTCATTCCCCCACCTCCACCCCAGTTTTGTGCAATAAAAGAGAGTTTGTTTTCATCCACATGTGTCTTTATGGAACATCAGGACAGGGGGCTAGGAAGGGGTGAGTGAAAGGACATGAGGGTGGTGAGGCACAAGCCTCAGTGAGGCACATGAGGGAGACTTTAGTCTTCCTCTGGGTGGAAGCCCTCCCGCAGGGCCTCCAAGATACGGACAGCTCCCCGATGGACCTCCCGGCTAGCAGCTGTGGGCGGCTGTGTGTACAGGCCGACAAAGTGCTCGGCCTCTTCCATCCAGGTTGGCAGGAAAGCCTCCCCCTTCCTCTCACATAAATTGTGCAGCACACAGCAAGCTGCCACCACGTGAGGAATATTCCACTTGGAGAGGTCCAGGTGGGTAAGGAGGCATCTAAAACTGGTCTTCAGCCAGCTGAAGGCACCCTCCACCATGATGTGGACCCTGCTGAGCCTGGCATTAAAGGCCTGTCGGAAAGGGTTGAGGTGTCCCGTGTAGGGCTTCATAGGCCAGGGATGTAGAGGATAGGCCGCATCCCTCCCCAGGCACACAGGTATGCCCACATCCCTGACCCTGATGTGGTGCTTGGGGAAGAAAGTCCCAGTGTGAAGCCTCTGGCACACGGAGGAGTTGCGGTACACCCGCGCATTGTGTGCTTTGCCAGACCAGTCCACGTTAATGTTCACGAAGTGGCCCGGTGGTCAGACACAGCCTGCAGGATAACCGAGAAGTATCCCTTTTGGTTTATGTACAGAGAGGCCTGGTGGTCCGGGGCCGGGATGGGGATGTGTCCCGTCAATTCTTCCCCCCCCACACACACACAGTTGGGGAAGCTCAGGGCACCAAACTCCTTGATCACCACGTCCACATCAGTGAGGCAGATGACTCTACAGAGCAGTACTCTGTTGATGGCCTTGACCACCTGCAGAGGGACACACAAAACTGAGAGTCACTGGGGTTTCAGGGTGGCTGATGGTGCTCCTTCCCCGCCACTGACTCATGCCCCCACTCCCCAGGAGCAACCCCCCTGCAATCCTGGCCACCATGGGCAGTTCTTAGTGTGGGCGGGACAGACCAAACTCTCCCGTGGAAGGGACTTGCACTACCTCCCCCCCTTTTCCCTAGGGCAGCCCATCCCCTCCTTGCACCACCACCACGCCTCCTGGCACAGTGGCCAGAGACTGCCATACCTGCATGAGCACTGCTCTGATGGTGGATCTCCCCGCGCTCAACTGGTTCCCCACGGATCGGTAGCTATCCAGCGTGGAGAGCTTCCAAAAGGCGATGGCCATATGCTTCTGAAGGGGAATGGCGGGCCTCATGTGCATGTCCCGTCACTGCAGAGCAGAGGCAAGCCACTCACAGAGCTCGAGGAAGTTGTCCTTCTTCATCCTAAAGTTCTGGGTCCATTGTTGGTCTCCCCAGCACTCCAGGATGATGTGGTCCCACCACTTGCTGCTGGTGTCCAGATGCCAGATGCAGCGGGGCACACTGGCATCCAGGAATTGCAGCTGCTCCTCGACATACCCCAGGAGGTTCTGGAGGACAGCCTGGGGGTCGGGCTGCAGCAGATGCTGCGAGGCAGTCTCCAGAAAGTGCTGCCAGGCTTGCAGAAACACATCCAAAAGAAGCAAGAGAGTGCCCAGGGGCAGCTCCAGCTCCATGGTGCTGAGTGTTGTGGTGTCCCGAGTGAGGGCAACCAGAGCACACAGAGAAAAAAATGCTTTGCTGTCCCTTAGTGAGATAGGCAAGCAAGCAGGGAAACCTGAGAACCGGCTGTCCAGGGGTTGTCCCTTTAAGCATAGGCCTCAGATAGCCTCAAGCAGCAGCCACACAAAGTAACTCCTGACCTGATGCCCTGCCAGAAGTGGTTTCAGCTGGCCTTAAATGCAATTCAGCATCCAATCAGTGTGGACGCGCTATTTCAAAATAGCAAAAAGCTATTTCGAAATGCATTTTGTGTGTAGACATGTTATTTTGAAATAAGCTATTTCGAAATAACAGTTTCGAAATAACACTGTAGTGTAGACATACCCTTAGAGAGCAATATAACCACATTTTGTGCAGTCACATAATCATCAGAATAATAACTCATAAAACACATATTTAAAGGTAATAATATATAAAAGGCATTCACAAAATATGTATTGTTAACCAAGAATCATCTGATCCTTTCAGGGGGTATGTCTAGACTACATGCCTAAAATAGGCTACCCAGCATAGTCAATGAAGTGGGATTTAAATATCCCCGGCTTCATTAAAATAAAAATGGCCACCACGCTGTGCCGGCTCAGCTGATTGTCGGCATAGCGCGGCTGTCAAGACACGGATCGGTCGACAGGGGAAGCCTTTGTCGACCGCTCCTGTAAACCTTGTTCCATGAGGCATAAGGGAGTGGTCGACAAAGGCTTCCCCTGTCAACCAATCCACGTCTTGACTGCTGCGCTGTGCCAACAATCAGCTGAGCAGGCACAGTGTGGAGGCCCTTTTTATTTAAATGAAGCCTGGGATATTTAAATCCCCGCTTCATTGACTAGGTCTGGTAGCCTATTTTGCATGCCTCTATTGGCAGAGGCATGTAGTCTAGACATACCATCGATGTGCAGCTCTTTTCTTGAGTAGAAGTGGTGTAGGGGGAGGGAGCAGTTGCTTGCACACTGTAGGGGTAAGAGCATTTATCCGCATCCATTTTCACAGAACCATTGAAAGAGCTCTTCGTGAATCAGCAAATGGGAAAAGGGGGAGCAAACAGTGGGTTGGGAGGTAAACACCATCTACACACCAAATCTGTGAGAAACCCATTCAAGGGGTTAGCACGGCCTGACTTAATCCTCAAAGGAGTCCTCCCAAGCGATAGCAAATGAATCACTGGCTCAGAGCCAGATCGCTCAGCACAGTGAAGGATTAGGCCCACAATGATTTGATGAAAGTTCTGCCTTATGAGTTCTCTGAGGGCATGTCTACACTAGGAAATTATTTCAAAATAGCTAAATTTGAAATAACTCTGAAGTAACTATTTCAAAATAAGCTTATTCTCTGAGGAAAGCTGGAGTACAGATTTCAAAATAACCAGCCTGTTATTTTGAAATAACAGGTTTGGTAGTGTGACACAGCTTATTTTAAAATAAGGGGGTTATTTCAAACCCCAGGGCTGGGGTTCTTCTTCTGCTTATAGAGTTTGGGTTCCAAGTTCCTGCCCTAAGTAAAATAGGACACATTGTGCCACATTCATTCATATTTTGTATATCTCTATGGTTGAATTTTTCTCCCAGAAGCACAACTTTTTAAATCCATGTGCTTTATCAAGCAGGCATTCAATGTCCTTTGATATCACTGCATATGCTTCCTACCCTGTCGGCTTCATTTCAAAATCCAGTCAAAGCATGGAGGGGGAAAAATAAGCCATTTTTGCTTTTTCTTCTTTGCCCCAGTTTTCGTCACAAAACCTTTGGCCTTTGCCACTCTCCTAAGATCTTGTCTGCTTTGTGTGACACATGAACTGTGTGAAATTATCTCTGAGTGCATTTAACCCCTGCCCATCAATCCATTCCAAAAGCCTCTTTGGATTCAGTGTACCAAAATTCAGGCATTCATTGCCCCTCCTGTGGTGTTTAGCTCAACGGTTGGCTGGAAATATTAATACCATCTGAATGATCTGGTCTTGAAAGGACATTTCAAAGGAAGGCTAGCTCACCTCTTGGCCAGAGTACAAAGTTCCAGAATGAGGGGGGGAAGTGCAGCTCATTTCATCCTGGATTTCCTTACTTTCCTATACCTCCTTTTGTTGCACTAACGTTTTACAAAACATTTTAAAGGGAATCATTAATTCGTCAGACATATTTTACTCATCTTCTGAAGAGATTAGAGTAATGGCTAGTTACCTACATTTTCCATTACTGTCCTCTCCAACAGCAAAAAACAAAAAAAAGTATTGAAATACCAAGTGAAATACAGGATATAACTGCTGTAGTCTTTCTAGTGGAAGATTATATATATTTTCAGCAATTTCAAACTCTGCCAACAATGTGGTATTATTTTTCTCAGCATTATTTGGCTCTGCTCCAAAATTACATCTCTGCTGATTTTAAATGGGGTTGCCTGTACTGTACTTTTGGGGGACTAAGAGTGAGTTTTAAAGTTTCTATGAACAAGGAGATTGAAACTGAAGGTTTTGTTTGAGTTTGTGTGTGGTGCTGTTTGCTTTTGTTTTGCATCTCTTTTGCTCTCTCATTCCCTTTAATATTTTCCTCAGCCCATTTCCTCATAATGATTCCCTTCCTCCGTCTCTTGCAAACCACTTCTCATTTCTCCTCTCTCTATCTCTTTCTGAATCATCCACTTTTCCTCCTCCTCCTTCACTTATTTAATGGGGTAGACCAACACCTCTCCAGAGAACTGGCATCAGACAGGAAAAGGACATGGAGTGCCACAGTGATTGTCCCATCATATAGGAGATGTTTTGAAGAGATGCAGAGCTTAAGGGAACTGCCTCCTAAATCAACACATCATAAGAATTTGAGGTTGTAATGGCTCAGGTTGGGAGCTGCATCCCTGATCTTTCCAAGAGACAGGCTTTAATATTCACTCTTACTTTAGATTGATCGCCAGGATACCACATGCCATAGTCTCACCATCTGCCACAGTTACAATGTGGGTGGTGGCCAATGCTCCCTTGCAGTCCCTCACAAACGCACACCCACAGATGACAAGGTCTTCTGCCTTTACCTCTCTCCATGTAGAACTCAGGGGTCCTATCAGTCTTGCTCTGGCCCCGACAGTGGCAGTCTCCCTGTTTCCAACTGTGTTAACATGATAGACCCAGTGGCAAGACATTCTGGGTGCCTGTGATCAATGGCTTACCACAGTGATTCACAAGAGCTCTTTCCAAACAGATTTAATGTTCATTGGCCCAAACGTACCCAACAGAGAAACAGCAGTTCCGGATGCCTGGAGTTTGCCTGCAGTTCACCACTTTTCTCATAGGTAAGCAAACCCAGTGCTCTCTGCTACACTGTAACCACTGTTTCATATTTTCCTCTCACATACACGCACACACACATGCGCACACTACCTCCTTTGATTTAACTCCATATTGACAGATTATCTCAAGCAGGTAAACTGAAGTAAAGATGCTATTTATTAAAAAATAATAGTGATAACTTTAATATTCTCCACAGTGGTGAAGGGAAGTCCTAGCTACATGAGGCAAAGTTATCTGTGTTAAGGATCTTTCCATCTTGAGACTTTGCTGGGCCATCGTATTCATTGGCCGCTAGCAGGACTCTTTCAGGAACCTTTTTCGCATTGGTCGGTAGCAGTTAGAAAAGCATTTCCTCAATGGTCGGTAGCAGTTAGAAAAGCATTCAGAGCAATAACTGCTTGAAGCAGAATTGCCTTATGTTTGGACTGATACATGGAAATCCATGGAATCAGCCACAGATGCACTGCCCTTTTCTTCTTCACTTCCTAAGTGATTTTTGAGTCACCCTCAAACTCATGGCACAGCAACATCTGGGGCTGACAGAGAATTATTCCATAAAAATAGTATTATTCTCTTTTTGGACCCAATTCTCAGCCCCCTCTATGTTGTCTTGGCTTTGAAAGACAGAGGCACAGTCTAGTCTCTTAAGTAAGGCTATTAGAACTGAAACAGATTTACATAAGGCAAAGGAGAGCCACTCACTCTCA
Source organism: Pelodiscus sinensis (assembly GCF_052426305.1). Classification (NCBI taxonomy): domain Eukaryota; kingdom Metazoa; phylum Chordata; order Testudines; family Trionychidae; genus Pelodiscus; species Pelodiscus sinensis. The sequence goes on from NC_143055.1 coordinate 83,001,139, forward strand.
ACTGTGTCTGGTGAAGCTGCCATTAGACTGCTTCCAGCTGGTTCTCAAAAGCCCCAGTTCAGTTTCCTTTAACATGAGTTCTGCTCTTAAAAGCACAGTGCACATTCTAACATCTCCCCTTTCCAGAAAGCACAGTCCCAAACAATTAACTTTTATCCAGTTTCAGTACAAATACCACAAGCTATTCAAGTTTGTTTGTCAGCTGCTCTGTGCAGCCTATTAGATCTATGCAGCACCATTTCAGTTCTTGCATGACCTGAATCAGCAGACTGATCCATTTGCTGATCTGAAGGTTCTCTCAGTGCTTTGTCCTGTAGTTGTATTTGCCTCCTATGTCTCTCTTCTTCAGGAAGATGTTGCAGATGTCTCCTGTTCGTCTGAAACAAGTACCCTTCAGGAGTCTGTACTTCATGAGGTGGTGGTAAACCTCACAAGTCACTACTTCCCTCTGGGCCCAGCAAGTATCATCATGAATCTACACAGCACATTTGGACTTCAAAGGCTCCACCACACTGGACCCATCATCAGAATGCTTCTTACCATGTTGTTTATAGATGCCAAAATCAGTATTACTATGAGGGATTACTACTAAATTGAGAAGTCTTGTCCTAACCTTCGTGCCAAACAATATAACTGCAGGTGACTATCCATGATTCACTGGTGCTACTCTACAGTTCAGTATAACCAAATATGGAGCTATACCAGCATCAGTGACCTCTCTCAAAAGTGGTTAAACAATTTTCACACCATTTTCTACAAAACCATTGGATTGAGGATACTTGGGACTTACAGTTGCGTGCTTACCCACAGTTGTTTTGTAATTCATGTCCATAAAACTGTGGATCATTATCACACATGATAACTTCAGGGATTCCATACCTGGAAAATATGGATTTTTATACCTACTGTAAACAGGTTTTATGTGGTATTTGCAAATGAAATAAATCTCTGGATAATGAGACTACTAATCAAAATGAAAACAGTAATTGCTTACATATGTAAATAAAACCACATGGCCTTCAACTGTTCATTGTTTATGAACGTAGGCTCTTTTTTCTGGTATTTTTGAAATGTTTCACACATTTTAACAGTTGTATTTATCTTGTTCATTCGTGGCCAATACATTATCTCTTTGGCTCTGCATTTACATTTCTTCCCACCCAAATGTCCTTCATGTAATCGTGAGAGCAAGTCAGCTTGGAATATCATATGTACTGCTATGTTATTTCCTCCAAACACTATGTCATCAACACCAGTTCCACTTTGAACTAATAATATGGACTTGGTATGTATTGTCCTCATCACCCTGTGGTCATTGCCTTAATCATCCTCTATAAAGTCTCATCATTAGCAGTAGCCTCTACTTTCTGAGATCAGACAATTCTTTTTTGTTAGGTTGACACGCACTATGTCAGGTTCCATTTCTATTTCTACCACAGTTTTATGAGATGCTTTGAACAATTTGGCTACTACCCCCACCTCTTTTCATGGTTTGCTTGCTATTATTAAACCATACAATTGGAGCTGAAAGAAAAACTGTATTCTGGGTGGACTGTCAGCTAGCCCCGTCTTTGCAATTGAGATCAGAGGCTTATGGTCTGTTTCTGTAACAAACAGACTTCCATAAATGAAGATATAACCCATACACCTGCTTGGAGTGGTCTGTCCCATTTAGTGGCACCAAGCTCACTTACAGGGAGAATAATGAGTGAGCTCCGTAGCTACCAGCCAGCTGCCTTTTAGCTTATACACAATGCTCCAGAGGTCCATGTTCAAGTCCACCTGGAGATGACTGAGAACTGTCAACATTATAAGCACATGGATTTTTTTTGTCAAAACGTGTAACTAACAGAGGCAGAACCAAACTACAGAATTCTAGAGCTGAGTGTAGGAACCTCCACAGCTTGAGCGATGAAGCCAGCTGGCTCTGAGTTTAGGCCGTAAAGCTCACTCATTCTTATCTTTTGCTGTAAGTGGTCTAAGTGCCACTACATGGGACACTAAGGCTACATATAAATTACACCCCTCTGTCAGCAGAGGGATGTAAATTAGATGTACTGAAAGTGCAAATGAAACCGGGATTTAAATATCCTGCATTTCATTTGCATAACAGCAGCCGCTGCTTTTCTTTGAAATGGGGCTTTAAAAAAAAAAAAAAAAAAACCAGCAGTTTAGATGGGGAATTTTCCACAGAAATGCCCCATTTCGAAAGATCCTGTACTCCTCAAAAAATTGCTGTGCTTCATTTGCATAATTAATTAGGGGCCATTTTGTACAAGAGGCTTTTGCGAAAAAAGGAGCTGTATAGACGACTCCTTTTTGTGCAAAACCCCCCTCTTGCACAAGAGCTGTTCTTCCTGAAAAAATGAAGAACAGTGGCTCTTCCACAAGAGGGAGGTTTTGCACAAAAAGGAGCCATCTACACATCTCCTTTTTGTGCAAAAAGCTTTTTGCACAAAAGGGCCTCTAATTAATTATGCAAATGAAGCATAGCAATATGTTAATCCATGTTACCCAAAAATATTCTCACTGGAGACCACCCAGGGTCTATCACTAGTGCTCCCTTGTGGTGTTTTGCGACATTCTCCACCAATTAATATTACCTTAAAAATATTCTCACTGGAGACCACCCAGGGTTACACTCGTATGGGTTTATTTCCACTAAATAGAACTAAAGAGGAGAAAGCAGCTACCAAAGGTTTAAGCTAAAGAAGCTGAAACTCTCTCTCTCTCTCTCTCTCTCTCTCTCACACACACACACACACACTCCATTCATTCACTCATTCACACCCATTAATTCCTGCCCTCAGGCAATCACACACTTACACAGACATATAGGTTGCAAAAGGAGTCAAGGCATGTGGATCCTGGAGGGTCTGTCTGCTCATCATGGCTGGAGAAGCTGGTCAGAGAGAGACACTGGAGAGGAGCTTCTCAGGATCAGTGGAAGGAAAAAGAGAGAGTCTCACATGTGTTCCTTCTCTTTATGTAATGTCTGAATGGCTCCTGTGACTCATTCACCTTGTCATCAGGGAGCATGCCCAGACTTCCCTTTATCCAGCAGAGAGCATGCCCAGACTGTGATGACTCATTGCCATGTGGTCTATTGTTCCAAGCCTTCCTCAAACACTCACACTCACACTCTCTTTCCATTCACTCAGGGGAGAATGCAGCTTAGGGAAAGTTACAAGCAAGGTGGCAGCATGTTACAAAGATTACAAAGTTGCAGTTTACAGTAAGTTTGAGAGTTACACAGATTGCAAAGATTGACAAGGATCACAATAAATTGCAATTTAAAACCTTAGACATTACAGTTTGGTGTAGCTTTAGAAAATCCATGTATATAAATCTAGTGAGCTCAGGCGGAGGCTTTTTTATGCACAATCCACACTTCATTTGCACAGGCTTTTGCGCAAGAAGGAAGCAGTAGGTATGTGGGTTACATATGAACCACGATTAAAGCTTACTTTTCAATTTGGATGTAATGGCTTCTGTTTTTGTAGGAGACCTGGATGCATCCACCACTTGTTTCCAATGGTCCTCATATTTTTGTAGCAGTGTTGTTTTTATTCCTACTTTGGAAGCAACAGTGGATATGTGGTTTGCTGCAGGCTGTCAAAATATCCCACGGCAGGGCCTTTCTGAATCAATTGTTTGAAGTTATCAAACTTTGTCCAGGATACCATCCCAAGTCTTACATAGACTATTCTTTTGAATGAATATAAGGAGATTGCTGGTTACTTTGTATAGTTAAATCAGCTATAAATGTACCAACATAATTAACCCTTCTTATAAATCTCTGTATTACCTCCTTATTTTCTGGGACTGGCATATTTGTTATAGTTTGTATTCTGATAAAATCAATACATACCCTATGTTTGATTAATCTTTCTCCTAATCAGGTAATTTTTCTGAGCCTGAATTTACATTTTTATTTATTCTGCTTCAAGCCTACTGCTCTAGCCCCATCCAATGCTCTCTTTAACCTGTAATTGTGTTCCTTTATTGTGCTGCCCGAGATAAGATAATCATCTATCTAAGTGCCTTCAATTCCCTAGCTATTTGCTGCATAGTTCTATGAAAGATTTCTGAATTTTAGGCCTCACAGTATTCTGAGAAACCAATATGGAGCCCTTCTCATCTAGGGGAATCTGCCAGAATCCAGACTATGTATCTAAAGTAGTAAAATACTTTGCACCAGCCATATCCCCAAAAATGTTTTCTTTAGTAGCTAACTAAAAATGTTATCTTTTGATATATTTGTTAAGATCTTTAGTATTTAGGCATAATTTCAATGTTCCATATCTTTCCGCCCCCTGCCATTACTAATGAGTGCACTTATTCTGGAGACTCTTCAGTTCTTCTAACAATGTCTGTTGTTATTAAACTATACAGTTCTTTAAGTTTTTTTCTCAATCTTACCGTAATATTTCTAGCAGCATGTACAATAGGGCATTTTGGTTCTGTTAGTTCAATTTTCTATTCGGATACTGGTTTCTCTATTCCTCCAAAAAAATTCCTGGTACTGTTCCTCTATGCCTGTGGCTCTTTTCCCTTCTGCCATGTAAACTCTTTGTATCAGGCTAAACACTTGACATGTTTTAAAATCCAATACTGTGCTTCACTCCCTTAAGCTATCACCAAGTTTGTCATTTCTATTTGATGTTTTGTCTTTATTTCCAGTACACATGTACGAGTAGGAACAAGGTCCCTATTATAAGCTTTCTGTTCAACCTGTTTGCTTACCATGTTACTTGTTTCCCCCCCCCCTTCAACCTTTAAACATTATTATCTGATATACCTTTTATCTGAACACCATTGTCAAATTTGTAGGTTATACAAGTTCCATTAGTCTCTCAGGAAATTGTCCATTCATCTGTTCCTTCCTATTCAGAGACAGCTCTTCCATAGAAAACCTCTTTTGTATTGCTGTCTGCACTCTTTTCCTGGATTTCTGCATCAGCATGCAGGCTTTACTTTCTCTTCTGCAATTGTTTATCCTGGTTGCAAACTTTGGCAAAATTATTATATTTCTTACAAATACTGCAGCACTCACCAGAAGCTGAGCATTGCTGAGATCTGTGTCTGTGCCCACATCTTGTGCAGTCCTATAAAATGTCCTTTGCAAACTCTTGTGCTTTGCTTTTTCAAGTTTCTTTTGTTCTGTCCTGACTTACTGATTGACAGGTTTTTTTTTCTCTTGTCAGTCTATCCAGAGTATCAGTTTCCTGTTCTCCTTCAATTATTTTTATTCAGTTCACAGTTATTTTTATTGTATGACCAGTTTTACTGCTTTTTTCCAAAGTGAGATCCGTATCTTCCCAAAGGTTTTCATTTTGTTTCTGTTTTGTTGTTGTTATTTGTTTGCAACTTTGGATCTCTGATTCTAATTACAGTTTTATTACTTCTAGCCAAATCTGTTAACTGTTCTTAGTGGCAGGTTTGGTTCATTGCTTTTAGCCATTCCTTTATCTCCCAAGGTGAAATTTTTACCTTTCAAATCTCTCACTTTTTAAGGGTATATAATAGTCTTCAAATTCCTGCAAAATTGTGTCCTAACTTGCTCTCTCTGCCTGACTTAGTAGCATGCTATTAAAGACAGCGACTGCCTCAACTCCTGCAGTGTTGAAGAAGATAGCTATTTTCTACTGGTCGCACTCTGTTTGAATCTCTACCAGGAGTGTGCAGCATTATCTGAAAGTTTCAGCTCCTTGGAGGCTTTTTCTGTCTTCATGATGTCTCCCTCACTCCTTCAAACAGACCTCTTTTGTCTGTCCTCCCTTCTACCTCTCCCCAATCTGTTGTCTTGTACATTCATAAGGAGGCACAGTCTGAATTCAGAATTAAGACTTTATTAGAGCTAAAACACAGTTTCATAAGACAAAGGAGAGCCAGGTGCTCCTAGTTGTGTGTCTGGTAAAGCTGCCACTAGATTGCTTCCAACTCATTTTCACTCAGTTCAGCTCCCTCTAATTTGTACTCTGCTTTCAAAGGCACACTGTGTATCCCTGACATCCTCCGCTTGCAAAAGTAGCAGAAAGAAACTGCTCCGATATCTTTTCTCTCTATATATATTTTAAAGTTTTTCCTGTTGGACCACAGAATGTTCCTGCTGAGTGACAGAATGACATCATCACGTCATCAGCGTCAACAGGCTTGGGGGAGGTGGGGATTAGCAAGCATAGCAAGCAGAGGGCACATCCCCCTAATATTATTTAAGGTAAGTTCCAGAGCATAACCCTGCTCCAAAGAATGAATGTGTCACAATACCACAACCACCAATATCCACAGGAAAAGCAAACTAGTCTTAAAGATGGGCCTTCTATTTGTCACTACAACATGACAAGGTCCAATTCCATTCCAGCCAGCAACTAGACAAATCAAGTAAAAAAGGTCACTAGAGTCTAGCCTAGCTTTTCAGACTACTGAGGGTTTCTCAATATCTGGCAAAGCTACTTCATGTAAGGTATGATACATAGCTTCAGCAATTTCAAACTGCCCAAAATGTGGTATTATTTTTAAAAAGGGAAACAAATTAATGAAGGTCACGAGAGGTAAATGAAAATATGTCACAGAATGAAACCCATAGTTCCAAAGTTCTTAATAAATTAAAATGAACAAAAGCAATTTACAGAGTGTTTTATCTATGTCACTCTGATGAGGTTGTATATTGGTGTGATATCATAATTTGGCTGTCTTTGACCCTGTCTCTTGGCAGCTCTTGCTCTAAAAACATTATGCACAGATCATGCCAGCTCACAAAACTGAATGCCAGAGGCCTGCTTTATTCGGGCAGCAATCAAGGGGACTTAAAAGTTTACACGGGGACACGTACATTTATTTTCCAGGGACAAAATCTTGAGGTGTTTACTCCTTGATTTCAACAGGAATTTGTGTTGGTAATCACTGAGTAAAGATGTCAAGATTTGGCCCCAAAATGCACAATATGGAGCTGTTTTCAATATTTCCTAGAAAATTATCTTTGTTTATAAATGTATTCAGATTTACTTTCATCTTTCTCCCTTTCTCCTGCCCCTAAAGATAAATGAATTCCTTTACATGTTTGCACTTGTGAATTCATAGATTTATACACTCATGCTGCTTTAATCCCTATTAAACTAATCTAAAGTCATATCAGGCCAACTATCAACAGTAAAAAGGATTAGACAAGTCAGTAGATCAGATATAGAAATGATTCTGGACACTTTTCCTGTCTACTCTTCATGCATTTGGAATACTAGTTTTACACAAATAAGTTTGTCCTTGCTAATTCCTTTGTTATTTAGCAAATTCACAAATAAAATCAGTTTGTAGAGAATCAATAATGTGAAGTACAGCAGACAGAGTTCTTAACAAGGGCTTTTCACGCCTACGAAATCAGTTCCATATTAAAAATTCCAACATGTGAATTGATTACTTTATTTCAATTTATACAGCAAAATCTAGATATTTAATTGCCATAAAACACTTCTAAGAACTTCTCAAAAGTAGCTGGCATCTCATTAAAAACAAAAGCATATTCCTTGTAAAAACCAATCTGCGCGTATGTCCATGTTTACAATTTTTCTTCCCTCATGATTTATTAGAATATAATAGAATTATGCAAAAAATCTGCACCAGTCCGTGGTGATTTTATACATAAGTTGTATTATTCCTGTTTATACTTCAGTCCCTTTACACTGTGCTAGCATTGTACTGAAGCCTTAAGATGAATGTAAATTATTTAAAACCATTTAAAGCCTTTATATTGTAAGAGTGGCATAAAAGGAGCCTTGGATTAAATGACAATAAGGCCTGTTCTGCAGAATTTTCAGAAAATAATTATGTTTTCAGTTTTCCTTAACACTTCCAAAAGTTAATGATTGACAGGAAGAGAGACATTAAAACACCTATAACATTATTAAAATGAATTGCTGGCAGAATTTAATTCTTCAGAAATTATTTTCCTACGGATGAAAATTTTGAATATTGGATTAAAATTTTTATATCATATATATAATTTCTACTCAATCCATAAACATTTGACTAGGAAAAAAATGTTGATAAAATAGTTTAATTCATAGTAAATTCTGCAACAACTGATCATTTTATTTTGAGAGAATGGGCCTGATTCACATTTATGCTAAAAATCCATTTTACAGATCTGATAGTGTAGAGGTATCTTGGAAGTTTTAGTCAGTCCCAAAGGCTTTTTAAAGATAGAAATATCTAAGGGCCCGATGATACAAAGCTTTAGTCATCTAAGTGTCTGCAAAACTGTGGACTCTTACATAGATGGTTTAAAATAATGATCCTCCTTGGATAAGTTTCAAATTCTGGGTATTTTTTCCAGTATATTTTTCCATTTCACTGTAGTAATTTTGAAGGGTGTTTGAATGCCTATAGTGGAGACAGAAGAGTTCTATTTATTCACACAAGTTACAGCATAGGTGGTATGATGTGGACACTTACGTAGCACGGACCGAGACCACCAAAATTATGTTTCTTTTGCTAATAAGAAAGTGCAGCCTCTTACCTTTTGAACTTTCAGAATGTGAAGTACTTTTCCTTGTGAAGCATCTGCAGAAAGTAAGTTTCTAGTAGGTGACACTCAAAAGGTTCATACAGATACCGGAAAGCATCTAAAACGATTAAAAGATTATGCAAAGCACTTAATTCAGCAAATCAGGCTAGACAACTAAAGAGATCCAGTTTTTTGTTGTTGAGGGTTTTTGGTTTTGGTTTTTTTTGGCAAGACTTATAGTATGTCTTTTCTTATTACGTGTTGATATGTGTGTTTCAAGTCCGGACTGTCACAAGGAAGAGAAAAGCTTTGAGAAAATTAACACACGGAGTTTGATGCAAACTTTTTGACGTTCAAAACACATTCAGGTTTGTTTCAAATACTTGAACTTGCCCCCAGCATTCTTTTTTGGTTATATCTATTCTATAAGCTAGGGATATGATTCCCCTGTTCATGTAGACATACTCTCACTAGCTCTCAGCACACAAGCATGAATATGAAGAGCTGTGTAGCCAAGGTAGCACAAGTAGTGGCTGCAGAAGCATAGCTTGGCAGCGCTGAATATGGCCCCAGCAGATTCAAGCAGGTTTGTAGTGGGGTTCAGTTGTGCCTCCACAGCTGATACTGATACCTACACTGCTATTTTTATTTGTGCCAGCCCAATGCGGAATCACACCTATCAGTATAGACATTATCTTTAACTGATTCTGCTGTAGCACTAGAGGACAAAGCTGAGAAAAGGCAAGAACAGGCTGCAGTAATCATTACTGTTAGTCTCCAACCTGTGGGAAGAAGTGAGGAGAGGGGACAATGACTGAGATATGAGGGAAGCAGCAGGATGATGGAATCACTGTTGGTGGTTCTGATGACCGCAGAGCAGTTGCACCTCATGTTTTCTATGTAAGTAACTACATAATATGATTACAGGTAGGGCTAGTAACTCCACCTATAACTATGAGTGTTCAGCATGTCCCATCATATGATCCTATTTGCAGTTGTTTGTAGTTTTGTGAAACTATAATCATTTGGTCCAAAATTTTTCACGCTGGGTGCCCCTGACTCACGCTGATATTTTGCTTTTTTCCTGTGTTGTTTGTTATTCAGCCACTTCTGAGAACAAGGCCAAGGGAAAACGTATTGTATTGCCCATGTTAAATAAATTGAGAGCTTTACTATGGAATGCTCTAGCATCCCCTCACAGTGGAGCAGGGAGTTGAAGTATGCGGAGGGGGTGGTGATCTCTTTGTACCAGGGTGTGCCTTTTGTCAATCCTCTGAAAATCCACCTAAACTGGAAACTTTTAAAGAATCATGGTTTGCCCTTGCTCAGTAGACACTGCTCATATTCTAGTAGCGAAAATCATCAAAAAGATTCCTTCTGCATAGTGCATGCTTGAGCCTCTCAAAGTTCCTGCAGGTGACCAAACTGTGTATATGCTATCCCCCAAGACAGACTAAGCATGCTCCAGCCCAGAAATATGGGGGCTCAGAAGGACTGTCAGGTGGATATTGCTCCTACCTGCTCTGAGCAGGCAATGAGTCAGCTACCAAAACTGCAGCAGGGAACCTGTCTCTTTTGTGTTTTCAGAAATCCCCACCTGGCACCCAGGCATCATGGAAGAGGCAGACATATGATCCAAATGCAGAGAGGATAGCAGGGCTATGTCTACACTCGCGGCTTCTTGTGTGAGTAATATGCAAATGAGGCTAAGCATGGAATATCACCGAGCCTCATTTGCATACCTAATGAGCCACCATTTTTTTTTCAGAAGAGGCTCTTGCGCAAGAAGGAGCATCTACACTGCCCCTTCTTGCGTAATGCCTTTCTTCCTGAAAAGTAATAGGTGTAACAACGGTGGCTCATTGCGATATTCTACACTTAGCCTCATTGGCATATTACTTGCGCAAGAAGCCGCGAGTGTAGACATAAAGCCCAGGAGTAGAAAGACCAGACCAGCAGGCGTAGTAATGATTGAGGTGAGGTGTCTGGTGAGCCTGGGGCTGGAAAGGTGAGAGAGAAATTTTGATTAAAAGGGGGAGAATGGGACTGATTGGTAAACAAAACTGGGCCTGAGAGCTTGGCATTGAAGACTGGGACTGGAAGCTCATGTGGGATATCTGGAGGGGACTGTTGCTTGAGGAAAGGAACACTGAAATTGGATGAGGAGCTATCAGGAGAGGAAAAGACTGGAACTGGTTTAAAAAGGAGACTGAGACTAGGAATTGTGGAGAAACAAGAGAGGAGAGGACAAGAAACAGGTGTGGAAAGCAGTTAGGATAAGGGATGGGAAAACTGGCACTATCTGAGCAAAGAGACTATAAAAAGAAATCAGAGCCATGGCAAGATACTGAGATTGGATGAGGAGATTGGGTAGGGACACGAGCACCAAGAACCAGAGGGGAAAGACAGATTGTCTAAGAAGGCGGGAAGGGAAAACTGATACTGTGGGCAAGGAGAGTGGGAATGAGAGGGGCAGAGACTGGGAGATGGAAGGAGACTGGGACATGTTCCCAGAGACTAGAAGACTCACAGAGGAGAGGAGGATGGCAAAATGTCTCATTGCCCTTCACTGCTGGCTATCTCAGGGTGACAACATACTATTGCTATAATTTACTCTGTTAGCTCAAGGGGCAGATGTCTGTGCAGTAGAGCTAAATATTCCAGTCCCTTGGTGACTTACATAGTTGTCAAAAGGATGCCACATGATGAAATTTCTGGGGCATTTTCAATCTGCTTTTTTTAAAATCTAGAAAACTACACACAAAAATATATATGAATAGCTATTATTAAGATTGCATGGTCAAGCACTCAAAAATTAGGAAATGCCATAATCAAGGCTGCCTGTGCAACCTTGTCTGAGGAAGAAGAGGCTTGTCCATAGGCTCCCTGCCTCATTTGTTGCAGAAGTTGAAATGTGTATCTGTGTAGTGAATAAGATAGGAGACTACAGCAAAAGGGAGGTCTCCTAGTTAAGATATTTGAATTCTGCACAGGGGAACTTGATTCTATCTCGGCCTCAGGCACCGGGATGCTAAGCAAATCACTTAAACCAAACTTTTCACAGAAGGTCACTAATTGGATTTGATTTGCAGAAGTGTTCACAACTGCAACTAAAGTCAGTAGGAGCTGTTCTTCAATATCCTTTTGACACCAATCTCTCCATGCAATTGCTCCATATTTGTAAAATGGGAATAATACTAAGCGGGGGACTACAACTCCTATCAGCCCTCCTGTCCAGTGCACTTCCCTTGGCCAGAGAAAGCTAAAGGTCCTGAAACAAGTAATGATTGGGGCTGTTGGTAATGAGAACCACATGCAGGGAGCTCAGAGCAATCAGAGGAACTATGGACAGGGCTGAATGTGAAACCAGTTGTGACTGCCTGACAGCACAGGTGGGTACAAGTCTGTGTGGGACTAATGGGGGAGCAGCAACTGCTGGGAAGGAAAATAGTGTAAATGATCCTTAGGGAGACACTGTAACAGAGCCTGCTTATTTCCTTGAATAGCAACTGAACTGGAGAAGGCACCAGAAGTCATAGGCCTGAAGAGCCCTGACTCCCAGTTGGACTGCCACAGGTACTCAAACAGTTTAAACTGTACTTGATTAATCCTCCTCAGCTGGAGTATTTGCAAACTTCCTCTTTCCTAGCAACCCCAGTAAAAACCTTTAGCTTAGCCATGTGTCTGAATAGTTATGCAGGGTTAGCACTTACAACGCCTGGCTGCTGAAGCACTAATAGTGCTTTCCTCCACATCCTAATATGCTGGGCATGATTAGCACCTGTGGGGTTTGGGTTACAAAGTAACCCCCAAAATTATAATGCTACTTCATGATCTCAGAGGAGTGTTAAGAAGATTAACTAATTGATTTTGGTGTAATATGGAAAAGACCAACAGGCAATGAATCTGTTTTCAGAGCATGGTTTCTATAATGTACTCTGTGTAGTAAGTAAGGTATAAGGCACACACTCAATAAAATACTGCTGTTTATTAATTATATACCATCCATCCTGTGCACTGAATAAGACAGGGAATGAGTTTAAAAAAAACACACGTCTGTGATCATGTAATTAAAAATTATATCAGAATGTGTTCATTCAAAAGAGAAAAGCTAAGACAGGCAACCTTAATTCTGATATTTCCTATATTGAAATGATTGACTTTTTTCAACCTTAATAATGTTCTGTTAATATAGTTTTTGTCTGTGTGATTTTTTTTTTAATATATACCTGTTGCCTTTTGCCCTCACTTCTTGTTGCGTGATATTTATCATATGAATATAAGATTTTCTGGGGCAAGGTATATGTCTACCTTTAAGTCTAGAAAGCAGTTGAGACATTTTTAGGCACTGCAGCAATATATCTATGATTTTATATCACAGATGGAGCATAACTGGAGGAGGGCATAAGCAGATTCACTCTCAAGAAACAAGATGACTCTTTTCATGCATTAAGTCTTAATACTAATGCACATGGGAAGGGAAACAAAGAAAACTTGACATTAAGGCTGGATGGGGGCTAATTAAAATGTTTTCAAAAGTTTTATATGAGGCACTCTGTGTATGGCAAGAAAAAGTGTAATAAATACATTTAACTTTTTCCGTATGAGTGTAACTTAAGTTGAGTAATGTTGTGTATGAAGTCAATGTAGGGAGTGAAGTCAATGTAGGGAGTGACAAGTTCTGAGCTGTATGGAAAAAGATGTAACTGAAAAGAAGTTGGGAGTAGCTTTTTAAAACAGTCATTGTTTGACATCTAAATCTGGGGCTTTTGTAATTGGGGAACCTGGTTCCTAATATTGGGCATGGACTTTCAGGACTTCGGCTAGAAGAGAGAGTCTAGACAGTGCCAAGACAGGTTATGCACTGAGCCTGTGGGACAATTATAACCCAAACAATGACAATTCACAAAGCGACAAATGGAAAAGAAGTGAGGAAGAATAATGACATTTGGTACTGAACCATATGTGCGTGGTTTGAAAGACATGACTGAATTGTTTTTGGTGCTCTATTATTCTGACATTTAGAATGAGGCAATTTTCCATTTCCATTAATATGCTGCCAAATAGAAGGGGAACTGTCGCAAATTTGAGACTAAAGAAAGCTGTTCCTCAAACTTGTACTAAGCATAATCAATTCACTCACTAAGCAGCAGACTCTTTTATAATGTATTCTAGAAATGGTGGTTATGAATTATGCCTCTTGAATAATATGGTATGTATATGATGATATAACATGAGCTTTTTTGATCTTTTTGGGGATCATGTCTTTGTATACGTCTGTACATGAATTAGTACAAAAGGATTCTGATCCTGATTGGTCCTTTGGCCATTTTTTGTAATAATAATAATATGTTCATTTAATACTAAAGTGATAAGCATAGCAGTATGAAAAAGTATTGCTAAAATGTAACAAAACAAAGCCATATTTAATTTATCCATATTATTTAATTCATATAGAAGCAGAGAACCTTAGCTTCTCGTCTCTGAGTTTCTGGAAATACCTTCTAACTTGATCCCATTTAGTATACAGTAGCAATTGAAATACATTATTACCTGATGCCTGTTCAGTGATCTAAGTCCAACTCCAACAAACTATTTCACTTATCACACCAATGTCTATCACACAAAAAACCAGCACTTTGGACACCTTTTTTGAGATTCTCAGAAGAGAAATCAACAACCTCCAGGACAAGTCTGAGGTATAGGTAGGGGGCAGCATGAATAAACTTGCTCTGTTTCCCCCTTCATTCTACCTGTCCTGTGAATAACAACAAGTGGGATCTATTTTCCATTCCGTTAATAAGCACTAAATTCAGTTTCCTTTGAAGGAAACTAAGGTAAGCAAATTGACCTTACAAAGCCAGCTTTTCTGTTTATATAGAATACATGATTTTTAGTCTATAAAGTGCTACCGGACTATTTGTTGTTTTTTCAGTTTATCTATTTGTATTTTGTTAAGGTTCAGGGTTTGCTGATCATGGATCCACTCTGAGGCAATGTCTACTGTGCAATGCCACTGCTGATTATTTTCAGGAATAAAATTGTGCAAGAGGGTTTTTCTTGTGCAAAAAGGCTCGGTGTAGACCACTCCTTCTGGCGCAAGAGCCTCTTCTGCAAAAATGGCGGCTCATTACATATGCAAATGAGGCTCGGCGATATTCCACACTTAGCCTCATTTGCATCTCTCTGGCGCAAGATCGTGCCAGTGTAGACATAGCCTGAGAAAATTAGTTGGGGGTGGGTGGAGGATATTCAAATGAAGCTTTGAAAAGCCATTGGCTTTTCAAAGCATTACTAAGCGAAGAAAATCATAGCTATGGGGTTTTTTTAAGTTCATATATGCCATTTCAGAATGGATGAAAAGTTTTACAAAAAAGAAAGGTGATTGAAGGTAACAAGCCACAGATTCATAATGCAGGACCTGACTTGACTAAGATATTCCTGATACATTCATTGCCTTTGCCTTCTGTGTGATTCTCTGCTTTTCTGCTGAATGACTCCTGCTGTAGTATGCTGAAGTCCAGATGGTCTGCTTTCAATATGCTTAAGAATACCCTGAATCAGTAATACTTTCCTGACCTTTATAGCATCAACACATCTCTCTGTATGATGGATGGGCCCAATGATAGCCCCCTCTTCTCCCCCCCCCCAAAAAAAAGTAGCAACATCCCGTGGTCCAAAGAGAAAAGACATGGGAGTGACTTTTTTTTTTTTTTCAATAACACTTCTCTGTCTGGGTTTTCTTTGACTCATTTACATGTTTCAGCATTACTCAAAGGATGTCTGACCCTGTAAATATGGTGGGTCTGATATAGCTCCCAAGGGCTATGTCAACACTGGCAGGTTCTTGTGCAAGAACACCTCCACACTGCCATGTGCTTTTGTGCAAGAACATCTATGGCAGTGTGGCTGCTCTCTTGCGCAAGAAAGCTCTGATGGCCATTTTAGCCATAGGGCTTTCTTGCACAAGAAACCCCTACCGTGCGTCCACACTGCCCTCTTGTGCAAGAGCTCTTGCGCAAGAGAAATTACACTTGTTAGAAAAGAGTATAGCTCTTGTGCAAGAAGCCCTCTCTTACCAGGCTTTACTGTAAAACTTCTTGCACAAGAGCGGGTGGGCAGTGTGGACTCTCTGCAGAACGGCCATTCTTGTGCAAGAACCTGCCAGTGTAGACCTAGCCAGGAGTCCAAAAGGGGTGTTTCTGTTGATTTTGAATGGGACCTGGTTCAGACCCTGAGTCAGTGCATTCTTGCCTAACTGTACATGAATTTCTGTAGTTTTAATACATTTGGCAGCATTATCCTAAAACGTCTCTTGGTGATGAGTTCAAATATTTATTTCCTTTCTGTAGAGTAAGCTCAGGTGCAATTTCTTTCTTCTCACTTGGGTCAGTAGAAAATCATCCAACTCAACCTCAGCATGGAGCTATCTACTATGCTATCACCCTCAAAAGTGCCTGGATCCAATCATGTGCATTTCTTTCTTTCTAATTAGGAATAACTTCGTCCTTCCTTGCCTAAGAAATTTTGGAAGCCTTTCTAAAAACTTTTTTTTTTTTTTTTTGCTAGCATGGTAAAGGTTAAGGAAAGACATAAGCTAATAAGACATTTCTAATTTACTTAAACAGTGTAAAGTAAATTTATTACTAGGTATCATATGGACAGACCTGAAATCCTTAACTTATCCAGGTGGACCAAACTAAATAGCAGTATGATACTGAAGAGCTATTTCCCCTCAAACACTCCACCAACATATCTCAATATTATGCTGTAGGATTCAGCTCGTACTAAGAGGTTAGCTCAGTCTCTGTGCATATACATTTGACAAGCTACACAGAAGCTACCAGCTAATAATAACTTTTAATAACTTCTGTTCTGGCATGGATTTCACATGTTTCGCTATGGGGCCCATTGAAAGTTCCCTGATTACTTTCATCTTATTAGTTTTGCCACTAATAGTCAAAAGAACCTCCAGGTTATTCCTTTCTTTCTGTGGAGGGGACTCAATATCTTAAGTTTGAACCTGCACCCTACACATTAAAAAGCTTTGAATCTCAAGTGACTGGAGCATAAATGGACCATGAGGATGTGTCTGTGCTGCAATAATATCCTACAGCTGCCCTGGATGTCTCTCCACTGCAGTTTTATAGCCTGCAGCCAAGCCAGAGTCATGGGTGCATGGCTTTTTTTTTATATATGTATTGCAGTTTAGAAATATCCATATGAGCGGCTAAGCCAAAAATAATAGAATACTAGAACTGGAAGGGAACTAGAGAGGCCATCGAGTCCAGTCCTCTGCCTTCACTGCAGGATCAAACACCATCTAGATCATCCCTGACAGGTGTCTGTCTAACCTACTCTTAAATATCTCCAGTGATGGAGATTCCATAACCTCCCTAGGCAATTTATTCCAGTGCTAAACCACCCTGATATTAGGAAGCTTTTCCTAATGTCCAGCCAAAACCTCCCTTGCTGTAATTTAAGCCCATTGCATCTTGTTCTATCACTAGCCGTTAAGGAGGATATTTTTTTCTCCCTCCTCCTTGTAACACTCTTTTAGGTACTTGAAAGCTGCTATCGTGTCTTCTCTTTTCCAAACTAAACAAACCCAGTTCCTCATCGTGTTTGTCTATTGACAGACTTGGAGCAAAATAACTAAGGGTAACTCACATCTTTAGTCTTTTAGTGCGATTCTATACATGAATTCTCGTATTTCAGGCTGGAAGGGACCTCAAGAGGACCAAGCACCATCTAGACCATTCCTGATAGATGTCTATCTAACCTGCTCTTAAATATCTCCAGAAATGGAGATTCTACAACCTCCCTTGGCAATTTATTCCAGTGTTTAACCACCCTGAGAGTTGGGAACTTTTTCCTAATGTCCAACCTAAACCTCCCTTGCTGCAGTTTAAGCCCATTGCTTCTTTTCCTATCCTCAGAGGCCGAGGAGAACAATTTTTCTCCCTCCTCCTTGTGACAGACTTTTAGATACTTGAAAACCTCTATGATGTCCCCTCTCAGTCTTCTCCTTTCCAAACTAAACAAACCCAGTTCTTTCAGTCTTCCTCATAGCTCATGTTCTCTAGACCTTTAATGATTCTTGTTGCTCTTCTCTGGACCTTCTCCAATTTCTCTACAGCTTTCTTGAAATGTGGTGCCCAGATCTTGACACACTACTCCAATTGAGACCTAATCAGCAAAGAGTAGAGTGGAAGAATGACTTCTTGCTCACCACACTCCTTTCAATGCATCCCAGAATATTGTTTGCTTTTTTTTTCCCAACAGTGTCACACTATTGACTGATATTTAGCTTGTGGTCCACTATGACCCTTAGGTCCCTTTCTGCAGTACTCCTTCCTAGACAGTTGCTTCCCATTCTGTATGTGTGAATGATTACTCTCTCATTACTATGCAGAGTATTAAATATTCTTCCCATATCTTCTTGGCAACAACCACTGTATTATTTCAGAAATAATTTATAAACTCTTTGTAATTTTCTTAGGGTCTAGTATAATCAAGGAAACTTTTTTCCAAAATCAGATCCATATAATCAGAAGCCCCACTTTCTGAAGGACTAACTTGTGTATGAATTACTGAATTACCATAGGAGACCTGTCTTTTAAAGGCTTTTTTTCCCACTAGTTCCTTAGTGGAAAGAAACTAAAATAATTATGTTCCCTTTCCCTAAGTCCAGTAATGTGCTCTCTACTTGACTTATAGACTGTGCGCTAACTTCTCCCTAATTTGGAAGAATTCATAGTACTGAATATTCATATAGCATATATGATACAGACATTGAACCCAATTTAGTAAATGAATACTTGTAATTTCAGCAAAGCCCCTCTGAGAGATTATTATGCAGATTTATGAAGGAATATTGCTGAAGCAATTCTTGGCTGTGTTTTCAGCCACTAAGGACTTAAAATATGTAAACCTAAAATAATTTCAGACTTATTTACTGCTGCTGAACTTTCCTGACATCACTTCTCTCACCATCTTGCATCCAACTTTCCCTCTCTTGTCCTTGCCCTTGAACAAAGAGCCAGTGTCACAACATCTACAAGTGTTGCCAAGTTACAATCAACAATATCCTTGCTGCCACAGTGTCGGCAATCTGTTCCATTCCTATTGCTACAAAATTGCAATACAGACACAAGGATGTAAGGACACAGGCAAGCGTGTGGTACTTTGTCACGCAGGGATATAGAGACTTGGAGTCAGACAAACCCATGAGCTGGATATTGATATTAGTCATGATGAATTTTGCCATATGATTTGTTTTGTGAGTATGTCTAATCATCATTGGAGCTACTTGCAAGGAATGGGATATTTCAGCAGTAAACTGGAAAGGTCTGATCCCGAATCTTTTTTGACTTTGTTTTGGAGATCAGCTAACTTGCTGTAAATTCACTTCTGCATTAATGTCATTTTAAAAGGATAGTAAGCCCACCTTTTTTGCAGTGACCTCCAGAACCCAGCATATTGCTACTTCAGTTTTGCTCCTTTAATTGTCAGAGTAAACTTATTGATGCTTTTCAATATTATTTTAGTATCTAATAGCCTATTGATCTCTTTGTGAGGTCTCTGGCATTGTCACCAAAAAAATTTAAAAAGCAGCTGTAGTAATAACCAATCTCATATTGCAGTCCTGCAGACACAATTCATTAAGGAAATGAGTCACCATCAGCTTATCTTAATTGTTGAAGGCAGAGGGCCAAATACTGAAGTTTTACTCATATTTTACTCTCAATTATTCCTGAGCAATGGGAGTTTTGGTGGAAAGAAAGATTAAGATCAAAAATTCAGGGTTTAGCCCAGAGACTTTGAGGCTACTGTAAGAGTTAAACCTAATATACTGTAAATAGCGTGCTTCTTCTCAGTTAGGATTCTTGGTATAAAATACAGTACCATATGTTATAAGGAAGTGAATCTTAAAGGCCAACTTCTGCTCTTGGATTCAGCTCTCAGTGACTTCAGTGGTATCCCACTGCAGTGGAGGCTGGTGACATCTGCAAATGGGTAAGCAAACATGACAGCGCCTCTATGGGGGATCTGGGAGAAAGAGCCAATAGATTATTCCTGAAGTATTTGATGTAAATTGCTGCAATGTGGTTCATTTATTTTTACCCATGTTTTGCATGTTGAATATGCACACGTACATACTGAACATCTGCTACACATTTATATAAAATAGGAGAAGCTGGGCTTATGGGCAAAAGAAGTTAAACAGGCCCTACTGGAGGGTCATATTCACTTTCCTCAAAAAAAAAAAAAAAAAAAAAAACCACCCCCGCAGTGAGAGACAAAAAGAAAAGAAGTGAAGATAGGCAAAGATGAGAAGAAGCTGCAAGAAGGAAACAGTAACTGAAGACAAAGAATTGAACACAATCCATTTCTTGTTTATTAGCACAATATACAAGCTTGCAAAATAAGATGTACACCTATCATTTCATCCAGTGTCTTTCTGAAAACAATGCATCTTATTTTGCAAGCTTTTTTGTTTATTAGCACAGTATACACAAAATAGTAACAGGAGACAAAGATGGAATGTAATCTATTTCCTTCTTGCAGCTTCTACTTTTTTTTTTCCTTTCCTACTTCAATTATTCCTGTGCTTTGTTTCAGCTTTCACATTCTTTTTGTCTTATTATTGTGTTCCTTCTATCACTTGTTCTTGGTCTCCCTTTCTCTTGGAAGAGACTAGATAGATGGGTTACGACTCGTGTTTATCTCTTAGGCCACGTCTATACTAGGAAACTATTTCAAAATTACTAAATTTGACTTAAGAGCTCCCGATTTTAACAAATTTGAACTAACACGTCCTCATTATGGGGAAGCACTGAAATTAGTCCGAGGCAGGCTCTGTTAATGTGGATGCACTCCCTCAGATGTAGAACCCCAGGAAGCATCTGGAGGCCAATAAGTTTGAATTAACAGCCCTGGAGAGTCCACACTAATGTTATTTCAAAATTACTATTTCGGAATTAGCATTACTCCTCATGAGAAGCCGGAGTAGAGAGTTCAAATTCTGCATCATGTTATTTTGAAATAACGGACTTGGGGGGAGGAGTATTTTGAAAAAAGGTCCTAGTGTAGACCAGGGTTTAATGGGAATATGCTGAAGTGTGAGCTCTCATAAAAAGTGTGCAAGGCAAAGATTAATAAGAACAAAACTCTATCAGTTGGGGGGACTGTTTTCTTTCAGGCTGGTTCATTGTAGGAGGGAGGGAAGACATTAGCTTTTAAAAAGCACAAGGGCGTACACAAACTACAAACCATCATGAAATGCACCACAGAGAGAGCTTTTGATATTAAATATGGAAAAGTGATTTTTAAAAAAATCACTCCTTCCTGTGTGCAATCCCTAGATGATTACAGGTGCAAGTAAAACCTGAGAAGTTGATAGAAACTCAGAATGGTTTATACAATGCCATATGTCATATTAGCTGCAAAATAATGAAAGCCGAGTTGTATTCCTTGTAGGATGAATCACAACTATAATTGACTAGACCAATAAATTATACATAGCATGGGAAAAATATTCTCATTGACAGGATTCTGCTTTAACTGGACTGAGAAGCATGGAGTGGTCTAGAGAAAGCTCTTTGGAAGTGCTGCTGTGAGTTTAGTATACTTTAGAATGGTATCAAAAAAATTTAAATGATAAACGTGGGAGGTGTGTTGAACATAAGATTAGTAAATGGCAAAGTGATTCCACAAAGATTTCTGAAGACTAATGTAGCAATCCTCCCACATATACTTCATCTCTTCCTCCTAGTGTGAATGCTTTACATCATGTGTCACCAGTTTGGGCCTGCTTGATGGTTGTTGTATGTCATTTAATAAAAGGACTCTGTTTTCTGTTAATGAAGGCAGACTTAGTATTGAAAACTTATTTGCCATATCTCCAAATAGTAGTAGATCTAGCAGTAATAGTAGTTGGTAGTTCCAGTGGTCAAACAGAGTTTTATAAAGTTCAAGCAAAATACAGGACTATGTAGCACTTTAAAGACTAACAAGATGGTTTATTAGATGATGAGCTTTCTTGGGCCAGACCCACTTCCTCAGATCAAATAGTGGAAGAAAATAGTCACAACCATATATACCAAAGGATACAATTAAAAAAAAAAAAGAACACACATGAAAAGGACAAATCAAATTTCAGAACAGAAGGGGAATGCGAGGGGTGGGGGAGTGTCCTTGTATCCTTTGGTATATATGGTTGTGACTATTTTCTTCCACTATTTGATCTGAGGAAGTGGGTCTGGCCCAAGAAAGCTCATCATCTAATAAACCATCTTGTTAGTCTTTAAAGTGCTACATAGTCCTGTATTTTGCTTCAGACCAGACTAACACGGCTACATTTCTATCATTATAAAGTTCAGGCAGTGAATGTGAATCTTTTTAAGAAAAAAAGGCATTCCAGATAAAGATCAAGGCCTCCAAGAAAGTTACTACAGTACCTTTGAAGTCCCACCATTTTCATAGAAAAACTGCAACACAAAAGGTTTACGGGAGTCATTTTCAAAAACACCTAAGGGATTTAGGAGCATAAATCCCATTGCCCTGTGTTCACAATGTTGCATTTTCACAAGCAACCATGAAAATTATTAAATGTATTGCTTACAGGTGGCTTTGTATATTAAACTTCTGCTGTATTATACCACTATAATTCATGCTTTGATCTGTGCCAACCTTCAGAATTCTGCAATTGAGAACACTTCCAGCTTGGCTTTGATATTTTTCCAAATTGTTTTTTCCCATCCATCAAAATGAGCTTGCTTTATTAACCAGTTGAAGATTTGGAGATGTGTTTTTACAGGAAAAGGATTGTGGTACAAATCCTTAAATAAATAACAGCATAATAAATGGAGCTACAGAACTTTACAATAGATATTTTCCCAAGGTTGTATACAATTTAGGTGTGAAAATTCCCAACACACCAAATTTACAATAGGTACAAATGAAATCTCTAACCCAGTATTCTGCTCAAGTCATTTATAGTAACAAGAATTTAACTTGTAGTATGGAATAATAGAAATTAGAGATGGAAAAGGTTTAATATGTCATCTGAAATGTGCCTCCCAGCTCCTGGTTTCCATATGGTGCTCTCCTTAAGGGACCCTCTGACTTTGAAATTCCCACACCATTGCAAAATAGTCTCTGGCAGGGCATGCAACAAAATATTATTTTCTCAGTATAAAAAGCCTTGATCTATGTACTCTATGATTTGATTGTAAACATATTTCACTAAACATTCTATAGTCAATATTAGAAAAGAATGCTACATTGATTAGTTAGGATTGTGGCCATAAATCACCTTCTGATCACTAATTTGTGGGGAGTATCATAATCATCAAAAATTTTAAGGAAACCATTAGGCCTATGAATCTTTTACAACCATTTGTGAGCAAGTGACACACAGACAGCATACGGGAATTTTTTAAAATTGTAAACTACTTCCTTTGTCGGTGTTCATGCAGGCCTGTCCTGAGGCGGCATTTAAAAAACACACACACACCCTGCTACTATAAATTATGCACCAAGTCAATAAATCTATATGTAATTTTCTTTTGTTAAAATGAAAAAAAAATTGCATTTAAGTGTGGTCCCAGTTACAAAAAGTGTAATCAGACCTTGTTTGAGCAAGCACGCTAGCCCAGCATTTTAGAAGCCCTGTCCCCACTGATTGTGCAAAACTGTATCCTATATAAACTAGACATTTCCTACTGAAAAGCATACAAGTCTTGAGCATGCAAGCTTAAAACTTGCTCTCAAAGAAGATTTGTGAGAGTAAAAATCAGTCTTTCAAAAGTTTGTGAATAGTGTGCGCCACTGCAGTAAATTCATTTTAAAATTTCTACAACTGCTCAGAGAGCTTTTTTATAGTCTGTTCACCCAATTCTAATATGAAAGTTTTCATGTTGCTCCTCTCTTGTTTTTGAACAATGATCTGAACTATATGCCAAATCATTTAATTTAAGCAAAAGCACCCCTTCCTTCCATTTTTTTACCTAAAGAAAGTCTGTCATTTGGCTTTGGAACATTAAAACCTCTTTTCCTCGTTTATCCCTTCTCATACAAGGGTGCTAAGTAAGTCCCAAACCACATGACTAATGCATCCATCACTTGATCTACAAGATCAAATTTCTCCTCTCATTGTTTGTTTGCCCTTAGTATGAGAAGGTTACCTAAATGGCCCCCCTCTTAAGCTATCTAATTAGGCTCCAGAAGTGATTCGTGATCATATAAAATCTTATTTCCTTGAGATCATCCTGTCCTTAAGACTTAGGCAGTTGCTCACACTGACTAGCAGATGGTTGATGAGAGTCTCTAACTGTAGTGTCTGGTCAGGTTATATTGAATATGAAGAGAAATCCAGTTAGTGGCACCAAGTTAGGATCCTTCTCACAGAATATTAACCAGCTGCTGCTCTAAAAACCCAGGGTTTCGCCCTCCCCCCCCCCCCCCCCCATGGATGGAGTAGAAGAAAATCTCGTTTCTCTTTTAAAAGTTGAATAATAAAGGTATTTGTAAATGTAACGTAAGCAGCAATCTTGCAGAAGAATGGATTAGATAACATTTCCGTCTATAACTTATAACATTTTTATTAATGTCTTAATGGCAATGTATCCAACTATACATGATTGAGCTTTTGGGGGGGTGGGCGAAAGGAAGTCAAATGCCTCTTCACTGTTCTTGTCCTCCAAAAAGATAAAGATAATCTTACAAAAAATCTGAAAAGCTCACTACATATATTTTTTTTTCCTAAATGTCATTCTGACAGATACTGGATATATCTTTAGGGACCATGTTGTATTAAGTTTATATAGCATTGAGGGCCAGGAATTAGATACAGGAGGGAGTGTTATCAGAGGTCTTCTAGGAATCAAAAACAGAGGGGGGGGGGGGGAAAGAGCCATTTAAAGTAAATCGCTTAGGTTGTAAACATCTCCAGAGAGGTATCACTACCACACCATGGAGTCTTCCATATACTCATTTAAACTGTTTTTTCCAGAATCAAACAAATAAAAATGACTTTTTATATTAAAAAGGCTGAGCTTAAGCCGACTAAGGCTTTCTTTTCAATCAAGCATATGGATAGGACCTACTGCCCAGTGAGGACTCCAATTCTTGCAGAAGGCTTGGAATGACATTGGCCTGCTAAGGCCACATAAGACTGATGGATTATATCTGGTAAGCTTTTAGCATGTGTATAGGAAATTGTACTGGTGGGGTTTTTTTCCTTCCCCTTCACATGCTTGCTATAATGCCTTTCCTTGAAGTGCTTGCTTAGAAAGAGTTGTGTGGTAATTTGTAACAGCTAACAGTGCTCTGTAGCTCTCAGAGAAAAAGCAAATCCTAAGTGTTTGCATTTGGGCAAACTGACTTGCTGGGGCCATCACTGTGGATGGGAAGGAGCTTTGCAGTTTGGGGGGAAAAACAGTTAAGGAGGGAGGAGGAAGCGGACGATGGCTAGGAGCTGATCTGGAAGTGCCGCGGGTCCGGCCCCGGGTCCTGCGCCGCTTTGCTCCCCATCTCCCTGGTCTGCTGGCTCCCGCAGCAGACCAGGGAGACAGGGAGCAGCTTTTCTCGCCCCGGAAGAGGCGGGCGGCGGGACCAGGCGTCCCGCCGCTCCAGTCCTCCGGGGCGAGAAAATCCCCGTTCGTATCTGCGGATCCGACATAAGTCGGATCCGCGTAACTCGGGGACTGCCTGTATTTGGGCATGTAAGCTAGACACATTCTTTTGTTATCTCTTTGTTCCCCACTTAAAAGTACAAGTTAGTCACCTGCATAACACTCACCCAGCTCTAAGGTACTGGTGAAAGGTCCTCCACACCACTTCAGCCAGGTCGGGTGGTTAATTAAGACACCTCAGTTCAGCCTTTAGTAGAGTCTCCATACCTACTACTTGCAGAGGGATATTTCACTTGCATAAGATGGCCTCATGGGCAGTAATCCTGGGATAGGCCAGAAGGTTTCATGGGATATTTAAGTATGCTGAGTGGGAACAATTGGGTCTGCATCTACCATTTCCTTTTATTATCCACAGTAACAGCCATGGGAAAGCTGCATTGATTAGAATATTGTTGGGGAGACAGCTACCCTAGTCCCGGAGTGCAGAGAGAAACTTACATAAGAATGGCCATACTGGGTCAGACCAAAGGTCCATCTAGCACAGAATCCTGTCTTCATCCCCCAACCTGTGCATATCGCCCACATAAAGCGCAAGAGGCTATAAAAATGAAGTGAATTTCATCTAAATAAATCACATAAAAGTTCAAACATAATAACAAAATTCCTTGTACAGCTGTAGCTGTTCCTTACAATATATGGGCCTAGTTCTTCTTTCACTTACAGCATGGTAAATCAGAAGTAACTATTGAAGTCAAGGAAGCTGAATAAAATTAATACTTCCTCTTCAAAATCACGGTGTAAATCAGAGAAAAATAAGCTTTCTCATAATTTTTCTTGCATCATGCTTCAGGAATTTCAGAGATGGTCCAAAATTAAAAATAAGGAACAGGAAAAAAGTCACAGTTTTGAACCTAGGAATACAGCCAACTTTTTTTTAGATGAATTCTTAATTTAACCAGTCCAGTTCACCTTTCTCTTTTTAAGGAGAACCACTCCCAAGATGTCCAGTTAAAAACACTATGATTTTGTTTTGTTTTGTTTTTGAAGCCTGAGGACAGAAAATGATAAATTAAATGGCTAATTTCTGCATATGGATGTAGAAATTACCTAGGACATAATATTGAGATCTGTGGGTATGTCTAGACTACATGCCTCTGGCGACAGAGGCATGTAGATTAGGCTACCTCGCATAGGAATATGAAGCAGCCATTTAAATAATCGCCGCTTCATTTAAATTAAAATGGCTGCCGTGCTGAGCCGATCAGCTGTTTGTCGGCTCAGCACGCTAGTCAGGATGCTCTGCGGATGACATCAAAGTCATTTGTCGACCGCCCCAGTAAACCTCATCCCACGAGGCATAATGGAGCAGTCGATATATGCCTTTGATGTTGACCGCGGAGCATCCAGACTAGCATGCTGAGCTGACAAACAGCTGATCAGCTCAGCATGGCAGCCATTTTAATTTAAATGAAGCGGCGATTATTTAAATGGCCACTTCATATTCCTATGCCAGGTAGCCTAATCTAAATGCCTCTGTCGCCAGAGGCATGTAGTCTAGACATACCCTGTCAGTCCTCTTCATTTGCTGTATTTTTACCTGAGACAAAGGCTATTTGTGTGACATGGGGCTCAAAAGCACAGTTTTGTTCAAAAGTAAAAGGCAAAAAACTGAAATAACATGGAGGGAGGCAGCTCAGACTATATTTGCTATATACCATCTGCACTGAACCCTGAGGTACATTATGTTCTTCATTCTCTTGTCTGTGCTACAGAGAGCTATTCTGGTGTGTAAACCATCATTTATCTTCTCTTTGATTCCTTTTATCTGACCTTTTTCAGGATATAGTAGTGTAACACTCATGCTATGCCAGTCTCTAAGACCATTTGAGGACAGGCCTCGTAAAGCCTGTCTTTCAGATTAATCAATCACCTTATTATAAGAGTAAATCAAAGCTGTTAAACTCAGATTCCCTCAGAAGGTCAAATGAGGGAAGAATAAATCTTATCCTGGCAAGAACGGTATGAACAATTCTTTCAGTCCTTCCCCTTTTTCCGTTGCCTTAAAGACATGACAAAATTGTATCCTGCATATACCATTTAGAGAACAAAGATAGCAAAAATATGGTGATATGTGGAGTGTGCTTATTGGATTGCCTCTTAATCTCTTCTCTGTGAATAATTTTGGACAAGTCCCTCATTTATGTCATGGGAAAGGGAAAGTGAGAAGGGAGGAAGAGGTGATACTTTTATCTCTTGTATCTCATTTCCACCTTATGGCAGCACAGCCTAGGAGTCAGAAGATGAGCGTATCAAGTGTTTTAACAGAAGATGAGCGTAATAGTGTTTTAACAGCCTTGATTTTTGTTTAATTTTACATCCATAGTACTACATTTTGAACAGTGGAAAAGTGCCTCCACCACCAAGTGCATGCTATCTACAGTGGCATGGAGACTCCCATAATATTCGAAGATGGGAGGAGGGCGGAGGGGCAAGAGACTGTAGGTTAAAGATTGTCTTGTTTCTAAAACAAATCTTACCTTGGACTCTTCCGTGCTTCTGAATACCCTAGTGACCTCAGCTGTGAAAATACTCCTTCCTTCTTCCAGCTGGCTTGGAGACTTCCCTTTTGTGACAGCAGAGCTTAATTACTCTAACACACAAGAGCTATGTCTACACAGCAAAGTTATTTTTGAAATAACAGCTGTTATTTTGAAATAACTTTATTAGCATCTACACATCCAGTAAAGAGCATATTTTGAATTTGGTAAACCACGTTCCAAGAGGAATAATGCCAAATTCAAAATAGCTATTTTGAAGTAAGTGCTGTGTAGACACTTATTTTGAAATGGGGGCCTCCAGCCTTTCCAGGGTGCCCTGGTTGTCACTCCAGCCTCAACCAAGAACACTCCTCGCCCCCTCCCTCCTGCCCAGAGCCCTTAAAGGGGTTGACTCTGGCCACAGTGTCTATGCCAGCTCCAAGCCTACCAGCCAGAGCCAGCAGTCACTGCCCCATACCCAGTGGCCCCAAAACATGAGTCAGAAAGCCACTGGCAGCCAGCCCTCTACTGCTCCCCTGGAACAGTCTGTCTGCTCGCAAGAGCCTGCCAGGGCCCGGAGAAGGCAGGCGCCTTCCTGGTCCAGGGTGCAGATAATGGACTTTATTCAGGTTTGGGGGGGATGCCCCCAGTGTCCATGATTTCCTCACTAGATGGAGGAACGCGGCTGTCTATATGGCAGGATAGCTACCAGCCTGACCGCCAAAGGCCACATGTGAACCCAGAAGCAGGTTTACATGAAAAGCAAATTGGTCTGGCGAGACCCCCAACAGTGAGCCCTGAGCTTCCCCTCCCCCTTCTTCCCCCTTCCAGCTCCCTCCTCCCAGGTTTCCCCCTCCCCTCTTCCACCCTCTTGCCTCCTTTCCCCAGATTTCATTTCCCCCCCTTCCCTGCCCAGTTTTGTTAAATAGAGTTTGTGTTCATGAAAATATATGTATTTTATTTTGCATCAGGGAGGGGTAAGTGGAAGGACGTGAGGGAGGAATGAGGAACAAGTCCCCAGTGGGGCAGACCAGGGAGGCTCTTAGTGCTCCTCAGGGTGGAAGCTCTCTCGCAGGGCTTCCTGGATACTGACATCACCCCCACTCCCTCTGATGGACCTCACAGAAAGTGCAGCCAGGCTCACAGCAACACGTCCACGAGAAGCACCAGAAGCAGCTCTGGCTCCATGTTGCAGAGTGCTGTGGTGTCCTGCGTGAGGGCAACTAGGGCACACAGAGACAAAATGCTTTGCTGTCCTTCACTGAGGTAGGCAAGCAAACAGGGAAAACTGAGAACTGGCTGTCCATGGGGGGTACCTTTTAAGCATGGGCCTCAGCCTCAGGCAGCAGCCATACAAAGTAACTCCTGACCTGATGCCCTGTTGGACCTGGTTCCAGCTGGCCTTAAATGTGATTCAGCGTCCACTCAATGTGGACATGCTATTTTGAAATAGCAAATAGCTATTTCAAAATGCATTTTGTGTGTAGATGCGTTATTTTGAAATAAACTATTTATTTTGAAATAATGCTGTAGTGAAGACATACCCAAGGAGTGCTACTGCCAACCTTATAAAAGATCTAGTTGGTTCAACAACATAGGCCAATAAGAACATATTTCCCCAGTAATCCACTCTTTGCACTGGGTCCCACTGATTAAAAAAAAATACCCAAAATGGTGAGAGCAGCAAATAATGAGAGGGCAGGTCATTGTGACAGAGATCTGGATCAATTGGTAAGCTGGGCACAAGCAAATAATGGTCTGTGTAATGTGGCCGAATACAAATGTATACATCTGTGAATAAAGAATCATAGGACATACTTCTAGGAGATGGGGGTTCTGTCCTGGGAAACAGTGAGTCTCTAAAGGACTTTAGAGTCATGATGGATTATCAGCTGAACATGAGCTCCCAGTGTGACACTATCACATTAAGCCTTTGGCCATACTTGGTTGTGTGAAATGAGGGAATTATTACTAGGAGTTGAGAAGTTCTATTACTGATGTATTTGGCACTGGTATTATTGCTAGTGGAATTCTGTGTCCGGTTACTGTGTCCACAATTCAAGAAGAAAATAGTTAAATTAGAGAGGATTCAGAGCCATGACAATGATTTAAATGATTAGATAACATGTTATAGTGAGAGACTCAGGAAACACAATTTTTTTAGTTTAACAAGTTTATGGGGTGACTTGATCACCATGTATAAGAACCTACATGGGGGGAAAAGAAAATGGACAATAGTTGACTTTTCAGTCTAGCAAAGGTATAGCAAGATCAATGACTGGAAGTTGAAGTGAAGTGAATTCAAACTAGAAATAAGATACACATTTTTATGTGAAGTAATTTTCCATTGGAATAACTTCTGAAAGATTGTGGTAGAAATTTTTAAATAAAGATTAGGTGCTTTTTAAGAAAGAGATACTCTTGTTCAGTTTAGAGTACATTTTAAAGCAGTCCAATGGCCTGCGTTATATTGGAGGTCAGACTAGATTAGCACAATATTTCTTTCTGGCTTTAAAATATGACTCCCAGGTTAAATGCAAGGTTTTGAATGGTCAAATCCCTCCAAGGGACTGGTCCAAAAGTACCTGAGGGACCCCCCACACTCTGCATGGCCATCCAAAACAAAAGCTATTTTTCATACTAACAAACATATATTTTATGCAAACTATTTAGGGCTATCGTTCCCACTTCTGCTTTCCCAAGCCCTCACTTCATTCCAATTTTCTCCCTCTGACAGGCGCTAGCTTTCATGGGCATAGTACAATGAAGACCCACTTACATACACTTTTATTGATGCTCAATAGTCTGAAAAACCAATTACATCTATTTACAGACAAAAATGCCAAATTTAGTAGCACAAAATCTTTGAAAATTAATTGTTAAACTATAGTGGCATCTCCACATAAATGAGGATTTAAGCTTTGAGGTTATTGGTGCCTGGCAATATCGATATGAAGGTGGCAGCCATCCTATTGTAATCATTTTAATTTGTCAGAAAGGAGAAATCGTGTTGTGCTTAGGCATAGACCCCAATTTAAGGGTCCTTCAGTTCAGTTCCAGCACTATTGCACAGTTCCTGTGTGATCTTGAGCAAATCCCATTATTCCTCAGTGCCTCAGTTCCCCATTGTAAAATAGTGAAGAAGAAGAAGAAGAAAAATAATTCTTCCTTTCTCTAACCTTCATTTGTCTTGTCTCATTCGTAAACTCTTCGAAGAATTGTAACTTCTTTGAATCTTGGTTCATGTTCTGATTTTTTTTTTTTAAATAAAGTTGAAGACTTTCCATGAATTGTTCTTTCTCTTTTCAATCTACCATGGATTTTTGAAGCTTTTGCAAACACACCCAAAGAGACAAGAAGATGTGGGACACAAATGAGATTCCTGATCAGAAGCACCTGACAATTTAACTATTTTCTTTTTAAGATGCAGCTCTTTTAAAAAGAGAGAAATTTGCTGACAGTGTGAATAACACAAGCACAAACAATGATTGGTGGTGGTGGTTGTTCTATTTACAGTGCTCAGAGTCCATAAGGGTACTTTCTGGAATAAATACAAAGACATTGTCCCTGCCCTGAAGAGCTTCTAATCTAATCTAGTCCCATTCTAAGGTACCCATCTCTACCTATTCGTTGTTTAGCGACCTTCCACTCCTAACCCAGGCCTCGTGAATTCCAGAATTTTTTTTCTAGACACATAAGTCAGGTGTGACACCACTCAGCAGCAAGCTGCCTATGTTTCTTTGTGAATCTAGCCCCATGCGACAAGTGAAAATAAACTGTAGGGGGCAAGTGACATGAAGGATAAAGGTTATGACAAGATGACACTATTATTCAGTATAGAGATGTAAAAATCTTGTCAGCTCAATTAAAAGTACAGGCAGTCCCCAGGTTACGTACAAGATAGGGACTGTAGGTTTGTTCTTAAGTTGAATTTGTATGTAAGTTGGAACTGGTACATATTGTAGGGGAAACTCTAGCCAAACATTTCTCCAGAGCTCAGTTTTATTCTCCCACACCTCACTTCCCTCAGTCCTTTATTCTCAAGCTGAGGTGTCTGCTGAGAAAAGCCGCTCCGCGTCTCCCTGGTCTGCTGCGGGGAGGGGGCGCTAGCTTCGCATCTCCCTGGTCTGCTGGGGGGAAGCAGCTAGTGCGGGGTTGCCTCACCCCGTTTGTAAGTAGGGATCTGATGTAAGTCGGATCCATGTAACCCGGGGACTGCCTGTATACGGGTTTGGGGAAGGGGGTTATATTTTAAGTGACCTTTGTTTTTGTTTTGCTGAGGATAAGAGTGATTATTATTGATTGACCACTTGTGCACATCATGAAAAGTGTGAGTCTTAGGGAAAGATTTATATGTATAATGGGCAGTGATTGGACAGATCAAAATTTGAAGGGCATTCCATGAAAAAGAGACAGCTGCAACAGAATCAGTGGAACATTAAGGCTAGCATTATAACAGAGGACAGAAAAGGTGGTGACATGGTATGAATCTAAGCTGGATAAGTAGGTAATAGTTATGTCGCATCTCAAAGGAAAGAAAAAGTAGTTTAAAATGATGCTATCAACTTGAAGTGTAATTCATGATTTGATATGGATTATATTACCATGTGACCTGGTCTTACACTCATGGTTCCTATTTTTAAATGCATGTTTTGCTCCTGTGAAAGACCACCACAAGCAGCAGGGCAAGCTGACTAACAGACTATATGGAAGAAAAAATGAGGAATTAGATGCTATCAAGTGCACAAAGTAAACAAACTGGAAAAAATTGAGAAATACTTTTCTCTCATCTCTTTCAATTATAGCAATATTAGCAATTACAATAGTAGGTTGGCAAAACCAATCAGAAATGTAATATAAGGGATGGTGTCCCTTTTAATTGATGTATTGGAAAGAGAATATGTGAAGTGATTAGTGGGTAATAAAGCAAAGTGAGGCATTATTGAATGGCAAGTACTTATCAAACCTTAGACAAAGAGACATACAGAGTGCAGGCACACAACAAATCAGAACTTCTTAGTTGTAGTTGTTTCTAGTGACAGGCAAACCACGAATGTAAAGATGGACCAATATCCTAAAACCAAACAGCTCATATTTAATGGTGAGTTGAAATCCAAACGTGGATCCAAATACACGTTTCACAGCTGACAGTTTTTCTGTAATAGGCAAAACCAAAAATCTGGATCTAAATTCCCCAAATTTTGGTAAGAGTTCTAGAGCTAAATCTAAATGTTGTGGCTCTCGCCCATTTCTGTTCAAAAGGACTGTTGGTTTTATTCGATTAAGCATTCTCAAGTTCAGATATCTGTCTGAATTCTACCTGAACAGTCTGTAGCTCCAGGAACTCTACATTTAGGAAGCATGACACTCTCCCAAAAAAGCCAAATTCAGTGCTGGCCAAAAATTATCAAGAAAATATCTTCTCTGATGCCATTTTAGCTTTTTCTGCTCCTAATCCCTGCTAGGATTAGGAAGTGGAGAAGTAGAACATTGTCTGGAATTCCAGCAAAGGATGATCTTCTGCATTAATTTGCCTAGGAGGATAAAGCTTTGGGCTGTTTCTCATTTCGTTTCAGGCAATTCATGTGCTGTTCTGACAAACTTTCATGGCTAGAGCTGTTTCTCTGCATTACTTTAAAAATACTTTAAAAATCAAGACATGTCTTCTAGCAGTTTCCCATGGAAACAACTTCCAACTGAGTGTTGTTTCTACGTTCAATGTTTGGCTTCTTTCATGTACCCCACTGAAGATGCTGTTTCAACAATAATAAAAAAATTATTACATCCTATTCAACATCAGACATCAAAATGCACCCTAATTTTTTTTAAATGAAAAATGACTATTTCCCGTAGGGTTATTTCCTAGATCAAGTGCATATCTCAAATCTTTGTATAAAACTGAATTTGCCTCAAAGCCCTGAAACAAGACAGTCATTATAATTCATAATGCATAGATTTTTCATTAAATGCATATTCTAGATGCAAAAATATGTGCAAAATATTATCCGGTAGTCTGAGTACTCTGAAAGTTAAAAGGTCTTATCTGAACTCCTCTTAGATCACTGGAAGCTGAAGGATAAGCCATATGGTAAATCTTTCAAAGGATAATTTTCTCTGGACTTAAAATTGTGTCTTCAGTGTGGCCTGTGATCTAAATAGCAGAGAATACTTATGTTCTCCATATGATATAGGTAATTATCAGGCAAACATATTTTATAGGCTGCTTTTGTAGATTTGCTAGAATTTGATTTATTCACAATGATAAAAATCTATTAACAAAAGTCATTAATTTCCAGAATGTAGTGTTTTACATCTAAGTAGCAGCATAAACACATTAGGTGCTTTAGTTAGATGCAACAAACCTGAACTGGGACATTCATATTGGCACTCCTCTCCCCATTTGCTGAAGTGTAAAAATCATTAGTAGAATAATTCTTTTCAAGATATATTATATTCCAAATCATACTTTATGAATAATCCATTATTTTAAAAATGAAATCTTTCCCCAAAATGTCATTGTTTAATGGAAAAAAAAAATAGAATAACCAACTTGGCAAATGTTGTATGTGAAATTTCAACAGAAACTATAAATTATATTAAATGACCAATAAAATGTTCAATCAAGAACTCATTTTAAGATATGTTGTTAATGAACTGTATGTAATGATGCTCAATCAAAACCCGACACCTTCCATGGGAGAAAAATTCCACAGGACCTTAGGAGCACTATTGTTCTGAATAAAAGATAACAATAGAACATCACAATTAATAGCTTGCAGTCATGTGGAATTCTCCAAGGAATCCCAATTTCTAAACGAGCTTCATTGTTTCTCAAAAAGCAGCATTATGCTGCATGGTATTGCTAAAGCCTTGAACTTGATCAAACATTAAGACATCGTTTGTCAGGCAGGTTTTGTTTGTTCTGGAGTTTTGATAATTTTTTAAAAGTGAAACTTTTCCAATAAAAAGACAGACTACAAGGGAGACTACTGCCTTCCAGCTTTTATGCACCACTGTGATTCTGAAAATACATATTACAATCTAGGAGAAAAGCTCGAACAAGATAACTTCACTAGGGTAGATACATCATTGAAAATGTAAATAGGATTATATCAAAATGCATAATAGATTAATTTTATATAGTACATATTTGATTTGTATTATTTGATGTATGCTAAATAATTATAGAAGTACCTGTTTAAATCATGCTTTGGTCATCATTTCTAAATTTTCCTGGTAAAGTTATAGAAGATCGAAAGAAAGAAAGAAAGAAAGAATAATCCTCACTCGGCAAGCAGAGAAACTACTTAAATTATCTGCAGTTGTTGTCAGCAATTGTCAGTATAAAGTTGTTAATAGTTTTTACTATACATTCCATGTGTATTTTTCTCTTTAAGCTCCCCCTTTAATTGTGCAAACTTACAAACTTACCCAAATGTGTATTGCACCTATTACAAGACACATCAACAAATATATATGAATTTTTTTAGCCCATTAGTCAGTTTCATTTAGGTATCTAGTAGGGATGTTAAATTTAGTTTAGTCAACTAATCAATGGAATTTCCATTCACCAATAAATTAGTCCAGTGTTTCTCAGCCATTGGTACAAGTACCCTTAGAGATTCTCGAAGTCTGGGAGGCGGTGAGTCAACACAACTGAAATTTAGAGAGAACTGAATTTTTAATTTAAGTTTTATAGCGCTTCATTATTTTTGTACTTTTTGCACCAAAAATTTAATCACCCACCCAGTTATGATTAAGTTGTTTAAACAAATGTGTTGCAATGGTAGGAAAAAAATGTGTGTGTCTGAAAACTGTAGGTACTGGGGGGTACTTATAACTTTTTTTTTAAAGGGGGTACTTTTTAAAAAAAAAAAAAAAAAGGTGGAGATGCACTGAATCAGTCAAGAAGAAGGGGAGCCACAGTGGGTTAGCTCCCAGCCCCAGTGTCGTGGCTCATTTGCCACTCTGGCATGATGAATGCAGAAGTGGAGTCCCGCAAAAGTACCCCAAAAACTTATCTTTCCAGGCTTTGGTATAAAACTTCCCCCCAAAATCCTAAAACCCTAGATTTTGGGGATAAAAATCTGCTGCCACCACCCAAGTAATGGTAAGAAAAACCAGGGAAGAAATCACTTGGAAAATCTCAGCCCTAAAGTAAAACCAGGACACACAAAATAACCAATACCAGGTTAATAAAAAAGAAAGAACTTTTATTATCACCACAATACTCCTGTTATAAGCATAATGACTAGATGGAAAAGTCACCAATTAATATACTCATGGGGAATTTTCTCATGGGAACAAAACTTAGTTACAAAAGAGGGGAAACCCCATTTCTAAATGCACAGACATGAGATTCCCATTCCCAAACAATAAAACTTAATGGATTTATCTAAACTTTACCCTACTTACAGATAGTGAAGAATCTTTTCTTAGAGAGAGATGTGTTGTCTGTCCCCCTCAGTCTCTGGAGAGTCAACTGCCCAGAGGCAAAGGAGGGAAAATCCCAAAATTCCTTTGTCTCAGTTTGAAATCCCTATCTGCATTTCTATTGGCTGACTGCTATCTGGCTAGGTACAGTTAACTTTTTAGTCCCCAGGCTGCTGGCTAACCCTCATGGTCATGACAAAAGGGGTACTTTATAAAAACAAGGGGGAGAAACACGAATTAGTCAATAAGTGGGGGAGCCACAATGGGGTTAGCTCTCAGCCCCAGTGAGCTGCAGCTCTGTCTTTTAAATATATTAACAGGCCGTGCACATCAGCCTGGGCTTTGGTTGCTCGACTTTGGTATGATAGTAACGCCTGCCGTGCAGTTTGAGGGGGAGCTAGCTGATGGGATCAGTCCCGCTAGTATCCAAAAGGGGCTGGAGACGTTGGACGTCCACAAGAAGGATAAGGGGATGCATCAGGCCGGATGGCTGTTTCTCAGCACGCTCTGCCGTGTGCGTGTGAGGAGAAGGAGGTGTTACAGCGAGAGGTGGCACAGCTTAAGGAGGAACTGGACACGGTTAAAGCTCTGTCTGGAGTACAGAAAGCCTCCTTAGAGTATGCACAGAAACAGACAGCAGAGATGGTTCAGAATCTGCAAGTTATGGCTGTCCGATATGCCAATCAGAAGTATAAGTGCAACCGAGACTCCGAGCCTTCACAGGCAAAGGTCTGTGCACTCTGGTTCATTGATTGGGACCCCACCACATAGGATGGGGATATTTGGGATTCAGGGGGGGCACACAGGGAGCCTTGAGGCCATATGTTCCCCGATCATCATGCAGGACAGATCCCACACAAAGTAACCGCTCTGGTGGACATTGGGGCAGAAGTGACTGTAATCCATGGAACCCCTAACCCACACAGGGGGCAGCCTGTTGTAATCCAGGGTTTGGGAGGCCCTGACCTTCCTGCAGTTAAAACTACCTTAAGATTGGGAATTGGAAATCTCTCCCCTCAGTCTGTCCTGTTGTAATTGCAAACACTGGAGGTGAATACATTCTGAGCATGAATGTGTTAAAAGGCTAGCAACTCTCCCTGCCAGGAGGGTTCTTTGCATTTGGTGTCTGGGCACTGACCGTGGGAAATGCTAAGTGGGAACTAGTAGTTGTACCTCCACCCCCTTGCCCGGTGCATACCAAGAAATACCGTATTCCGGGGGGAACAGCAGCAATCACGGCCACCATTAAGGATCTGGAATGAGCGGATGTAATCCGCCCTGCTGTGTCACCTTTCAGTAGTCCTATTTGGCCTGTTAAGAAAACAGACGGCAGCTGGCATATGACTATTGATTTCTGGAATCTGAACCAAGTAGCACCCTCACTCACGAACAAGCTGCCCAGTTTGGAGGAAGTTGGAAAGCAGTGATAGATCTCACAAATGCTTTCTTTTCTATTCCCTTAGGCCCCAAATCGTAAGATCCGTTTGCCTTTACCTGGGATGGCTGGCAGTATACGTTCACTCGGCTGCCACAGGGGTATCTGCACTCCCCCACTCTGTACCACAGGCTGATTGCCCGAGACTTAGATCAGATCCTCTCTGCCCTCTGGTATCCAGTGCCTGCAGTATATTGATAACGTGTTGATCCAGGGAGGCACCAAAAAGGAGGTAGCAGAAGCTTTGGACGCTATCCTGAACCACCTTAGGGAACACGGTTGGGAGGTTAACAGAGATAAGAATCAAGGCCCCAGTGAGTGTCAAATTCCTGGGCATAGTATGGACAGGAAAGCAATGTGTCATGCCAGAAGTTGCAAAGAATAAGATCTTAAGTGCAACTCAACCCTCTTCAAAAGAGAAAACGCAGCGCTTTACTGGGTTATTGGAAGGGCTTTATCCCCCACCTGCAGGCCATTCTAAGACCCTTGTACAAGGTCAGCAGGAAAAAGGCTACCTTTACATGGGAGAATGACCAGGAGGAAGCTTTTCAGCAAGCAAAGGCAGCAGTAACAACTGTCCTCACCTTGGGGCCGTGGGAACCAGGTCCTGTAGATTTGCAAGTCTCCACCCAGGGGAACTAAGCTGCCTGGAGCCTGTGGCAATGCAGCAAGGGCGTCGGGTCCCTTTAGGGTTTTGGAGTAAAACTCTTACCGGGGCCAATGCTAATAACACTCCCTTTGAGAAGCAGGTGCTGGCTTGCTATCTGGCATTATTAGATACTGAGCATGCCACTCAGGATCAGCAGGTGTTGCTGCGCCCCGAGCTCCCTATCTTGAGCTGGGTGTGAAATATAGCTGCTCCCCGATCAGTTTGAGTTATGGCCAGCACTCTGTTAAAGTGGAGGTGGAACATCCAGGAAAGAGCTAAGCCTGGACCCTCATGGGTTTCCCACTTGCATGAGTTAACAGCACCACTCCCAGAGGGAGATAAGGCTGAACAGCCCATCCCACAGCAGCCGTCTCCGCTGCAAGGGATAGCAGTGTGGGGCTCTCCTTACAGTGCTCTGACTACCGAGCAGAAATAGTTTGCCTGGTTCACTGACTGGTCTGCCCAATACAGCAGACCCGGAACATACAGATGATTAAAGAAGGCACAGGAGGATCCAGCCAGCTAGCAGAATTAGTGGCTATACACCTGTCACGCAAGCAGGCAATAGAGCTGGGGGATGAAACATGCCTCCTTTACACAGAATCCAGTTATGGCTGTCTTAGACTTACTCTGGCTGGCTCCAACTAGCTACCAAACAGTTCCATGGGTCCATTTCAGTAACTAGGGATAAGTGAGGCTCACGTCACACCCCCTTCTCAGGCTGCTCCACCCCAATGCTGGAACTGGAAAGAGAATGCTATAGGAGTCACTACAGCAGCTCTATGGTATAAAAAAATTCCACTCCACTGTAGAAATCCTTTTACCAGTTTGAAATACTGAATTTAACTTTTTTTTTTAAATACAGGATTTATGAAAAGTAGGTTGAGCCCAAAATCAGCCCATTTGTCATCCTTTGTGTTTCTTATATTTAAGTTAAATTATTTTATTGGATTTTCTTTGGCACTCAACAGTACCTCACTAATGAATTTATCCTCTGGAAACTAGGCAGGTTTGTGCACGACATCACACACAATATGTATGACCAAATAGGGAAGAGAATCCAGAACTGTCATATCTCAGGACTATGCTTTTAACCACAAGGCCATTTTTCCTCTCAATCCATCAGCCCATTCCTTAATTTCACACGTGCAGAGTTGATTTGATCCTATTATTGTCAGCTATTCTTTATAGATTTAATATAATTAGTCATTTTGTTTTTCAGTTAAATATTTTTCCCCAACTAATGATTTTTATAGGATTTTTCTATTATTTTGTTTCTCCGCAAAAATGGATGGACAATATTTTTTTCAGTTTCAAGTCTGATCCCTTCTCTTGTGCTTCCATTTTTTAACCTTTACTTTCGATTTCTTTTTCATACCCTGTAGGTCTTATAAAATATAAAATAAAAATGTAATGAAACATTCAGAGGTTCTCTCGCCTTGTGGGTCTTAGGGATGCAAGAGTGTGCTGATGTTTCAGCTTGCATTTTATTACTTCCAAGAGGGTGCAGGGAATAATAATAAACACCTGCCTGCACTTGTAGACTTACAAAAGTAACATGTTCAAAGACTCTCACCTCAGCTCTGAGTCACAAACAGATACCTAAGGGGAAAAGGTGGGGTGCTTATATTATTTTTATGTTTCTTTCCTCCTTTCCCCCATGAAAGTATTTTTAAAAGTTTGTTCAAATACCTTGCTCAAGTAATATTTACAGGATTTTGAAATGGAGAAAGTTGTAAGATTGTCTTAAGAATTATTAAATATCGTATCATTCATCCCTAGTTTGTCACGGTCACATTATCCTAGAAAAACTACCCTGGTTTAGTTCCTGCATTTTTTTTCTAAGTCTTTGTTGAAGATGGATCTCCCCACCATTTGTTTTGCAACTTTAAATTTCCTTCTTTCATGTCAAGCTCTTCTTTGTCACATTCTTTCTCCAGGTCACATGATTTTCTGCGGGGTAACCTAAGGTAATCAGTCCAGATCAGAGACTAAATGAGATTCCACCAGAAAAATCTGGTCTAAATCTTTCTCTTGTGCTCTTTCTCACTGTCTAAGAATAGTTTTTAGGTGTAACTGCTGCCTGTAGGTTATACCCATGCATGCAAACAAAGACATTGCATAATTTCAGACTCATTATGTGGAATCAGAAGTATTACCAAGATAAAGCAGTCTAAGAAAGGATGATAAAGTCCTGAAGTTTAATGGAGTTCAGTTGCTCAGAATTAATTAGGAAAGTGTGAAGCTCTGTAAGGTTTGTTGGAAACTTAAGAAGCATTCAGAGCATATTTTCAAGAGTCCCTTGAAATCCACAGTTTAGAAGGGAAAATGCTATTGGCCAGTCTGGGTTGAAGAGAAAGGTCAAGTCAAATATAATGTTTAGATACCTATGTTAGCTGAAAAGGGGGGGAAAATATGACATACTACAGTAGTTTGCTAAATATGTATTCCCAAATGTAAACGCATTGTTTGCTTGCTAATATTCTGTAATAGGGCAAGGGCTAAGTGAAACCATATTTGTAACTGTGTTAAAGTTGCTAGATAAGGATTGTTCATTGACTGACATGGGTGAAAGATTTTGTGTTGGGAGAGGTGTTAAAGAGTGTTGAGAGACGGATGGTGGCTGACCTAAAACTCTGATCATTTAAGCATTAATGAGCTCCACCAGGAATGCATAAGCAAACTGTGGGTTGATAAGCTAAGGAGCTCATTATCCCACCAGCTGGGGAGACTTGTTAAAAGCACAAGAAGGAATTTCAAAGGCCTAGCAAAACTCAGAGGAAGAAAGATTTTAAGGTGATTACCAACCAAAAAAGACACCCAGGGCTCTTTTTGAGGGCTCCTAGAACAGGAGAGACAACTGCCCTATTCTCAGTAATGTTTGGGAGAAGTCCACAAGAAGCTGATAAATCATGAAGCTGAGCTTGATTTAAACAAAGCAGCGTTATTGCTGGCACTCATAAAATGGCACAAACCCATCCAAAAATCCATGTCTCCAGAGGAGGCCATTTAAGGAGAAACACACCTCACCATGCAAATGTGCACATCCAAAAGAATACATGTGATGGTTACATCATCTGTACTTGGACTGCATAGTTGTGATCGTGTGCCCGTGACATGATTAAAGAGAGCTTTGGCTGCAATGGAGTCATCCTCACAGAGGTTACCAATAGAGAGAAATCTCACCAGGTAAGTAGATCCCCAAAAGAATTCAAACAAATAAATAGATCAAAAAGCCCCTTCTGCCTCCTACCAAAAAAGTGATTGGCTATGTGCTGACTTGCTGGAGGTGCAAGATATATGAATGCACTATACTAGATAAGTATAAAGGAGATGAAATATTAAATTCTACCTTGTAGACAGAAATACTTCCAGTTTTGGTTTCAGAGCATGCTTGAATCTTAAATAGATCACACTGACAATAACTCGGGGAGATACACTAGTTTTAGTGTCACTAATGCTTGCTAAGCTAAAAGACCTAATGGAAGAATATAAAAATGTATTTAATGGAGCAGAGCAGTTTCCTGGGAATACAGGACTAAAATGAATCCTGTTATACATGCTACATGAAAAATCCAAATTGCATGGAGAGATACATGGCTAAAAGATTTTGAGATTTAAAAACTGTAGGAAAACCATATATATACTCCATGGTAGGAGTGAAAAAAAAAACATGCATGACAAAGCTGCATCCATATCTAAAATCCAGATCTGAATTTGGCAGTCAAGGATAAAAATTACTGCATGGTGGTATTTGACAAATGAGAGTTTAAATGAGAGACCCAAGAAGATCTTGCCAAATGAAGCCATAGGCTGCCAGTGCTGCAGGTGCTATGTATGATACAAATAAAGAGGGGATGTGACAGTTAAAGTTTAGTAACTTGGGCTGTGTAAGTCAAAATCTGGAAAGCAGTAGTTCAGGCATCCACATCTGTTATTTCCATGAAAATAAACTATGCGTAAATCAAGAGAGCGAGAGTGACCCAGCATGATTTAGCTACAAGTGTATCTGCCAGTACATGTAAGAGAAAAGTTGCAATGGAATTCTGAGTTTAAACTATCCAGAATAATGATGGCCCTGCAGAAATGCAATATTGTGGATAAACCAAGATCTGACAGGGATACAGGCGGTCCCCGGGTTACATGGATCCGACTTACATCAGATCCCTACTTCCAAACGGGGTGAGGCAACCCCGCACTAGTGTCTTTGTTTAAGGTCACTAAGGGAATCTTAAAACATGCATATTGCTTCAAAGAGACTTTAACTCCAGACTTCAA
The DNA here is from genome assembly GCF_052426305.1 of Pelodiscus sinensis. Taxonomy (NCBI): domain Eukaryota; kingdom Metazoa; phylum Chordata; order Testudines; family Trionychidae; genus Pelodiscus; species Pelodiscus sinensis. Next base: position 83,043,614 of record NC_143055.1, read on the forward strand.
AGAGAAGCTTCAGAATTGTCATTCATGCTTAAATTTGACACTTTACGTATGGGTTTAAACAAAGACTCTAATTATCTCACCCATTACAAAGATAGCTTCCCCAATTATCACCCCTAATGTCATTACCTCACAGAAACTTCCCCTATTTATCACCCCTATGTCATTACCTCACAGAAACTTACCTTCCCCTCCTCACCCTGACTCTGTTCTAAAATTTGATTTGTCAATTTCACATGCGTTCATTTTTTTTTTTGATTGTATCACTTTGGTATATATGGTTGTGCCGATTTTCTTCCACATATTGATCTGAGAAAGTGAGTCTGGCCCACGAAAGCTCATCACCTAATAAACCATCTTGTTAGTCTTTAAAGTGATACATAGTCCTGTTTTTTGTTCCTGAGTCAGTAATAGTTATGTACATTACTGTAATAGATGACTTGCCATTTAAAGTTGAAAGATTTGTCATTCCATGATCACTGAAATCAGAAGTGACAAAGACAAAAACAACAACAACAAAAATCTCAGGACATATTAGAAAAATATAAATGTGGAACCATGGAGCTACTGTTTTGGCCTGCTATTAATGTACAAATGGGAGAGCAAGCTTGCCAGTCCCTCTCTTACATCAAGATTGAAGACTTGCCTTATCTGTAAGGGGTAAGCGTGTGCAAACAAAACTGTGATTGACATAGACAATCTGACAATCAGAGCCACATTATGCATATTAAAAGATTATTTGCTGTGGACTGGCAATGGAGGATTACTTCAGAAATATTTGTTCAAATTGCAGGACATTAATTTTAGTCCATTTGGTTCTGATTATGACTCAAGAAATTTTAATTTCAGAACAGATGAAAGTTCTGTTTGGCATGATGATTTTGCATCTCTGCCTGACCTAAAAGTTAAAAGATATATCATCTTTGTTACTTGTGTTAGTTGTGGGTTTGTTGTAAAGCCACCTGAAAGATTGAATATACAAGTATTTGGTCTGATGTTAACGTTTTAAATAATGTTGAATGGTAAAAAGTAGTGATCTGGAATGTTAAATAGCAATATTTTAAATCTGTTTTAAATATAAAATTGATAGGGCAGACCCTATACCCCTGAAGTTATGACAACTTGTATCTGCTGAAGTCCTGCCCGGAGAAGAATTTGTTTCTGCTGTATAAATGGGGGATGTAATGTTGTTGAATCTTATCGCAGATATAGTCATATCAGTGTCCGTTTTATATACGTGAATGAGAGAGGAGAAATGCTTATCAGTTGTGTGGAAAAGCTTTTTCAAAGATGAGCATATTACTAGTATTGCCCTACCTAAATATGTCTAAGAAATATTTCTTATATGTAGCTGCTGCCTATGGACTACATCTACATACATTTTAAAGAATTACATCTCTGTATGTATATGTATTAAATGTTTACAGGGCTTTTTTCAGGACAGTCCCCCTACATCTGAGGATGGCTGAAACTGACAACCCTTACAAAATTTCCTTTCTTTTGAGACCCCTTAGAGTCAAAGTTTCCCAACAGTTCAAACAGAAGGGCTCTGTGACCCTGTCTGTCTAAAAAACATAGCCGCATGGACACTATCTGGTGGTAGAGCTCCTACTGGAGTCAGTTGTGCTGTGTGCATGGTGGTGCTTCACATGACATTCTGCTACATGCTGTTACAAAGGTGGTGTGTGTGTGTGTGTGTGTGTGTGTGTGTGTGTGTGTGTGTGTGTGTAAATTATACGTTAGATCTCTGAAGGCTTCTCTATTCTCTTTTTCAGGCTGTCCAGCCATCTGCTGGAGCCAAAAGACTATAATTATACCATGTGGACCAGCAGGTGTATTATAAAGGGTACCTAGTACATGTCAACATCTATGATAATGCATACTAAGTGCCTTTTAGAGTGCACCAACAGGGTCAGCCTGGAGCAGCTAAAGTGTAGCATGTTAAAGAACTTTACAAATCAGGCCTCCCTGGTATTTCTTGCTGCATTGTGTAGACTGGCTGGCAGGATTATCCCCATGCACCTGGACTGGTACAGAGACTAAAAAAGGGAAACTATAATAGGCATACAAAATATTGGTTTAAAAAAACATATTTCAGTGTATTTTACTGTAATATAATGGTAAAACCAAAAAAAAGCAGTCATGTAGCACTTAATAAATCATCTTGTTAGTCTTTAAGGAGATGAGCTTTTGTGGGGCAGACCCACGAAAGCTCATCACCTAATAAACCATCTTGTTAGTTTTTAAAGTGCTACATGACTGCTTTTTTTGTTTGTTTTACCAAGATCAGACTAACAGGCTACCTCTCTGTTACTTGTAATATAATGCACATTGCACAGGAACATGGCACAATTCACTCTTCGTGCTTGCAATAAAGACTCAGGACTTGTTCCACTCCATCCAATAAAACCAATAGATGCTCTTTCTGTTTCCTGGGTAATCACATTGGTTGTAATAGTTACAAAGTAATTTTGAATTGTTTTTTTTTTTAATCTCTTAATCAAAACTGCATTCCCTTAAACAAAAAGCAGAGTATAAAATCTACGGTAATAAAAAGTCTCAGCCAATTTGTTTACAAATAACACGTGTTTTAAAAGTAATTTCTCAATTATTTCTAATTGTTCCAAAATGCATCTCTCTGATTGTTACCATGGGAAAGCACATGCTTACTTAAATGAATATCTAATTATGATTTTTGTGCAAGACCTTTAAGAGTTTGTTGTATTTGAAGCCTTAATCTTTCATTCAAAATAAGCTAATCAGAGAAAACTATTTACATGTCGATTATTTAGCTTGCAGTGCCTGTGTATTGCAGGTGCATTTTTGCTGACCTTGACTATAACAAATAGGTGTAAATGACATTCAGGACCCTGTGCTTCTGTCATTAGGGGTTCTTTGTTATACTACAGGAGATGCATTAGCATAACACTGAGAGTACAGTATTGCAGGTGAAAGAGAAACCTGAAACTCATGGATATTACAGATTAACAGCTTTGGCTCAGGTTCTTGAGGCACTGAGCCAAGTCATAACAAAAAATGTAGGTAATATTAAATACAAGAAAACCTCCTATATTAGCACTAAAGCTCAGATTAAATTCATAAACGGAAAAAATGTTCTGAGTTAAGTCTACTTCAGGTTTAATTTTGAATTAAAGGAATCTGGTCAGATAGAATTTTATAAAATGGACTAGGTTTGGGAGAATTTTCCATTTTTTTTAAGTCTAATTTATAAAAGTGACCTTTAACTATATGTCATGGATTTAAAAAACAAAAAAAAAACCACTTTTTTTGTTTGTTCGGCTACCTTGTGGATAATTATATTGATCTCTGCAGTCAAGCAAAGCATGATCTGGGATCAGTGGGAATAATTCTATTAACTTCAGTGGGCTTCAGATCAGGCTGCAGTAAAATTGACTTAGGTACAAAGTTGCCAAATGGCCACGAACTAAAGGAATTGGAAAAAATATATAGAAAACTATTTTTAATTGCAACAACTCAAATTTTCCAGAAAGAGAAATAACTTCTCAAGTTCTCTTTAGAGGTTAGCAATTAATCTTGCAGTTCAGTTAGTGATTTTGTTGTGGACCTGAATTTGAAAAGTATTATGAGTAGTAGTTCTTCATGTGAATAAATCTCTGCAGTATCTAGCCCTATATATGCAGTGCTTGATCATAGTCCACCTTTCTCGTTTAGTTAGTTTTATTCCTTTTTAATTGGAGTCACCTTTGGATACTATAAAGAACCTGGGTGACAAGTTAAAATTTGTTAGATAATAAAATGTTTATAGTAGGGTGATCACCTATCCTGATTTCCTAGGGACAGTCCTAATATTCGGGGTTTATTCTTACATAGGCACCCCTCATCCCCCATCCTGGTTTTTTACATTTGCTGTCTGGTCACCCTAATCTATAGTGAACCCCTCAAAAATGAGGTTTAAAAATAAAATACCAAAACCGCCATGTTCTAAGTGATTCTTCATCATTAGATATGGAGAATAAAAAGTGACATTTGCTCATGTTGCAATTCTAAATGTAACTTTTTTATTATTCCTAGCTTCTTTTCTAGACCTTTTAATAATTTTTGTTTCTCTTCTCTGGACCTTCTTCAGATTGTTCAAATCTTTCTTGAAATGTGATGGCCAGAACTGGATACAGGATGCAAGTTGAGGACTAATCAGCACAGAGTACAACAGAAGAATTACTATTTGTGTCTGGCTTATGACACTCCTGTTAACACATCCCAAAATGATATTTTTTTCTTTCTTTTCTTTTTTTAAGTGTCACACTATTGATTCATTTTTAGCTTGTGGTCCATTATGACCTCTAAATCCCTTTCTGCAGCACTTTTTCCTAGGTAGTCATTTCCCATTTTCTATGTATGCAATTTGGTGATCGTTGCTAAGTGGAATACTTTGCATTTGTCCTTGTTGAATTTCATCCTATTTACCTCAATCCATTTAACCTCTTTGCCAGATCACTTTGCACTATAACCCAGTCCTCGAAAGCACTTGCAACTCCTCCCAGCTTGGTATCATCCACAAACTTTAAGTGTACTCTCTATCTATGCCATCATCTAAGCCATTGATGAAGATACTGGAAAGATCTGGTCCCAAAACTGACCCCTGTGGAACCCCACTTGTTATGCCCTTCCAGCATGACTGTGAACCATTAATAACCACTCTCTGGGAGTGGTTATCCAATCAGTTATGCAGTCACCTTATAGTAGCTCTATCTAGATTGTTTTTCCTTAGTTTGTTAATGAGAAGGTCACGCAAGACTGTATCAAGTTATTTAATAAATTTTAGGTATACCGCATGTACTGCTTCCCTTTTGTCCACAAATTTACTTTTAAAAAAGCTGTTGAGTTGGTTTGACATGATTTGTTCTTTACATATCCATGCTGACTTTTACTTATCTTATTATCTTCTAGATATTTGTAAATTGATTCCTTAATTATTAGCTCCATTATCTTTCCCAGTACAGAAGTTAAGCTGACTGGTCTGTAATTCCCTGGGTTGTCCTTATTTTCCTTTTTATTAATGGGCACTATACTTGTCTTCTGGAATCTCTCCTGTTTTCCATTACTTTTCAAAGTAATAGCTTCAATATCTTGAGTCAGCTCCTTGTGTATTCTAGGACACATTTCATCAAACTGTGTAACTTGAAGACACAGATCTAACTGAAGTAATTTTAACTTATTCTTTTCCTATTTTAACTTCATTGGCATTCACTATTGGATGACCACTCACCACCAACAACCTTCTTGATGAAAACCAGAACCAAGAAGTCAGCAAGCACCTATGCCACTTCCACCTTTTCTGTTATTTTCTGTCTCCTATCATGGGCCTCCCTGATCCTTGGTCTTACTCTTGTTTCTAATATAATTGTAGAATATTTTCTTGTTACCCTTTATGTCTCTAAACATGGAATAGTATGTAAGATTCATTGAGACGTACACATATATGAGACTATTTTAGTTTTAAAATAACTAACTATAGGGCTATCGTATCAGTAAAATTCAGCAGAAAAGAGAAGATTATCACTTGTCATTTTATTGGAACTTTTTCCATTTGTTTTTTTATCTCTGTTGTATTCTCTTAGGCAACCCTGCTTGAAGACTCTTTCTCCCATTTTTTTTTCTTCCATGTCTCTCATTAAGCCCAAACACCAGACAATAAACTGAAAGTCAATGAATAGAATGACTTCCATCTATCGGACATTACTTTTCATGCATAAAAGTCCAGCCATATATTAAATATTCTGTTATAAAAATTAATAATGAGTTATGGAAATGAAAGGACAAATAAATGGCATTGTAGCTTGAAAATGCACCAGAAAAAGATCTCTTGCTAATCTTGCCATTGAAAACTTCAGTTAGCTCACAATTTAGAATGAAAAAAGCAGCATATGTTCTTACATGTCGTGAACTCTGGGCAGCAGAACATAGTTTATATAGTTTTTATGCCAGCTATATAACCCACATCTGATTTTATGGTCTTTTGTGCACATTGTCTCACCCCCCCCCCCTGGCTATTTTTTCAGGGCCTAGTCCATGGACAAAGGGTTTTTTTCATTTGTATGAAAAGGCCTTTCTATCTGCCATGGGGAGATGAGGTTCAGTTCTGTCACAGCTCCACCCGTAGTGCTGAATATGTGATCCGTGTAGATGTTTGAAAGCAGGTAACTTATATGCTTCACAGTTATGGTCACAATTTCTGCTTCCCCAGTCAAGCAGTGGTTCTGTAAAGGCAGAGACCACATATGCCCTCCAAATAATCTGCCTCTTTCTGGGTAGCACTTGCCTCTGCTGATTCTAAAATGATCTCTAGTTTTTGTATCACATAGGACCAAAAGTCTTCTAACAAGTCCCAGGAGACTCTTATTCTTCTCTTCATGCTGCTGCTATGCTGCTACCCTGATTTAGACTGGCCAGCATATAGGATTGCCAACCCTTCCAGTTTTGCTTGGAGACTCCTGGAACTGAGCTTAATCTCCTGAAGGCTACTTAACTCAATCTGGGAGATTTAAAACGACTAAAAGTCTGGTAGCACAGCATGGCTAAAACAGTTTCCCTGTCTGGCCTGGCCACTGTGCCACTCCCAGAAATGGCTGGCATGCCCTGCAGTCCCTAGATGAGAGGAAGCCAGATTGTCTCCATGCACTATGCCTGCCCCGAGGGCTGATTGGGCAGCTCCCATTGGCTGGGAACTGCAGCCATTGGGAGCTGCAGAAACAGTGCCTCTGTGCAGGGGCCGCATGCAGAGCCACTTCTAAGGACCACATCCACCTCAGGACAAAGGGATGTGCCAGCCACTTACAGGAGCTGCACAGGGCCAGGTCAGGCAGGGAGCCTGACTATGCTGCCCATATTCTGTTATCCCAATGTGCATGATGTGAAGTAAGATGATTAATTTTCATCCAGTAGTCAGATGACTTGTATCATTTGGCTGATGAGAGCATGGCTTAACTGCTAGCTGATTTCCAGGCAAAAATCTAAGTTGGCAATTCCGACTTATAATCCGTAAATAGGCCTTGATCGCCTTAGAATCCACCTTTCACTTCTCATGATTCCATGGGTAGTTTGGATCAGCCAAGACATTAGTATTCCTCTGTTTGTATCACGTGGGGATGGGGAGATGTCCCTTGAAAAAGTGTCCTTTCCCACGTGACTCGTTACTGCCCAGATCTGAGTATCTTCAGAGCAAGCACTGTTTTTGTTGTTTTGTTTTTTTTAAAACTTGCTGTAGTTACCAGCTTAGGCATATAGCTGGGGAGAGGATTCCTTCAACAGTTGTCGGTTCAGGAATAGACAACAGATAAGCACCTTTAGAAACTAATAAGCACCTTTCCTCCCATCTAGTGGCCCAGCTTACTCCATGTGTAGAATTCTTGGATAGCTGTAAATGGCATGTAGCACAAATAGAGTGGGGTTTCAACATTCCACCATCTCCTACTCTGAAGGACAGTTCAGATGCGGCTGGTATTGCCACCCTCAAATGCTCAACAATCATGAGACAGTGTAAAAATGGTAGATTTGATTTCTTTTGTTTGCCTTCTACTTTTTGAAACTTAAGGGTGCATTGGGGTCACGTTTTGAAATTTTCTGCACAGCCACAAGAGATAGAAACTTTTGTTTCTTTAAGAATAAAGGGTGATATTATCACACATCCACTTGGATCCAGGAGCTAGGGTATTAAGGAAAACAATAATTATCATAAGACTCGGCACAAAATCAAGTGTTGGCAATACTACGGTGCTGAAGAACTTTTGGTACCCTGGCACATCAGGATAAAAGTGGCTCTGATATGGAGGCATAACAAGTTGAATTCCTATTCCTTCTCCGCACTACTGCCTTTTCCTCTCCGCTTCTCCTCCAGTCTGTCAGTGCTCCCCACTTATTGTTCTCTCTGTCTTTACAAATATACACTGTCTGTAGCTTTATAAACGTTAAGCTTTGGGCAGAGCAACTGGTTCACAGGTGGGATCTCAACTGAGTGGCGGAACAGAGGGGTCTTTCTGGATGTATTTAACCAAATCAAAGGAGGACACTATGCTGACAAACTGACAGCTCTTCTTTATCTACATGCCCAACTGCTGGCAGCTTCTTTTGATCGTCCCAATTATGAGAGGCAAGCTTAACCAATCAGGAAGATAGAGCATGTAATAGGTAATTTTACATGCCAGGGCTATGTCTACATTGCATCCTTCTTGCACAAAACCCTATGCAAATGAAGTGTGGATTAGCATATGGCCATGCTTTATTTGCATAATTAATTAGGGGCCATTTTTGCGCAAGAGGCTTTTTGTGCAAAAAGGAGCCATCTACACAGCTCTTTTTGTGCAAAAAATCCCTCTTGCGCAAGAGCCGTTTTTCCTGAAAAAAGTTGAGAGGCTCTTGTGCAAGAGGGGGGTTTTGCGCAAAAATGCCCTCTAATTAATTATGCAAATGTAGTATGGCAATATGCTAATCTGTGCTGCATTTGCATAGGCTTTTGTGCAAGAGGGATGCAATGTATATGTAGCCCAGGTGTGCCTGCCCACAAAGCCAGACAAATATCAGCCTTGCAAGATTTATGCATAAGCTGATAAAGCAAACTAATGTGAATTCAGTTATGGCAAAATATTGGTACAGACAGAAAGCTTTGAACAAACCCTGGTGATTGATTGGCTTTGTGCAAAGCCCAGACCCTTTGTAAAACCTTTATTCCACCCTAACTAGTGCATCTTTTTCAGACCAAACAAAATAAAAATGACAAAACAGTAAAGGTGAAATTATGCACAGAGTCTGTGTGAAGCCTGTTTACCACTTCAGCTCCATGATGGGCCCCCAGCATGGTTTAAAAGGGTCTTAATAAGTACAAAAGCCATCTGCAAGCACTCTGCCCAGGGGAGGGAATTTCTCCCTAAAATGAACAGATGTATGTTTTAAAAAAAATCTCCACAAACAAAAAACTCGTATGACTGATGCAGACACGCATACTATATTTCTCCCTGAGATAATCCAGCCAGAGAGCTTTTTCTCTTCAAGTTCTTCTGCATTCTTCTATGCTTTGTGTAACTTATACTCAATTAATGCCCTCCATGCCAGAGATGCATTATGAAGCCTCAGTAAATTCTGCAGTATTGTCACAGAAGTATGTGATACAGTAATGGCTTGGTTTAGAACATTCCCCCTCCCATCTCTACTCTAACAAGGAATTTATATTAGCTAAGGTCATGGAATTTGAACAAGGAGATATCCAACTGACATACCCCTTCGATAGGCTATGGAGATATACCGTATTTTCCGGCGTATAAAGCGACTGGGCGTATAAGCCGACCCCCTAATTTTTTAGTTAAAAGATAGGGTTTCGTCTTATACCCCAGCGCCCCTCCGCCTCCTTTGCTCCCGGTGTCCCTGGTCTGCTGGAGACGGTCCCCAGCAGACCGGAGGCACCGGGAGCAAAGCCGCAGCAGCGGCGGGGTCCCGCGCCTCTGAGGCTTTGCCAGAGCAAAGCCTCAGAAGCGCGGCACCCCGCCGCCGCTTCGGCTTTGCTCCCGGTGCCTCTGGTCTGCTGGGGACCGTCTCCAGCAGACCAGGGACACCGGGAGCAAAGCCTCTGAGGACGCCCCGGCAGCGGGACAGCCCCGGCGCGCCTAGGCTGCCCCGCAGCCGGAGCCCCTCCGCGGCTTTGAAAAGCCTCGGGGGAAGCCGGCGGCGGGGCATCCCAGGCGTGCCTGAGCTGCCCTGCAGCCGGAGCCCCTCCGCGGCTTTGAAAAGCCTCGGGGGAAGCCGGCGGCGGGGCATCCCAGGCGTGCCTGAGCTGCCCCGCCGCCGGAGCCTCTCCGCGGCTTTGCAAAGCCTCGGGAGAAGCCGGCGGCGGGGCATCCCAGGCGCGCCTGAGCTGCCCCGCCGCCGGCTTCCCCCGAGGCTTTGCAAAGCCGCGGAGGGGCTCCGGTGGCGGGGCAGCTCAGGCACGCCTGGGATGCCCCGCCGCCGGCTTCTCCCGAGGCTTTGCAAAGCCGCATACCCGGCGCATAAGATGACCCCCGATTTTGGGGGGATGTTTTTTAACATCAAAAGTCGTCTTATACGCCGGAAAATACAGTACTGCCTTTTAAAACATACAACAACAAGATATTCAAGCCCATGGCAATTCACACTGATCCACAGATACAAACATCTATCCAAACATGTACTTGTAAATGAGAACTACACTTCAAAACTGGTGATAGATTCTGACTGTACAGTTACTCAAGGGAGCCTTGAAAACTTGAACTTGTATTTTCCTGTTTAGCTAAATGAACCATTGTTTTATAATAAACTTGTAATACCTATTTTTGTAATCTAAATATTCCTCATTCTTCATGGCTCTGTGTGCCCCTTCTCTTATGTGATTGTGAAACGCTTCATCAGTTAAAGGTACAGTGCTAGTGCAATTGGGAATTGGCCCAAAACCAAATATTGCTATAATTGTGAGCTGGAATAACGGACCTATAATTGCACAGTAGCACAATATAATTTCAAAAGTCCTGGCAGTTTGGATCATTTTTCTTTCTTTGCTGGATATCTCCTAACAAGTGTATGAATTCTTGCCCCACTACTACTTCATACCCTGAGTTCATAACAGCATATTTCTAAAGATTAGACTTAAAGAGAAACATGGAAATAGCATATCAGCTACCTCTCAGGATGGCTGCATCAAATGGCCTCCTATCTGTCCAAAACATACGTTTAATGAAGGAGATTTAATCAACATAATGGTTTTCAAAAGGAGCTTTTGTGCCCTTAAAAGCAAACCTTAAAGTGATTGATCTATCCACTGTGGTTCTCTTGAAGATATTAATTTGTGAACCTATTTCATACCTAACAACTGAACTGTGAACTTTGCTTCTGCACAGTATATTAGGTTGTGCTCCCAAAACCCTAGACAGCGCAGTGGAAAAAAACTGGAAAAGGCAGTTATACCTCATTCACATCACCTGACTCTCATCTGTTCTTGACCCAAAGTTCACATTCGACTTAACTTACAAAATGAAACAGATATATAACAAGGGAAGCACGCAGAGGTGGTAATGGCTTCAGGCTGAATTGCGGAAAGAACTGGAGCAAGGCATTAGCACACAGAAATCACAATTCAAGGCAAAAGTAAATCAAATATAGTGAAAAGGATGCAATGTACCCAAGGATTTGGGGAAAGGGACAGTTATCCTAGCCCTAAAAAAGTTTGTCTGTAAGATTATTTCTGATATAATTTTCTTTGCTGTGTGTTTTCTTGAACTGCTCTAATTTTGCAGTACGCCTTGTAACATTGTGCCTGTTCTGTTGCATGCAACAAACTGACTCATCAAGTGATGTATTTTTACTGCTTTGTTTACACTACTGTACCAGCCCTATTTACAGTACAATAGTCCACTGCAATGTCTTAATAAAATAAAAATGCAGAGGCACTAAAGACAAAATATCCTCATCTTAGCTGTTCCCATCAGGACTTAGTATGCCCTGCACTTATTCCTTAGTAGGTCGATCTTATAGTCTCTTCTAAGTACTAAACAATGGTGCTGAATTCTAATAATCTTAGAGAAAAAGTCCCCGTGTCCTTATGCCCCAGTGACGTCAAGAAATCAGAGAGAAATATGGGCTTAGCTCTGAAAAGAGGATGGATGACAGGAAAAAAAGTAACTCAATATGATAATAAAAAACCAAATTTGCATAACCTGGCATGCTAAGGAAAAATATACTATAAAAATAACACTGAGTTGACCAAAGAATGTGCTTGCCTTAAGTGTTGTGAAAAGTTTTTAGTGTTCTCTTTTATTTTAAAAACCGGTTGAACTTTTTGCATCTGCATAATCAAGGAGTAGTGTGAAGTGGGCAAGTTTTAACTGCATGACTCTGCTACTGCACTCAGTCTCAATTCACTATCCCTCCTATTCTAGTTATGGGGCTTTCCTTGGCTGAGATTGCAAATTAAGTGGAAATAAGTGAAATTGCAATGTGATTTTTGTGACGCAAAGAAACACCCCCTGGAGACTATATTGAGACCACAGAAATCACTTCATGCACCATAAGCATTATCTGAACACAATTCTGCACTGCTCTGCAGTGTACCATTTGCAGATTTGCCATAGATGAGATCATGAATTTTGAAATGGAGGTGGGGTCATCTAGCTAAAGGTAATGTGTCCAGTGCTCAACTCCTGATAGCCTATTCTAATGCTCACTAATCAGGGACAGGAATAGCAATGGTGATAAGCAGCTACTAACAGCCACGTCTCACTGCTTTAACCAGTCAGCTATGCAGACAAAATTTGAAGAGAGCTGATGGGAGCAACCAATGCACCACCACTAATCAGGGAATTGCTCAAGACTGAGTACAACTCTGAAGCTACTGTTACAGTTACATGATAATATTCATAAATGTAATCCCACTGAAATAGTGGAATCACCCAACAGAAAAGAGAACTCAAAGCAAAGAGCTGCTTAAGGAATTCCCAGCTAAGTTCAATGACTTCATCTTTGACCATAGACCATAAACAACCTCCCAAATCGGTGAAATAGTAACTTTCTTCAATGACTACTCTAACTGCCATGTTTCTATGTAGCTTGTTTGTTCTTGAAAATATTCTGGGTGCAATTTTCCAAATGGGTAAAAACACTTGACAGTGCACAATTGCACATATCCAACTGCATGTTTAGTTTACATTCATAGTTAGCACAGCTATGTGGACGAAAACAAGCCTTCACTCTGCATTTGTAAGCAACAAGCATCCAGAGGCAGTTTTATTTCATTCAATTGTACGGGAAGCCTGATTCGGATGGGGGAAGCCCCCCCCTTAGGCAGATCTTTGAATATGAAGTTATGAAGCAGTGTATATACTTTCCCACTACATATACCAACGGCTAACAGTTATTTCTTAGTTCCTCCAAGATGCTACCTAATCTCAAGGTCTTTGCTGGAGTCAGCATTCCATCCTTATCTTTGAGAGTGAAGCAGAGAAAGTGTCTCTTAATCTCTCACTCTCGCGTTGTTAGGAATCAGAGTGAGGCTGACTCTTGCTCTGCTACTGACAAACTTAGATGACTTCACACATCCCTTTTTCCCCTTTTCTTTGCCTCCACACTCCCCTCTTTTGTGCTTTCAGCTACATGCAGAAATCAGGTTAACAAATATATAGTTCATGCATGTAATTTGTAATTTTCATGCAAAAATTTAGAACAAAACTATTTAGTAGCCCCGAGTCTAGCCCTTTCAAGAAAATTAGGACCTCAAAGGCTACGACTGATTCAAAGGAAATGTAATATAATAGGTATAGCACTGGAACCCAATAAAGAAAGTGCTGTTAGTCAGAGCCTTCTGAAAGCAGGAATTCACTGGTTTTTGTGGGAGTAGAAATTTGTTGCTCCTAGAACAAAACTTTACTACTAGTTCCATAGCAGCTTGTGTATAGAAAATCTCAAATTCCTATAGTCAAATGTCACTGCAATATGAAGTGCTGCAAATATAGGCCCTTGTTTTAAAATGAGGAAAAAAAAATAAAGAAAAGCAAAACCAAATGTACAGCAAAAGTCCCTTAACAAGGACATTTAAAAATCAACACCCAAATGAAGGTCATACATATGGTTTGCTGCATTGCTTGATAGCAACTCATTTTATTAGTACAATTGAGCCTTGTACAATCTACCCTTGACATCACTAGAAGGTGAGAATAGCTATACAAAGGATATAGCAGAACCAGGATTAAAGCAAAAGAATTGAGAGAGATCAAAACAGCTCAAAAAACCATGGAAATAAACTTATTTCATGTACGTACCTTTTTTCCAGTGTAGTTACCTTCACATTAGGGGGTTGTTGCAGAGATTTTACCTGGATTGATCTTAAAACAGTACCATTCAGACAGTACAAAAACTGCGCACACAAGTCCAGTGACCCATCTGCAGTAAAGGAATGCAAGAAAATGGACTTCAATGTGAAAAGCAAGGGGTTGGCAAGATATGGGAGGGTGAGGATAACCTAACATAAGACAGATAAAGTTAAGTGAGAAAAGAACTCTTTATGGAAGAGGACCCAAGGTATTAGTAAGTCATGAAGATAACTACTTTAATGAAAAGTAATAATTTTCATAAGCTTCATCTAACCATTATCTTTTACCATGTTGTGGTTTAGTCTTGCCTGTGCATTAGGACTAACCTTATTGACAAACTGTTCTCAATCATCCCATGTTGAAAAATCACTTGTTAGATGTGTGTGCTAAGAAATGAGCATATCACATATATCTGGGCACAGACTTGGCTCCAGGGGAATCAAATGTACTAGCAGGGCATATGCTATTACATTAGGTTGACATCTAGCACTGCAAAATTAGGTCCGTAGACATCTGTTTGGGAGGCCATTCCCTTCAAGACCTGAAAACATGTCTTATTTCAAAGAGACTTTAACACCAGATTACAGAGGGAGACTTCAGGACTTGTATTTATGCTTAAATTCCACACGTTATGAATGGGCCTTAATAAAGATGCTAATTACCTTACATGTTACAAAGATAGCCTCCCCACCTTTTGATATTCGTAGTAACTCCAGATTAGCCACTTATTGACTTACAATAAGCTATTTCTCGTAGAAACTGTCCAGTTTGGCCAATGTACATGGCAGGGAGGCATTGCTAGCATTTGATGGCATATATCACATTAGTGGATATGCAGTTAAATGAGTCTCTGATGTGGTTGTTTATGTGGTTTGATTCTGTGATGATATCACTTGCATAGATGTGTGGACCACGTTGACACCGGGACTGATTGCAGGGGTGGGTGGGTTCCTGGATGAGTATGATTAAAGTGTGCTGAATGGTTACTGGAAAGAATGTTTGTGATTAGGGGATCATCTGTAGGCGAGGATCGGCCTGTCCCCCAAGGCCTGTGAGAGTGAAAGATCATTTTCCAGGAAAGATTGTGGATTGTTGATAATGCGTTGAAGGGATTTCAGTTGTGAGCTGTAGGTGATGACAAGTGGTATCCTGTTTTCTTTTCTTGGACTGTCTTGAAGTAGCTGATGTCTAGATACTCTTCTGGCTCTATTTGTTTTTTCACTACTCTGGGTGGGTATTTCAGTTTTAAGAATGCTCTATATAGATCCTGTAGGTGTTTGTCTCTGTCTTTGGGTTGGGAACAAATCTGGTTGTATCTTAGGGCTTTGCTGTAAACAATAGATTGAGAAATGTGTCTTGGATGGAAGCAGGAGGCATAAAGGTGAGTGTAACAGTCAGTAGGTTTCCAGTATAAGATGGTGGAAATGTGTAACATCTAACTGTACTGTAGTGTGAAGGAAGTAGATCTCTTGTGTGGACTGGTACAGGCTGAAGTTGATAGTGGGGTGGAAGTTACTGAAATCCCTGTGAAATTTTTCAAGGGTCTCTTTCCCATGTGTCCATATGATGATGATGTTGTCAATATAGCGAAGGAGAGTAAGGATACTAGGGGGCGAGAGCTGAGGAAACGTTGTTCAAGGTCAGCCATAAAGATGCTGAATCATAGACTCATAGAGCTGGAAGAGACCTCAGGAGGTCGTCAAGACCAGCCCCCTGCCCAAGGCAGGACCAATCTCAACTAAATCAACCCAGCCAGGGCTTTGTCAACCCGAGACTTAAAAACCTCCAGGGATGGAGATTCCACCACCTCCCTAGGTAACCTATTCCTGTACTTCAGTACCCTCATAGTGAAATTGTTTTTCCTAATGTCCAACCTAGACCTCTCCCACTGTAACTTGAGACGATTGCTCCTTGTTCGGCTATCCGTCACTACTGTGAACAGCCTCTCTCGTTCCCTTTGGAACCTCCCTTCAGGAAGTTGAAGGCTGCTACCAAATCCCCCTTCACTCTTCTCTTCTGCAGATTAAACAAACCCAAATCCCTCAGCAGGAGTGGCTTGAGGCCGGCTGCGGCAGCTGGCGCCCCAGGCAGAAGGCGCAGTTGGCGCCCCCGCCTGCAAGGCCATCATCGGGTGCCCGGGCTGGCGGCGTCCTAGGCAACTGCCTAGTTTGCCTAGCCTAATGGGCTGCCCCCATCCCTCAGTCTCTCCTCATAGGTCATGTGCTCCAGCCCCCTAATCATTTTGGTCACCCTCCGCTGGACTGTCTCCAGTGTGTCCACATCCTTTCTGTAGTGGGAAGCCCAGAACTGGACACAATACTCCAGATGTGGCCTCACCAGAGTCAAATAAAGTAGAATAATTACTTCTCTACATCTGTTGGCAATGCTCCTCCTAATACAACCTAATATGCCATTAGCCTTCTTGGCTACAAGGGCACACTGTTGACTCATATCCAGCTTCTCATCCACTGTAATTTCCAGGTTCTTTTCTGCAGAACTGCTACTTAGCCATTCAGTTCCCAGCCTGTAACAATGCTTGGGATTCTTCCATCCCAAGTGCAGGACTCTACACTTGTCCTTGTTGAACCTCATCAGATTTCTTTTGGCCCAGTCCTCTAATATGTCTACATCACTCTGGACCCTATTCCTGCCCTTCAGTGTATCTACCTCTCTCCCTAGCTTATTGTCATATGCGAACTTGCTGAGGGAG
Source organism: Pelodiscus sinensis (assembly GCF_052426305.1). NCBI lineage: Eukaryota > Metazoa > Chordata > Testudines > Trionychidae > Pelodiscus > Pelodiscus sinensis. Next base: position 83,060,165 of record NC_143055.1, read on the forward strand.
CATAAAAATGTTGAACAAAACAGGTCCTAAAGCAGATCTTTGGGACACCCCGCTAGAAACTGGCCACCAACCTTACATTGAGCCATTGATTACTACCCATTGGGCCTGACAGTCTAGCCAGCTTTCTATCCATCTTACAGTCCATGTATCCAATCCATACTCCCTTAACTTCCTGGCAAGAATATTTTGGAGACCATATCAAAAGCTTTCCTAAACTCAAGGTATATCACATCCACTGACTTTCCCATATCCACAGAGCCACTTACCTCATCATAGAAGCTAATCAGATTGGGCATTCTCCAAAAACTTCCTGGATTTTCTTTGTACTGCTGCATCGGTCTCCCAACAGATGTCAGGGTGAAGTCCCCCATGAGAACTAGGGCCTGCAATCTGGAAGCTTCTGTCAGTTGTCTGAAGAAAGCCTTGTCTACCTCATCCACCTGATCCAGAGGTCTATAGCACACATCAACCACAACATCACCCCAGTTGCTTCCACCTCTAAACTTAACCCATAGACTCTCAACAGGCTTTTCCCCCTCTAAATATGGAGCTCCGAGCATCCATACTGCTCTCTTACATACAAAGCAACTCCTCCTCTTTTTCTCCTCCTCCCGTTCTTCCTGAACAGTTTGTACCCTTCCATGACAGTGCTCCAGCCATGCGAGTCATCCCACCAAGTCTCCGTTATTCCAGTCAAATCATAGTTCTTTGATTGTGCCAGGGCTTCTAATTCTTCCTGTTTGTTTCCCGTGCTTCTTGCATTTGTGTACAAACACCTTAGATAGCCAGTTGATCATCCTACTTTCTCCATTCAAATCAAGGGTCCTTCTTTGTTGCTCGTTTCTCCTTGTGTTTCTTCCCCATATCCGACTTCCTCACTTACCTCAGGGCTTTGGTCACCGTCCCCCAATGGACCTAGTTGAAAGCCCTTCTCACTAAGTTTGCAAGCCTGCCTGCGAAGATGCTCTTTCCTCTCTTGGTTAGGTGGATCCCATCTCTTCGTAACAATCCTTGTGCCCGGAACAGAGTCCCATGGTCAAAGAAACCAAAGCTCTCTCTCCGACACTACCTGTGCAACCACACATTTACTTCCTCAATTCAACTATCTCTACCTGATCTTTTTCTTCAACCAGAAGGATGGATGAGAACACCACTTTGCGCTTCAAATTCCTTGATCCTTCTTCCCAGCACTACGTAACCTGCTGTGACCTGCTCAAGGTCATTCTTAGCCGTATCATTCGTTCCTACATGGAGAAGTAGGAAGGGATAGCGATCTGAAGGTTTAATCACTTTCGGAAGACTCTCAGTCACATCCTGAGTGCGAACTTCTCGAGATTGCAGGTCTGGATGGCTGATGGATGACTCAGTCCCTCTTAGGAGGGAGTCCCCAACTACCACCACTCGTCATGGAACCCCCATCTCTAGAACTACGCATCCCATGGCTTCCGGTAGATAGTGTTCCCTTCTGATTTCTTCCCTGAGAGGTCCATGCAACAGCATTCTCCACCGCAGTGTCTGTGAAGAGAGCCTGAAAGTGGTTACTTACCTCTACATGAATGGGGGAGAACTGAGTTGGCTGCCTTCTTCTTCTAGAGGTTACATGCTGCCAGTTTTCTTCCTTGTCCTATACTGCCCTGACTGGCTCTTCAGCCTGCTGTGCCTGCAGGATTAAACGCTGCCTTCTGTTGAGGAAGTCTTCATCCTCTCTGATGGAACATAGAGTTGATATTTGGGCCTCAAGTCCCCTAATTTTTTTCTTCCAAAATGGTGACCAGCTTGCACTTAGTGCAGTTGCAATCCCTGTTTTCTTCTGGGAGCAAGACAAACATCAATATCCATACCTACCTTCCTTCTGAGAGATTGCTCAGATGCAGGGGCGGCCCGTGAGCCTAAGCCTAGAGCGCTGCTAGCCCGCGCACAGTGATGACGTCACAACAGAGTGCTGGGGCATCCCGTGATGATATCATGGCTATTGATGGCTGTTCAGGGGCAGCGCCAATTGTGCCGCCCGCCTGGGGCACCAGCTGCCGCAGCCGGCCTCAAACTGTTCCTGCTCAGATGTTATTCAATGCCTCCTTGAAGGGCAGGAGTGTAGCAAAAAGATTTTAAAGAATGGCGAGTGTATCTCACCCCCTTCCCACTCCCCTTCCCAACTCCCTCTCCAAACTCCCTGTTAGCAGTTGCTGTTAGTCGCTGACTCACTCCTTTATAAAGCCCTGGACTGCCTGATAGCGCCTCCCCATGATTAAAGCTCAACCAATGAGCAGAGGCTTCTAGATTTCAAACCCTAATTAGAAGCTCACAGCTTCCACCTGCCAGCCACAGCACACACTCCATGAGGTGGGAAGGAAAAAGGGCGGGGGGGGGGAAACAAACAGCCAAGCACAAGCTCAGCAAATAGCAAGTAACCCCCAAACACAAACACACACTACAGACAGCCACTTCCCTCAAGGGTCCTGTATTAGCTTCCTCACCAGGAGAACTCCCTCTCCAAACTCCCTGTTAGCAGTCCCTGTTCGCATGCTGACATATTGTGAGGCCATGCGGCTGCTCATAAGGCATCCTCAGCCATAACCCATTCTAGGTGCACTAGTTTACAATTGTTCACCATTACTGCTTGTTAACTTTAAGAATGTCTTATCACATTCAGTGTATATAGAAAAATATTCCCATTATGAGATACCAAGCTATGCACTGCACATACCGTCAACCTCACAGAAAAGCTACTGCTGGTGTTGCTACTGTGGGAGATGACAGAGAGAGGTACTGGCAGTAGAAGGAGAGAGGCTTAAAAGACCCCAAAGTTTGATGTGGGGACTACTGGGAGACCTCAAATTAGGAGCTCTCCTTCACTCGCTGGATTAAATATCAAAGTGTTTTGTTCTCCTGAGCTGTATACACAGAATTGTTATATGTACCTGGAAGGAGGTGACTGACTGACTGGTACCCTTTGAGTCTTCAATAGTCCCATCAAATGCCACTGTGGCTTAGAAGTACAGGGTTATAAGATACCTTGATCACCACAAGAAGAACTTAAGTCTAATAAAAACAGCTACTTAGAGTTGTTGTGCATGTATATCTAGTCAGTACCTCTGGAACACGGGTTTCTCTGACAAATACAGAAAACTAATGTGTGGCATGTGAATCCTGTTCCCAGAGTATAGTGGCTGCACTCCCTCATCTGCCTGAGTAAACAGGTTCATCACTTCTGCTTGTCTCTGACAGCCAGCTTTCCTTCCCCCCTTGTCCCTAACTTCCTGCCTCTTCTCCTCTCCAATTCTTTAAACCTTCCTTTCATACTCTTTCTCCCATTTTTAAGTACTGAACCTGCCTCAGCCACATCAGCTGCCTGTTTTTTACAACAGCAGCTAACCAGAAAGTCTACAAGCCAAAAAAAAAGGCCTGCCCCATGAAAGTGGCCAAAAAGAAGACATGTTAAGTTGCCTCTGTCTGTCACAGACAAGAAAATGAAAATAAATGGGGATGACCTATGCTCTAATCCACCTTTACAATCTACCTCCATTGATTGCATGAGCTCACTTGCGTATGGTTTGCATGTGCCCAAATATCTTTTTGGAATATTATGTGCATTTTTCCTTTCTATTTGTGGGGTCATCCACTTATGCATCTGGATTTGCTTTCATGCACGTCTGAAAATGTTTCGCTATATCTAGGCCATTTGAGAATTCTTTAGGCAAAACCAGCAGTACTCTGAAAGCCTTGTTAACTGATTTTACCTTCTTCCTAGAAGTTATACCATGAATTCTCTTTTTCCTGAGGCAGTATCTCTTTATCTGAGGTAGTATCTCCTTCTTTATTTGCATACTTAGTCACTTCAAAGAAAACTGCCTTGTAAAAGCTTAACAAAAGCAATAAAACTCATTCTGATTCACACTTTTAATGTGCTGTGTTCTAACACAGTGGTTTCTTACAATCCCTCCTTCATATAAAAGAAATCAGTCACCTAACTAGCCTTTCGTTACATATAAAGCCTTAGCAACCAAAAGTCCAATCACAAATAGAAGCAACATTCAGCTTTTCCATTTATCCAGGACACAAATGGAAACACAAAACCAGCAGACAGACACATTTTGAAATACTCTGTATTCTTTTGAGCTATTTGTGTAGAATTATCCACATCTTAAAACACTTCAAGAACTGTATGTTTAAGCCTCAGTGTATGTATTGTATAAGTATAATAAATATATATTTTGTGCTGATATTGTAATCCAAATTGGCATCACAGTTTCAATAGTCATAGTGAACTAAAGGACCAAAGTCTTAGACATCATAAAAAAGTGCTTTGAATCTTTACATTTCAGCCCATTCCAAAGCCATTAAACAAGGTAGGAATATAAGTTCTCCTTCATGGACACATGTTCTCAAACATAAGAATGGCCTTACTGGATCAGGACAATGGTCCATGTTCTGACAGTGGCCATTACAGATACTTCAGAGGGAATAAACAAAACAAGGCAGTTTACTGAGTGACCCATCCCCTAACATCCAGCTCTAGCTTCTGGTAGTTAGTGGCTAAGGGACACAATGAGGACTGGGTTACATTCCTGACCATCTTGGCTAATTGCCTGCCATATCATGTATAAACTTAACCCAATTCTACTTCTGGCTGTCGCAACATTCTTTGGTAACAAGTACCACAGGTTGATATTGTGTTGTGTGAAGAAGTTCTGTGTTATGTTTGTGTTAAACCTGCTGACCTATAATTTCATTGGGTAACCCCGGATTTGTGTGTTACATGAAGGAGTAAACTTATTCACTTTCTCCACACCACTCATGCTTTTATAGATCTCTGTCATATTCCCACTCAGTCATCTCTTTTCTAAGATGAATAGTTCTATTTTTTTTTTTACTCTCTCCTCAATGGAAGTTGTTCAAAACCCCTTATCATTTTTGTTGCCCTTCCCTGTACTTTTTCCAAGTCCAATATACCCTTTCTGAGATGATGCGACCAAAATTGTGCTCAGTATTCAAGGTGTGAAATGCACATTAATTTATTTACTAGTACTATGACCTATTCTGCCTTATTAGCTACCACTTTCATAATGAGCTTTCATTGGCACAGCCCACTTGTTCTCAAGAAGTGGGCTGTGCCCAGGAAAGCTCATGATACCATCTACATGTTTTGTTAGTCTTTAAAGTGCTACCAGACTATTTGTTGGTTTTTTTCAGTTTATCCTATACAGACTAATTCAGCTACCCCTCTGACACTTTCTTAATATTTCCTAAAACTCTGTTAGTGTTGTTGACTGCCACTGAATGTTGAGCAGATGTTTTCAGAAAACTATCCATGATGGATCCAAGATCTCTTTCTTGAGAACTAATTTAGACCCCATCATTTTGTATGCATAATTGGGGTTAATTTTTCGATGTGCATTACTTTGCATTTATCACCATTGAATTTTATCTGCTATTTTGTTTCCCAATGAACCTTTGTGAGAACCTTTTGTAACCCCTTGCAGTCAACTTTGGATTTAACTATCCTGAGTAAATTTTTGTCTGCAAACTTTGCCACCACAATTTTTTGCCTTTTTTCCAGAACACTTATGAGATAATCGACTACTCAGTTACATCCCTAGTAGACTAACCAATAAGAATATGCTTATCAATTAATTTAGTCAACTACTTGCTTCCCCTTCACCTTTGCTGCCTTTGTATCACCTTGCTCCCCACCCACCCATGCTGCTGGGGGAGAGGCAGGGAGGCTGCCGCAAAGCAGCCTCTGCCCACAGCAGGCCCAAGCTGCTCCACATCTTGCAGAGCCGCCTCTGTCCGCGGTGGGCAGAGACTGCTCAAGCAGCAGCACTGGCCACAGACAGAGGCTGCTCTGGCAAAAGCCCCTGTCTGCTGGGAGCCCTGTGGACAGGGGCTGCTGCCACAAAGCACTCAGTGGCCATAGCAGCCCAGGCTGGCCACGGACAGAGGCTGCTCTAGCTGTGTAGGCAGCCTGGCTTAGTCCCAGCCCGCCACTCACTACCTTCAAAATTCAGAGCCACAGCGGGGGTAGGTCCCAGACCCAGTGAGAGCCAGGACTGAGCCAGGCTGCCTTTCCTTATTGACAGGGCTCGACAAATAATGCAATCTACTCACTCATGGTGAGTAGATTACAACCTGGAAGAGCTGGGTTCGGACGATCTGTGCATGCGCAGAATGATCTGCGCATGCGCAGATCACCGGACAGCGTGGTTGGCAAGCCCTGCTTATTGACGAATCAATCGACTACTCGATTAGCCAATTAACCACGTCTTAACATCCCCAATATGAAACAGCACTAACAATTAGGGGACCATGTTATTTACCTCTCTCCACACTGAAAACTGACCATTTATTCCTAGCTTTTATTTCCTATCTTTTAACCACTTACTGATCCATGAGAGGACCTTCCATCTCATCCTATGACTCTTTGCTTAAGAATCTTTAGTGAGGGACCGCATCAAAGACTTACGGAAAGTCCAAATAAACTGTATGCACAGGGTTATCCTTGTCTACGTGTCTGTTAGACTTCCTCAAAGAATTCTAATATGTTAGTGAGGTATGATTTCCCTTTACAAAAGCACTGTTGACTCTCCCCCAATATATTGTGTTCATTTGCATGTCTGATAAGTTTGTTCTTTACTGTAGTTTCAGCCACATTTTCTTGGTACTGAAATTAGTCTTATTGGGATGCAATTGCTAGGATTGCCTCTAGAGCCTTTTTTAATGGTGTTGCATTAGCTATTCACCAATGAATGAGACTAGCTTTAATTTATCTTGTTTTGTTTTGTTCATTCAGGAAGACCAGTTTTATAAAAGCTCAGACTTAGGAGCCAAGTTCTTTTAAGAGAAACGAGTCTCTCTAATTTATCAATATGGTAAGCTGACTTCACTTAACACAAAACTGGGGCTTCTCCCTTATGAAAACAAAGAATCCACTTCTTCACTAGAGTAGGTGTGAAGCTTGCAAAACCCTGTATCTTTTTAATATAATTGTCTGACTTCAGGTGCTGCTTCTACATATAACCTTTCTGCTAGTAGATAAAATCCAAAATCTAGGTCAAATATTCAAGTGTCTTTCTTTCCATTTCAGTAGCAGATGGATTGGTTTATTACAGATTCTAAGGGCCATATACTAAGGAAGATCTTTCTTGAATTCTCCATACCCCTGAGAAAGGGGTAGATCCTTGAAGAACAATTTCTCCTTTTCTTTCTTCATCAAAGATTTCTCTCTCCTCAGTACATCCAGTAGATTTTAGTTTATTTTTCTAATTTAAACCGTCTTTCCACAATGCAAATAATATTACACACACTTATATAATCCCATGTGCATTTTACACACACACATGCTCTCTCTGTATCAAATTATTGTAGAATAACTATCTTTGAAAAATGACTGGTGGCTATGCATAGATTACAGACATAGTAAAAGATTTTAAACCTGCTATTGCTCAAATGTGACAAAGACATTTCATGAAAGAAATTAAAGAAAAATGCAGGAATCTTAAAATATTGTAGGATTCTTTCCTTTATAGTAAATAACTATTCCTGTATCCCCAGTTTCATGCTTGTTTATTACTGTTAAAATAATTTAAAACAATAAAATTAAGGGAAAACTAATTTTTATGGAATGTAGGGTCAACAACAGGTAGCTCCTTACAATGAGGGGCAATTGAGATGTATGGAAAAGAATAAAGGCTTCTATAAATCTTGAACTGCTCCTAACAATATGAATTCCTTGTGCATATACCTGCATCTTACAGAACTGGCAAAAGAATTCTTATAAATTTTTTAAAAAAAGAGCTTATGATAGACTCTGATTTCAGAGAAAAGCTATGGTTAATTTGTGATTCTTAATGACAGACTGTTATCAAAGAAGATTGTTGGGATAAAATTATCAAAGAGATCAACCTACTAATTCCCAGGATCTTTAAGTAGTATAATCTTAGAGTAATGCAGGTACAATGTACGTGTCCACATCAAACCACTTTAGTGATGACAAAGATGTGGAGCTAAATAAACTCCTGAATTCCCATAAAAAGGAAAGCTAGAGAATGTCAAAAACATTACAGAAAGCACAAAGTTTGATATCAGAATGAAGATGAATAAAACCAGAATCACAAACAAACCAGCATGTCAAATCCAAAGGTTTCATTATTGTACTAGAACAACAGATGACTTTGCAATACCTATGAGAGCAGATAAGTATTAACTACAGCATGAAAAAGATGAAAGAGATTAACTAGCTATTCAGCCTGTGTGTCCTTCCTGCCCTGTCCTACAAGGCTGTGCAATGCAATTTACTTTTTTATATAGAATACTTAACAGTCTCATAAAATGTTTCATATGGAGAGCCAGAAAAGGCATCCACAGAGCTAGAGAGAACATAGAGAAAACAAACCCATGAGGACAGAAATATCCATGGATAATTGTGGCAAGTCTACAGAGGTTTCCTGCTTTCCATGCCTCCCTAAAGAATCTGCAAATTTTTCTTTGTGTTTTCTACTCTATCCATCTTTGCTTCTATTCTATCCATCTTTGCTTTTGCATTTGAATATCAGAAATCATTGTGAGATGCAAATAGTGTCATTCCAATATATTTATAACTGTAACTTATTACCTCAAACAGCAACAACAAAGGCAGTTAAACAGAAAACAGAAAACTACAAAAACTGCACCTGATAATCTCATCCTCTTAGTGTGATTACTCTATTAAATATAAATTTGAAGTGCCCTAGCAAACAGAAGGTAGAATATTCACTGCTTTTCAAATTCAAGTCCTGAACCGTATAGAATATTCTTTAAATGAAGGAATCACAAGATATAACAAATATATCCAGCTACACCAAAGAATCATGTTACCTGGGTGTTTCTAGTACATCAGTCAGCTGTGAAAGGCTTAGCTACTTTTGTATATAAAATGTTGCAGTTAGATTTCCAGAATAATGGGGACATTTCTTGTAGTGCTATAGTATCAGGCTCCTTGTAGACTCAGGAAGTGAACAGCCTACTATAATAGACATCTTTGCAGACTGAAGGATAAGAAACCTTCAGCCAGAAAATGTACCACGATTATGTGAGAGAACCATGAATCTCGGAAATGCTTAACTTCTGTTGATTCTGTGGCTTTTTTCATAACAATTAATGGCTGAGAGGAAAAAAAGAAAGTCCCAGTAAAATATGGTAACAGAAGTCAAACAGTGATCCCTAACTGTACAGAATCTGGGGAGGAAAGAAAAGAGGCCAACATGGGAGAAGTACATACAGAAGCAATGGAGTCAGCAGCTTTGGAGTCAGTGAAGTAAAGTGGAACTGTAACAGGGCCTGTGGTCCGTTTGCTGATACGATGAAGCTGAACAAGTCTATAACAAGCTACAGAAGGAGGTTCTATTGATTAGGGCATTGCTAGAGTGAGGGTGGCTTGTCTTGAAGGTAGCTCTTAAAAGGCCAATTTCAGTGAGGCCCCTCCATAAGCCTTCCCAAGCAAATTCTCCCACAAGCCCTGATTCTGGTACCTTTCATCTTGATCCTGTATCCTACAGCAGAGTGATAATACTCATGAGGCTCACAATATATATCAGAAGTTCATGGGAAGGATACAAAGTGTGTTTGTATAAATGTTATAGAGAAGAAACTCTTATGCAGGAGTGGCTAATTTTGAGGGCAAACCTTGGAAGCACAAAAAACAAGAAGTTAAGGGAAAAGTCTCCAGCATTTCTTTTTTTCAAGAAAAAGGGTCCAGATCTTGCCTACAATGATGTGCATAACATTCTCCAAAACTCCTGTAGGTCTTCTAATTTGTCTTCATGAGGTATCAAAAAGTGAGAGGTACTCCAGCTTGGAGTATATGCTACTTTTGAGTTTTGATGGTCATCTGAAAGTTGCACAACAATTCTTATTTTCATGATTTCAACACTTTGGTTGAGAGAGGGATTTTTTGATGAAATCTACTGTGGTTCAACATAGGTTTTTGTTTATGTTAATTCCAACAAAATACTTGATCTTGGTAATCACCGCAGGCAGTCTGAGTCCTTAGGGCCCTGGGCCCAGGCCCTGGGCCCAGGCCCTCCTTTTCCCCCCCTTCCGCGTGGGGGAATGTGACAGATGAGGAGTACTCAATGGTGAGGGGCTAGAGAGCCTCGCATATGGAAGACCTGATGTCCCCGGACGGGAACGACGTGGGCAGGTCTGGTCGTGATGGACTCGCATCTTCCCGTCCCCCTTCCTCCAGGGCAGGAGAGGGGGCAAGGCTGTCACAACTTCAATGGGAGTGTGCAGACCTGAGCCTTTCATTTTAATTGAAAGATCAACCTCTTATATTGTACACACAGCTAACCTTTGAATCCTAACACTCTGAAATTGTCACAATAGTTTTATACTAAGTGAACTTCAATTATTGCTTAATTAGCACTGGTGTACACTAGGGAATAAGTTTGAATTAAGATACATAACTTCAGTTATGTTAATTGAGTAGCAACGTAACTTGAATTTTGGCACCGTGCACACTGCGGGAAATTGAAGAGAGCATGTTCTCCCTTCGACTTCTCTTACTCCTTGTAGAAGCAGGACTACTGGCATCAATGGGAGTGTCCTCTCAGTTCAAATCAGTGTGTCATCTCTAGACCCGCTAATTAAAATCCCGGAAGATCGACTGCGGTTGCTTTGATATTATCTGTAGTGTAGACATGCCTGACAGTACAATTCTTATGAAACTACTTATTTCATTCATGTGTGTCATGCTTATTTTCCAACTAATATTAAAATAATTTATGATTTCCCATTTAGGGCACATCTAAACTACATTCCTCTTTCAAAAGAGGAATGTAAATGAAGCATCTCAAAAGTGCATATGAAGCACTGATTTAAATATCCCACGCTTCATTTGCATATTCGCGTCCGAGCACTTTTTTGAAAAAGGGTTTTTTAAAAGTAAAAGCGCAGTTTAGATGGAGTTCTTTTGGAAATAAACAACCTTTTTTCAAAAGAACCCATACTCCTCATTTTTTCAGGAGTATGGGTTCTTTCGAAAAAGGGGTTTTTTTTTCCAAAAGAACCCTGTCTAGACTGCTCTTTCACTTTCGAAAAACCCTTTTTCAAAAAAGTGTTCGGATGCGAATATACAAATGAAGTGTGGGATATTCAACTCTTTGCACTTTTGAGGTTCTTCATTTACATTCCTCTTTTGAAATAGGAATGTAGTCTAGACATAGCCTTAGTGTGGAATCCTGTCACATGGAACTGACACACTACTGAATTAAAAAGAAGAATTACTGTACATAGCAGACATCAAGGTTATAGTAAGCATATTAGAAAATTATGTCATTAGAAACTGGAAATATGTGCATAGATCTGTTCACAACTTTCTTGTGTCTGTATATTCTATTTAAGAAATAACATCATTTCAATAAGTCTATGAAGTTTCATTAAAATAGTAAATACAATAAAATGTTCCCGGTTACTGTTTCCGGATTACTTTTATAAGATTCATAGAATTTTATGATGGAATATGATTTAGTGGTTAGAACAGATGACTAAAAGTACAGGGCTTCTGAGTTCTATTTCATACTGTGCAAATAACCTTGGTCCTCCACTTGTAACCAGTGTTTCCTGTAAGCTGTACACTTGTGCGGGCTCTCAGGAGAGATTCAAAAGTTGCCCAGATAATTAGCAGAGCTTCCTCAGCTAGGTTTTTTTGTTTTTGATGGTGGTGTACATTCTCACACACAAATATTTATTCTGCACATAGATGGAAAAGATGAGAGGGAACATTGCTTGTAACATGCTCATCACAATAGCATCTAGGAAACATAACATATCAAAGTTTACATGACATCCAGAGATTTTCTCTTCTCCGTTTGCTTGCATTTTGCATGTCCTTTGGAGAATAGTCTCTTGGTGAAAGGAAGATATTTCTGTGTGTGTTCTGCCATGTACACTAAAAGAACTGGAGGAGGAGCTCATCCTAATTTTGGTGGTAGGGAGTTTTGTAGTCATGAGTGCTATACCAAAAATTATTTGCTCCCATGTCAGTATCTCTAAGGACTTCTTCCTGGACACCATTGGCTATACTTCCCAGTAGGAATAGTATATAAAAGAAGTAGTTCCTGAAGTGAGCAGACTCAAAAGGATTTGTATATGAGGACTTGGACCTAGGACTATATTCAGAATCTGATGGTGAGCCAGTGTGTTGCACAGAACTCCAGTGGTTCTCAACATGGGCCATATGGCTCCCCAGGGGGCCACACCTTACTTCTAGGGGGCCACATGGAAAAGAATGGAACATTAGGGGACCACAGTAAGTTTCTGAGGAGGCCACCCAAACTTAACTGCCAGGCATATGATGAATGAGGCTCAGAAGGGGGCCATGAGCAAAAAAAGGTTAAGAAACACTGTTATAGACGATGTGCATTGATTTTAGTTCTTTTGTGGATTTGTGTCCTATTCATTAAAATAGTGTAAAAGCCAAGTTTCTCTCGTGATTTAAATAATCTTCATTTATGATTTGGTTATGATGTCATTCTGTTGTTTTCACAAACAGAATTTCAGCCTATATAAATAAACTGCAAACAGAATTACTCAGAATCATTAACATACTTTGTGACTTAAGTATGTAATTTTGTTGGTTTTTTGGAAAGAAAACAATCTCTTGCATTCCGTGGGGAAACATGCCAACACCTGATAAACTTAGCAGTAGTTAAGGGACAATTGATCTAAACATTTTCCCACTTAATTTCACATTTGTGACATTACTATAAAGAAATGTTTTAATATTCCAATCAAGATTTCAAAATCACTAATTTATAACAATAAAAATGTAATTGGCTTGAAATCTGTGTAGCTCAAAAGCTTGTCTCTTTTTTTTTTTTTTTTCCACCAGTTGGTCCAATAAAATATATTACCTTGCCCAACTTGTGTCACTAATGAAAACCAAATGGAATTTTTTATCTTTCCATTTTACTTTGTATTAGTATTTTCATAATCTTTTATCACTTCAGATTTTCTGGCTTTTTAAAACTTTTTCTATTCATGTCATGTTTTTCTATTGTACACCTGTGCACCACTTTTATGGAAGGCCTGTCTTGATTGGTTTAACTGAATCATGATGGCCATGTGACTTTTAAACTCTACTGAATTTATTCATTCAAATAACCACAAATAAAATAATGTTGATAATCTTTTAAAACTATAGTATTTTTAATTGACTACAACATAAGAACATTTACAGTACAGAGACTACATTTAAATGAAAATATAAAGTTTGAGTCTAATCTCATATCATTGTGGTCACATTGGTTTCATTCGAGCTAGTGTAAGAAAGATCAGTCTAAACTGATTGAATGTAGACTTACCTTAGCCTCTTGGCACTCTTACCAGGTTGACCTAATCTGCCCGAAAAGAGCATATGCATTCTCTTACAATTATTAACTTGAATAAGGCTTGACCCTGATCCTATATTTGTGCCAAATAATATTTTTGTTGTCTCTTGCATTGCTACAATATAGCTTTTCAGTTCTAAGCTAACCATTCAATATAGAGCATACTTCATATGGAAACTTTACTCAGCTATTTATTTTCAGATCTTCTAAATTAACTTTTACTTTGGATCTGCATATGGTCTATCTAGCCTTTCTCACATTGATCTTTCTCCACATTTTTTCCCTTATACAGACCTCAATCTAGTAATTCTTTATTTTTACCTTTTTTTCAGCCTACTTCCTTCTCACATTTTGGCTCCTCAGTTGTTAATTATCCTTGTGCTTATCTCTTGTTCCAGATCTATTTTAAAATGCTGTTGGCTGAACTATCACCTGTAACCACTTTATCCACGTCTAGCTTGCATGTAACCCCTTTTTGGCTTTTTTTTAACTAGTTGTAATGGGAGAGAAGGTGTAGTGCATGCTGTTTGGTGACATGATAATATAATTGTATGAAAATCACAGTAGCAAGTGAATAACTACACTGAACATTGTGGTTTCCTCTCTTTAATTTTTTTGTTACATGAATGATTTATATAGCTAATTTATATTTGAGTATCTGCATATTTATAATGGAGCCATGTGTGAGATTCCACTCCTGGGAAGGAAGATTGAGCAGAACTCTGATGAATTCCCATTGCGGTCATTTAGGGCTCCCATTTACATCATTGGCACAGGATTCTGGGCTGACTCTGAATGAAACCCTGCAGCTGCAGAGCCCTAAAGCTAGTAGCACCAAAGAGTACGGTCCTGGTCTTTTGTTTTACACCAGGAGTATCTCCAGGGGTCCCTCTCCTCTTTCCTCACTCTGGTTGTCTGAGCTCCCTTTCAGAGCTAGTGACCAGGGAGATACCTTCACATACAGTTTAGCACACATGTCCTCTTGCAAGTGTCTCTTCACAGCTGTCTGTCTGTCATTTAGCAATCTGAGATGCCAGAGAGGGACTGTGCATGATTGATGGCAGTTGTACCCTAATGTCTCAGACTCTACCCCTGCAAGGGGGGAGGAATTCGGAATCTGTTTAACCTGTATGTAGCAACTCTGGGCCTGCTTTCCTTTCTTGGCAGCTGCAGACTCCAAGCATGCCAGGTATCTCTACGCTTGAGTGTCATCACATTGACGCTATTATGCCGAAGTATAGGCCCAGCAGCAGCTCTATGCAATTAACTCTTGGCTGGTTATCTAGCCATATTAAATTCTTTACCATTCTCAAGATGGTGATCTGTAGTGAATGGGTTGAAACTGAGGCACAATCCTTTCTGCTCTTTACTCAGCTAATTTATAAATGATTCTTTATAAATGTAGGACTTTTAGGCAGACACCTTGGTGGTATTATACCCCATTGCCATAGGTCTATAGCCCATCCCACAGTCCTTACATCTCCAGCAACAAGATGAAAGGGTGGGGGGTGTTAAACTGCTTGAGTGCAGAAGGGGAGGGGCTGGTAATTTGCACATGCATAAGCTATGCTGTTCAGTAGCTCCCACTCATGGCACAATTGGTGATCCCCCTATTTCCTTCCAAAGCACAAAGCTTCATTTCTCAGAGGCCCAATACAAAGCTCCCTTAACTAGCTCTTTCCATCATATACTGGATTCAAAACATCATCCTGTACATGCATACTCCTTTGTAAACAAAGGGATAAACTCTGTGTCCTGGGGTAGTGATCAGCAAGCACTAAGAGGTAATGGAGAGGTACATATTTCATTCCTCTTCCATGGAGCAACACTGTGTGTTAGAATCTACAGCAACTCTCCCACGCCGTAGTAACCATTATCAAACAAAGCAGCTAACTCTGTGTTCCCCCTCCTTCAGTGGAGCAGAGAAGCCCTAATAAGCACTAGGGTTTAACACTAATGACCTTAGTACTTGCATAATGTTAAGACAAACTTGTAAGTGTTACTGGAACTGATTCAAGATAGATCCTCAGGAGTGCTGGTTACTGTATTGTAAACAAGAACTAAACACCACGTGTGTAGTAGATACCAAAGTATTAAACACATTTTTCTACTTAAGGCGAGGAGTTCTATTCAGAGAATTGTTTTCTGAAAAAATGAGTTTGCAATGACTAGTAGAGAGAAGAGCATGGCAGTATTTTAAGATTTTTTTACTTCTGAGTTGTTTTAATGGAATATAAAACCTCCTTTCAGCAGCAAATGAGAATAAAGTATTGTATTAAATACAGTTTAAGTCAAAGTTTAAAAATACTGCCACTTGGATTGTGATTTCATCTCCCAATTGGCTGCCTTTAACCGTATGGGAATGTTTATACCTAGTCATCTATATAACCTGCTATCTCTGTTTTGTTTTTGTGTATTAGAGTGAAGGCTTACAGAAATCTGTGCTGTGCAAATTCTTTGTTTTAAAACATAATTGCCATTTATAAGTAGGGATTCTCATCTGCGGAGGTGTGGACAGCCACTGGGGATAAATATAGTAGAGCTTGTCTATCCTATTGTGGAAAATTGATCTAAGTTACACAACTTCAGATATATGCATAACATAGCTCAAGACAACGTACTTAGATTTACTTACTACAGTAGCTTCACTGCAATGTGTCGACTGAGACTCTCTCCCGTCGATTCCCCTAATGCTCTTCATTGTGGTGGAATATTGGAGTTGACTCGAGAGCAATCAGCGGTTGATTTATCACATTTATACTAGACATAATAAATCAACCCCTGCTGCATCAATCGCTGCCACATCGATCTGTCCTATGGTGAAGATATGCCCCTAGACAGCACTCGCTCTTGTGCCTAACAACTAGTCTGTCTGCTTGCGTGCATACAAAGATGGGGCAGTAGGGATAGGCAGATTTTTTTTCTGAATCAGTTGAAACTAGTTGGTCATCTTAGCTATAAATTACACCATTAGATAGAGAATCCCAGTGTTAAAATATTTAAAATCTGTTTTCTTTCTGGATTGGCAAGATGTAGTTAAAACAAATAAGTAAATTTTACACTGATGTGATATGAATTACTTCTCTGATCTATTGATTAGTTGTTAGATTAAAACCTTTCCATAAGAATGTGAGGAAACCAGAGAAAAATAGAAGAAAAGGAGATCAAATAGGTTTATATCACAGCCTATGTATTCTTGTGGAGCTCTTTTACGTCTTGGTACATAATGATAATGATCTAAAACAGTATGCTTTAATCAAACCAGTAACTATTCAATTTGGTCATATTATTCCAGTTTTTTGTATACCAGAAGTCTTGTCAGTCACGAGATGCTTTTCCACTGAAGAACAGGAGATGTAATTTACCTCTCATTAATCATAAAAGCCTTGGGATGAATTTCTGCCCACAGACCTCACTCCTAATGTTATTGTAAAGGGATCCAACTTCTCTTACATATGATGAAAGAATACATGTTTTTGGCAATCCAGCTACAATAAGCTTTTAAACATCTATCTTCATGTATTATATCTTGGTGTTATAGAGAATACTAAGGTAACAAATTTTCTCTTCCTTGCCTTTATTCTCTGGAATGAGTTGGCCCATGAATTTTCCTAGTTAATTCCAAGTAAATGGATAGTACTTGTGTGCAAATCTGACCACCAGAACACTTTCTAGAATATCAGAGCTGTGTGTCAGAGCATCTCACCTCACTTAATGTGTGAGAAATGACATTGTTCCAGGGAAGAAAAAAATCCACTCTTTTACTTGATCTATGTTTATCATTTATTTAATATATTTTAATAACTTACTGAAAGCATTGTAATCAAAAGAACCAGTCTTGTTTATTCTTTTTTATTATAAAGAATCCATTTGTATTTGCTATGCCATGATAGTAAACAAGTTGAATATCAGTGCTTGTGGTTACCCAGAATGTGAACTACAAGTATCTGTTAGTTCCACTCAAAAGAAGGTGTATTCAATCTTTCAACATTTAAAACTTACATTTAGAAGATTGGGGAGTATAGGAAGACTGAAAGGAAGAGCAAATAGGCAACCATTGCTAGCTACATCAGTTTAAGAAAGCAACAAATTGGTAGATCCTATTTTTTTTTATGTTTTTAAAAAAAACCAATATTGAATCATACAATGGCATAAGATTTCTGAATGCACTAGCAGACGGCTTGATCATCACTTTGTGAGCTGCCCTCTGTAAAGGGTAGCACTTTGTTGCACTGCCCCCGGAACAGCCTGAGAAGCAGGTTGTGATTCAGATTGTGAGACTACTTATAATTCATAATAATTTTCACTCGGGAATGGCCTATTCTTGAGTAAAAAATAACTAAATGCTACCTAAGAGAGCACAAAGTTCTGTGTGCAGCACAGTTTAATTAACAAGTTTACAGTCTTGATCAAAGACGAGTCAATTTACTATTGCTTTAAGTTTTCAAACTCACTTTATACAGTTTTTGTACTTGTATCTCAAAAATTATAATTTCAGTGCAGTTAGCCAATATTTTATTTTATGTTAAGAATTTAGATGACTTAATATTTTACCATTTAAAAATAACGCTGTTTGAGTAGAGTTGCAGAACTTTCTTGCAGATTACTAAGATTAAGACTCAGACAGGAGGAATTATAGGCTGCTATTTTACAATTATTTCCAAAAGATACCTTCACAGTGTTTTTCAATAACTAGTTTCAAGTGTCAAGTTTTGATCTAGTTCTTAAGTCATAGATATGCTTGCAAATTTTCTTTACAAACTTTAGAGTTTCATATAAAAAAAATCAGTCTTCATTCACTTGCTTTTTCATCTTACTTAATATTTTACTGCTTGGCAATTCACAGGAATCCTGTGATACTGTGGATGAAGAGAAGAGAATGTATACATTAATTGTTTTACTACCAAAATCAGTAAAGTAAAAAAAAATACACAACTAGAATTGTAAAAAAGTTATTCAAAGAAAAGCTTCTAGTTTAGTCACTGTGGTCACTTGGATTGTTATTACATTAGTCTTCACTCTCAATATTAGCTACTGCAAAATCTGAGAGCACTATTCAAATTAAAACAAAATATTTCAGTTAAACATTTTCTTCACTTTAAAAGCTGATTATGATTGCAATCAACATAGCTCGTTTTAAATTATTTTACAATGAGCTGCTACAGATTAGTAGAGAAATATATGTTTTAAAGTCTGCAATATTACTGTTAGTTAATACAATGTAACTTTCCTCTTACTAGCTCTTGTTATAAATGACACCATTCATTGCACAAATTATAAGGAACAGAAAGTGATCTGGTGGTTAAAATACAAGGCTGAGACTATAGGAATCAGGGACCTACATCCTATTCTTGTCTTTACCACAGACTTTCTGTGCACTCTTAGATAAGTTACATAAGTTTTCTGTAACTTCACTTCTCACTCTGTAAAAATCTGTCTAGGTTCTTACAGTGATACTCATCAGTGATCATCACCACTGGATACTTATGGATAAAACTAATGTGAAATCAATCACTATACTAGGTCTAGGTTTCCTACTTATTTTTCCTAAACAAGTTGAGGGTTTGTAGCACTTGTTATCCTAATCTCAAGCCAAACTCAGGCTAAATGTGTGTTATGTTGTTATAATAGTTTGCTTCAGTCTGTTCTGACTGAAAGGTTTCTACAATTTTGAATTTGTTTTCAAATATTTGTTAAAATAGGAAGCTCACTGTAGCTGACTACTTCCTGTTAATGGTTTCAACAAATTGGTATTTTCTGATGAGGCAGGGAAAGGTTAATGGAAAAAATTGTGACCGGCTACACTAACTTTCACTTAAGTTATTTATTATTTCCAGAGGAAAATGACATCCAAGATTTGGATTTAAAAATGTTTGTGATTCCTAACATATGACAAATATTGCCGCTTATTTAAAGCAATTTTCCCTGACCCAGAACTTTGGTTTAATAGAGAAAAGAAATAGAGAGAAACAGGAAGAAAAGAACTAGAAAGAAGTATAGGACAATTTTTAAAAGTCTATTCTTGCAGTATTTCTGATCTGAACAAAAGCAGGAACTACTGAAAAAATCTTAAGAATAGGTGTGTGTGTGTGTGTGTGTGTGTGTGTGTGTGTGTGTGTGTGTGTGTGTGTGTGTGTGTGTGAAAGAGAGCAATTCTCAGACTGAATAGGCATAGATAATATGAATGTTTTGAATTTTTGCTCTGTTCAAACTAAACCTCTGAACTTCTCAAGAGTTTTTCATTACTAGCTGTGACATTATTTTAAAGCTTCTCAACTACCCTGAAATGACCTGCAAAAACACTCCCAACAAAACATTATGATTCAAATTGATCTCATAAAATCTATAATCAGGCAGGTTTTTTTAACACACTTATCTCCGAGTGTGGTAGCCTGTTTGTGAAGAAATTTAATTTCTGTGATATTTATTAAAGATATGGAATACATTGTATTTTTAGAAAATGCTTTCTTGACTAAAGCAGTCATAACACTGACTATCTAAAAGGAATGAACTTCCCAAAGGAATTATTTTAGGTTTCCAAAGAGATTTAAAATGTAATTTAATCTTATGCCAATTATGAACTGCTACATTAATACACATCACTAATGGCATATGGTTTGCTTTTTAGTCAAAATTAAGGCAAAGTAAAAATACTTAGCTGTAAGGTTTGCTTTCTATCTCCTACTTATTCGTTAGTGCAAAAAACCACTTACCTTGGCTTTCCATATATGGTATTTTACATCACTAGAATTATGGCAGGGAGTATGTAAAGGTTGAGTCAACAGTTCCATTATAAAACCATATTTTAACTGGTTTATAATTCAGCCATAAAAATTCACTCTAGACTGAAACTTGGCATATAGAATCTCAATCTGGAATGTACTTTTATCACCAATATTTTCTTTTTATACTGTTCAGCTGTTTTTTCAGTTATCTGAACAGCATATAAAATAAGACTACTAGAGTGGCTGGGATAAGAGGGCAGAGATTACATTTATTTAAGCTTTTCTTTATAAATAGCAAAGCAATGAAATACAGGAGAATTTATTAACAAAAAGCATCATCATTCACAAAGATATACATTGGGTTGAAGGCAACCGTGTCAATACAGGTCAGTACTTCTGAGCCAGCAATGCTCCTTATGTGTGCAACTCACCTAAAATATAAAGATCCTTTTTATTGGCCTTTGTTCCATTTCCAAAACCTCATGTGGAAAGAAAGGAGGGGGAATAATTAAATAAGAAGCCTCCTTGGAAAGCCAAAGCAAACAGCCAGAAGGCCAGCAGAATAAAAGACCCATGTGTGGCAGCAGCCAGAAAAGACTGGAAGGCTTTTGGCCATCAAGAAATTATAAAAGTCTGGATAAGTGAGTATATGTGGTCCAGATTAGAAAGAGATTTTGCTCCAATTCAGATGTTTCTACACTTGTTATAGAAAATGCACTGCTGAGTTAAGTTAGTCTTTTATATAGCAGATTTTGGAAGCTCCACAGAGTGAGACATTATAAGTGAATTATAAGTGAATGCTAAAGAACTGCCATAAGTATGTTGGTCTTTACTGTATTTGAAACTGGTGAATATTTTTTAAAAAAATGCCTAAGTGTCTTACATTTGGTCCACACCAAAAACTTAGATCCAGTTAATGATATTGCTAAGAAAAAAAATCACACCCTTGGAAAACATAATCAAATCAACCTACACCCCAGTATAGACACCGCACTAGAGACAAGGGTGAGATTTATTTCATGGCTAAAAAGACTCTTTCCATCAGTGTAGGAAGTGTCTACCTCACAATAGAGTAACTGCAGCACTTCTAATTAAGATAGGCTTCTAAGTCCCATTTTCAAAAGTGACTTAAGGCAATTATGCATCTAAGGCCCAGATCCTCAAATCTATGTAGGAGGAAAAAATTAATGGGAAGCTGGCACCTAAATATCCTTGGGGAGTGGGGTCTTAGTCACTTCTGAAAACTTCACCTTTTGTTCACCCGAAAACTATAAAAATAGAGATGCTTATGATTTTAAAATACTCTGATCTCTTTAAACCTGTCTCCTCCTGAGAATTCTGAGAGTCACTTGTAGCTGGGGTTTGTAACCAGCACTAGGACTGGTTGCACACTGTGATTTTTCCTGAGAGTAGCAATGGGGAGAAGTAGCCATCTGATGAGAACAGGCACTAAAACAAGGCCAGATATCTGTAACTGTGGCCTTAGGGCACATTTCTGTTCCCTTTGCACCACAGAGGGTGATGTGACAAGAGCTCTGCCTCTTTGAATAGTGCAGCTATTTCAGACATGACACTCAAAAACAACAGCTGTGAAGAGACAGCGCTACTTAACATTTGCTCTTTTTGCATCATCGGAGCGTCTTAAATCCAAGATTTTCAGCACTAAAAGGAAGAGCCTATGAGTAACTCCATTAGAAGCTCTAATAGACACCTATTCTTCCACTATTTGATCTGAGGAAGTGGTCTGGCCCACGAAAGCTCATCATCTAATAAACCATCTTGTTAGTCTTTAAAGTGCTACATTGTCCTGCATTTTGCTATTCTTCACAGACATTCAAGCTAGTCAAAGACCTGCACGCTCTTTTTGGGGTTACACATGTGGGAGGGAGTTCACCAGCAGTGGGGCATTATGCAAATTCATCCACAGGAGGCCCACTAAGTCACTGCTGCCTTAGGGAATGTTGTGCATCCTCCAAGATGGACAGATTTCCACTTTAGAAAGGTAGTTAGTCATACAAGCAAATGGTTCAAACTCCAGATATTTATAGAAATGCTCTTTTTTGAAAAAGCGAGTGAACTTTGATCTTGACGTTAGTCATCTTCAGCATTACACTGGAATTCCCATCAATTCCTTCAGTCAGTTCCTTTGCAGCTGACACTGTCCTTGGACCAATGCACTATATTTTAGTGTGTCACTGTAGGTATGGCCCTGTCTGGGCTATGATTATAAATTTTATTAGATGTTGTGGCAGCTTTGTTTCCAGTAAACCATTCAATGAGGATGTTTGGAAATCATGCAACTCTTGTATTAACACTTGCTGTAAAGAAAAATAAACCTGTGGGTCTAGCACCTCTATATTTTCCTGCATTTTGATAATGTGCCAGAAATCCTTTTATTTACAAATATTTACCATAAATGTAGTGTTATTGTCCATGGTCCATAGACAGGTCTAGATAGTACTGAGTCCTGCCATGAGGGCAGGGGACTGGACTCGATGACCTCTTGAGGTCCCTTCCAGTCCTAGTATTCTATGATTCTATAATTCTATGGTTTTGTTATTGGTTTTGTCACAGTCTTTTCCTTTTTCCTTATATACTATCTAGTTAGGCATAATCCTGCAAAGGATACCATGTGGGCAGGCCCTTATGCCCCTTTGTAGGATTTGGTAAATTCAATAGATCACGTTTTTCTCCCTTTATGTTCTATTTCTTTGTAAAGAACTTAGCTTTTTGTTTAAACAATTAAGAATACTTTCATGCATTTTCTTCATACTAATCATAGAAATACAGGGCTGGAAGGAACCTCATGAGATCTTCTACTCTACCCTCTCACACTGTGGCATGACCAAGTGCTAAACCATCCCCAGCAGGTATTTCTTGAACATGTCCTTAAAAGCCTCCAGTGACAAGATTCCCTTGGAAGCCTATTTTGGAGTGTAACTACCCTTATAGTTTAAACATTTTTTTTCTTAATTTCTAACCTAAATCTCCCTTACTGCAGATATAGCAGCTTACTCCCTGTCCTATCTTCAGTAGACACGGAGAAAAAAACTAATCATCTTTTTATAGGAGCTGTTAATGTTTTTGCAGGCTTATTAGGTCTCAGTCCATGAGGGTTTTTTTTCTCACAACTGAATATGCCAGTTTTTAAATCCTTTCTTTCCTAAAACAGTTTTTCTAAGCCCTTTATCAATTTGTTGTTTTCCTATGGCCTCTTTCCAATTTCTCCACATCTTTCTTAAAGTGTGGCACCAAAACTGGACTTAATACTTCAGCTGAGGCCTCATCAATGTTTAGTAGTCACGGACAAAATATTAGCCTTTTTTGAAACTGTCACACTGTAGCTGATGCAATTTTTGATCCCCTGTAAACCCAGATTCTTTTCAGCAGCACTACCACATAGTCAGTTATTCTCCATTTTGTAGCTGTGCATTTAATTTTTTTAATTTCTAAGGGTAGTACTTTGCACTTGTCTGAAATCAATAAATTGGTTTACAATGCAGGAACCAGGACTTCTCAGTCCGGTTCCTAATTCAATCCACCACACTGCACTGTGGAGACATAATACACCCTCGTAGGCTTTCCTTAAACTATCTAGTATCCTAAATTGATGGGGAACATTTTACTTTTGTCATCTAATTCCATTATTAAGGGAAACACTACTTTTCCAGATCTATCTCTTCTTTGTACATGGTTTCATGTCTATGTCTAGTTGTGTAATTGACAATAGAAGTATTTGGTACTGTTCTGGGGAGTGGAAACATTTATTTTTTCAAAGGATTCAACTCAGAAGTATTGTGCCCTCCCCCGCATTTAGGTCTGATCTGTAATACTGAAGGGTTCATTTACATAGTAAGTTACATAGAAAGCTACAGTGTGAATCTCTACCGCTCCAACTTGCTATGTAGTACCATCCCATGTGGGGACTGCTGCAGTGTAGTGAAAGCCCTGGATTGTGACTTGGCATGCTGTGCTTTCAGTAGTAGTAAGCTAAACCACACTTCAAGATCTTCCCTGCAGCAGTGTCTGTGTAGGAGGTGCACAGTAGATGTACAGTTAAGCAGTATCTTGCCTTGCAGACAAACTCTTAGCTGCAGAAAATGTGTGTGTGCACATGTACACATGAAACACACAGGGTATGTCTACACTACCCCCCTAGTTCGAACTAGGGGGGGTAATGTAGTCATACGGAGTTGCAAATGAAGCCCGGGAAATTCAAATCCCGGGCTTCATTTGCAACTCCGTATGGCTACATTACCCCCCCCCCCCCAGTTTGAACTAGGGGAGTAGTGTAGACATACCCACACATACTCACGCAGAATGAGTCTGGAAACTGCTAAGCCTTAAGCCTAAATTAAAGGTTCTCCCTTGAAATACAGATTCCATCAGCTCAAAAGTACCATTTCTTTGCATTTCTTTTTTTGGGGAAAAGCTATGAAGAAGATATCCTATTGGACTGGTCCACATAGAGTATAATGACCTATTATTGTGAACATGTGGCAAAGGTTTGTGCGGTGGCTCTAAAGGTTTCAACCCTGCTGATGATCCACATGTGTGTCAATATGATGCCCCATGATAGATTTTTTTGTTAATTTTGCTTTTTAAAAAAATACATGCACAAGCTATGTCATGAGAATATTATTATGGTTGCAAAGTCAACTCAAAAGATAGCAAATGCCCCCTTATGTGCAAGCAATATGACACAACTTCCACTTAAAACATTTTTTTCCTGGAAGGATGGAAAGGGGGGAAGAATTCATATTAAAAACTGGTCAAAAATTCTCATTTCTGCACAGAGCTCCCGCCTAAATTCAGTCTCTCCCTAATAACTTACAGAATAAGCTCTCCTGCTCAGGAGTTATTGGTAGAGCCCTGAAAATCCACAGTTATCCACTTTAGATCCATGGGTATCTGCATCTATAGATGTAGAGGCAGTTATCTGGAGCTCATTTTTGTGGATGCGGATATACATTTTGTATCCATGCTCTATTTACTGGAGTCCCCCTCTCTACATAGTTTAATCAAATATATAGATCTTGAGTTGGGTTTTCCTTCCTAGTGTACCAGTAAACTTTATGCAACTGCCCCCTGTCATCTATTGGCCTGATCTAGTGACTCCTACAAAAAGCCATTTTATGACCAATTTTCCCTATCAGGAATACATTACTGCTGTTTCCCTCTTGTCATTTTTCTGGTGCTAATCTCTAGCTGAACAATGTCTATTGTGGATAAACTCAATTTAGAGTTTGATTGACACTTTTACCAAGTATTACAAATAACGCCCTTAGCTTCACCAACTGTTCACTACATTTTTAACTTCCTTATATATTATGGCTACCTAGGAAGCAGTTTTGCTCTTCTACTCCCTTTATCTAAGTTACTGCTTTTCATTAATTTCTTCCCTAACAATCATAAATTCTATGTAAGAAAGCTCTGTAAGCCTAAAGGAAAACAATCAAAGAGCTAGATTTCTAGTTGCAGAGGAAAATTAAGGGCCTTAATAAAATGGAGCAAAGTATGATAGAAATGGAGTAAAAAAAACTACACTGCAGCTTTTGACTGTCTTGCACAACATGCTCTGAAGACCTTGCTCACTGAAAGGAAGCTATTCCCCAGGCAGCATCAGGTTTAGTTACGTTAGGATATAATGCCATGAAAATCTAAGTCAGATAGGAACATGAACACCTAGAGAGAGAATTCAGAGATTAATCAATTAATCCACACCAAGGTTCTCCTTTACTTTCATTGTGTGACAGCTGATTTGTGTAGATCAATCTGTTTAATGTGGGAACAGCTAGTCTTTCTTGTGGAAAATAAATTTTCCAGATCACTGCTCCAAGAGACATCCTACTAGCCAGTCAAAGTACTTCCAATAACTGTTTTCATTATCTGGTAGTGTTAGCAGTGCCATCAATAATCACAACAGAGATAGCGAAGACCTGGAATATGATTTAATCTGTTATGGTAACATGAGATTAATGACTGAGCATCATCAGATTGGTTTCTTTTTTATTATCATCCCATTTTATGCCTTGTAAAATATTTGGTATAATTAGTTAAGGGATCAAGTTGCAGCAAAAATTAACTCCAAGTGCTAGAATGAACATCTAAAGCCTGACTTGGATATCCACCGTGCATATCTTCTTTGCAAATGGAGATTGACCCAATTGTATTCATTGTATCATTGAGATGGTTGGCCTCCATACCTTGGATGCAAAGTATAAAGTCCCTAAGTGTTTTGACTAATTAGCCAAAAATTACTTGTTTGTAAATTTCTACTGTAGTATAAAGCAGCAATAACTGCTCTATATTTAATCAGATTCCTTTTTCAGAGTTTTATTCTGTCTAGATTTTAACTTTCCCAGGTATAAATGAATCCACTTGGCATTACTGTATCATGCCTCAGGGTACAGTCTTTCTGAAGTTTGGCAAAACATCAAACTAGGAATTAAAGTTGTGGGGCTTTAAATAATTCCTTTTCATTGTTTTTTTTTAATTGTTCCTATCTTTCTTTACCTCATACTATCTTCAGAATAGTTTGGTTTATGAACTCCCTGGGGACTTTTTGTTGAACAAAGTTATCTTTCATTGTGTGCCTTTGGGGGCAGAGTAGTAGGAGAATTACAAAGAAAGTAGAGAAAGATGAGAGAGATGGAATGTAAAGGGCTAACCAGCAGCTCATTATAGTAATGGCGTAAAGATGTGACACAAGACGCTCTTTATTCCTGAATCCTCGATCAGGATTCTCTCTGGCTCAGACCAAGTACCAGAAAGATGCATGAAGTGATGCACCATGAGAGATTCAGAAAGTGACAGAGTTAAGACAGGAAAGGGCAGAGTTCTATTAAATTGCAAAAGATTAAAATGTTTTAGATACAAAACGTCATGTATTTAAAGTTGGGATAAAACCCTCCACCTCCATCATCTTCTACACCCACGTTCCAGTCAGATGTATATCACACATACAGCCTGTCCTTTGTGATGTTATGAAACACTGCAGGATGGGAGCTCCATGATGGTGGGCCTTAAAAATGCTGCAAAATCTTAAGGTTTTTGCAGCAAAGTTTTTGTAAGTGCTTCAAATACAATCCAGCAAAGCCACAAAATATTGTTACAAACATTCTCTGTTTATAGCTAGCACGTCTTTTAAAAAGTCACGTAATTGGAAACGAGTTTCTTAGGGATTTGGCCACTTTCTTATGCTCCTTAATTGTTCATCTACTATCACCCCAGACAACTAACATAACTTATCTTTGCCCCTAACATTGGCAAAAATACATGTAAAGGTCAACATTACAAAAATCCCATTTCCTTTCCAAGGAATCTATTTCCAAAGTACTAAAACATGAACATATGTTACAACATTACTCACAGTAAAAAACTGCATATGTTAGTAGCTACACATTATAGTTAAACAACAAAATTACAAGGTCTACATACATTTACGTAAACCTGTAAAAACACCATATAATCAACGTAAACAGATCAATCTAATTTGATTCATAAAAATGTTATTCTACTCCATCTCATCACAATAGGAAAAAACCCCAATAAAACTCAGTTATATTTCTTTCAAAAGCTTTCCTATGCATTTAGTAAGAAATATATAACATCAGCAGTTGCCAACTCATGATTCTACTGTAAATCTTATGATATTTGAGGGCCAAGTTGCAGAAGACCAACAGAAGTAGGCAGACAGCTTATAGGAGATGCCCATGTGTGAAAGGACTGCAATATTGCACCCAGCTGCAAGATGGGATTTGAGGGGTCAGTGCCCCCTTACAATTCTAAACTTATGTAGTATTACCTTTGGCAAAATTGTTAATCTACGACAATAATAAGCCAATTTTGAGTTGAGCAATGAAGAATTATTGTGGCAATGTGTAGGATAAGGAGAGGGGGGGGAAATCCTGATTCCACTCAAATTAACCACAGTAGAAATAGTATAAAACAAGCGCTATGTCTACACTATGAGTTCTCGGCAAAAAATATGCTAATGAGGGACTCATTTGTATGAGTCACGATCTCATTTGCATATTTTCTGCTGATCCTTTTTTTCACAAAAACAAGCAGTGTGGATGTTTTCTTTTTGCACAAAAACCCCTTTTTCCTCAAGATCGGTATACCTGGGGCATAAAGATCTTGAGGAAAAAGGGGTTTTTTTGCACACAAAAAAAGTCCACACTGCTTGGTTTTGCGTGAAAACGGATCAGCAGAAAATATGCAAATGAGACTGCGATTCATGCAAATGAGTCCATCATATGCATATTTTTTGCCTAGAAATCTAGTAGTGTAGATGTAGCCAAGGAGAGCTACTTTACAAAACAAAATAAGAGCACAGAAAAGTAGGTTACGTGTAACTGCACCCAGCCTGCACCATGCTTTCTATCCCTTGCCACATTATATTAACAATAATATCCTACGCCCTGACCCACAACCTGCAGCCACCTCCCACATACTGAACCCCTCATTTTGGCCCCACTCAAGAGCCTAAGGAGGAGCCCACAAACTATTCTAACTCAACTCCCTCAGAAGAGTTAATCTAGCCCTGAGGAGATGCCCTGAGCATTGGCACCCCGAGTCCCTGAGATGCATGAGTGAGGTGTCTTTTTTTTTTTTTTCCTGCTTATCAGTTGCTGGCCATGTCTGTGAGAGTTTATTTGCTTGCTTCTCACTTTCATGTGGTTCCCGACTGATTTCTCTGTCTGTCAGTGCCCTTCCATCCCAGAAAAGGTTCCCCACCCTTTGTGTAGATAATACTAAATGGTGCCTTGAGAGGAAGGGACAGGATGAGATAATTTCTTGAGGTCCCTTCCAATCCTGTGACTTTTATGATTATATGTGATTCTAAATACAATCAGGTTCTTTTCTTAGTTACAAGGTCTTAATCTGATACAACACTTTCTCATACCAGAGGAGTCACACCTGATTTACACAAGTGTAATGGATATGAGAATTTGTCTTTTTGCCCCAAAGTGGCACCCATGGATATACATCATTAATTTGATCCTTTTTTCTTGATCTCACTGGCAAAAGTATGCTCTATCTTATCAGGTAACCAATTACAAAACACCCCTACTACTAATTCCCAAAATATGCAGAATTATGGTGAACATTGTAAAGCTAATATGGCATGCAAGATATTCTTTAGTATCTATGATCTATCATCATTTCTCTTAAAGAGAAAGTAAGATGCATTAATTATCTGTAACTCAAAATTATATTATGCATTAATACAAATTAAAAATCAGTTTAATCAATAGAAGAATGAATTAATGTCCTTGATACCTATTTTCCTTCAGAAATGATTACGTATAATTAAAGACTTAAGTCTTTTCAGAAAATATGAAAATCAAATTTTTTGAATTTTTAATTGTTTGAGTTATATTTGTGAATAGTATTAAGAAGGATAGAATCATAGGGCTGCAGGAGGTCATCAAATCCAGCCCCCTGCTCAAAGAAGGACCAATCCCAACTAAATCACCCTGGCAGGGCTTTGTAAAGCCAAGACATAAAAACCTCTAAGAATAGAGATTCCACCACCTCCCTAGGTGACCCATTCCAGTGCTTTACCACCCTCCTTGTGAAATAGTTTTTCCTACTATTAAACCTAGACCTCTCTCGCTGTAACTTGAGACCATTGCTCCTTGTTCTGCCATCCCTCACTACTGTGAACAGCCTCTCTCCATCCTCTTTGGATCAAATCCCCCCTCACTCTTCTCTTCTGCAGACTGAAAAGAAGCCCAAATCCCTCAGCCTCTCCTCATGGTCAAGTGCTCCAGCCTCCTAATCATTTTGGTTGCCCTCCACTGGACCCTCTCCAATGCGTCCACATCCTTTCTGAAGTGAGGGGCCCAGAAATGGATGTAATATTCCAGATGTGGCCTCACTAGGGCCAAATAAAGGGGAATAATCACTTCTGTAGATCTGCTGGCAATGCTCCTCCTAATGCACCCTAATATGCCATTAGCCTTCTTGGCTACAAGGACACACTGTTGACTCATATCCAGCTTCTCATCCACTGTAATCCCCAGGTCCTTTTCTGCTGAACTGTTACCTAGACAATCTGTCCCCGGCCTGTAACAATGCATAGGATTCTTCCGTCCCAAGTGCAGGACTCTACACTTGTCCTTGTTGAACTTCATCAGTTTTCTTTTGGCCCAATCCTCTAATCTGTCTAGGTCACTCTGGACCCTATCCTTGCCCTCCAACATATCTACCTCTCCCGCTAGTTTAGTGTCATCTACAAACTTGCTGAGGGTACAATCCATCCCCTCAGCCAGGTAATTAATGAAATTTTGAATAAAACCAGCCTTAGAACTGTTCCTTAGGGAAAAGCCGCGTAAACCTTCTTTTTTGAGGAAAAGTGGCTTTTCGACGAGGAGGGGAGGATTTTCACCAAAAAAGCTGTGTCTTAACTACTTTCAAAAAGTGCGATCGGAAGAAGAGATGCAAATTCCTGGGAAATTTGCATATCTTCTTTCGACCATTCCTCGTAGTCTAGATGAGCCCCAGTTTACCTCCCTCATCCAGTAAGGGCCCCACACCTTCTCTGATCACCCTCTTATTGCTAACATGCCTGTAGAAACCTTTCTTGTTACCCTTCACATCCCTTGCTAGCTGCAATTCCAATTGTGTTTTTATCTTCCTGATTACTTCCCTGCATTCTTTAGCGATATATTTATACTCCTCCCTAGTCATCTGTTCAAGTTTCCACTTCTTATAAGCTTCCTTTTTGTGTTTAAGATCACCAAGGATTTCCCCGGTAAGCCAATCTGGTCGCCTACCATATTTGCTTTTCTTACCATCGGGATGGTTTGTTCCTGTGCCTTCAATAAGGCTTCTTTAAAATACAGCCAGCTCTCTTGGACTTCTTTCCCCTTCATGTTAGCATCCCAGGGGATCCTGCCCATCAGTTATCTGAGGGAGTCAATGTCTGCTTTTCTGAAGACCAGGTGAGTATTTTGC
Source organism: Pelodiscus sinensis (assembly GCF_052426305.1). Classification (NCBI taxonomy): domain Eukaryota; kingdom Metazoa; phylum Chordata; order Testudines; family Trionychidae; genus Pelodiscus; species Pelodiscus sinensis. The sequence goes on from NC_143055.1 coordinate 83,091,225, forward strand.
TGTTCTCCTTTCTTTTTTTGGTCAGGATCCTGAAATCTACTATCTCATGATCACTGCTTCCCAGGTTTCCATCCGCATCTACTTCCCCTACTAGTTCCTCCCCGTTTGTGAGCAGCAGGTCAAGCTGCGCATGGCCCTTGGTCGGTTCCTTCAGCACTTCAGGTTCCTTCAGGATGATGAGACTGTTTGTTTGTCTCCTAACAATATTTAGTCTAATCATGTTTTATAAATATCCTGTTCAAATTAGTCATCACTGGGTGCCTAAAGTTAGTCTCCTAAAATTGTAATTAAGCACATAAATAAAAGTGCAGATTACCACAGTTCCTATTCACTTTATCAGGATTTCTGTGTATGCAATACTTGTGAAAATAAGGGCCTCTATAGCTGTGTCCAAGTATAAACAAAAGTTTTGCTTTAAGCAGCCAGTTTGGAAAATGTTGGCCTTTGTATCTTTTATGTGTCTTTTAATAGGTTAATTGGTGATTTTGTTGCTGTTGGGTTTTATTACGTTTTACAGATTTGGGGGCTTACGTGACTTAGGACCACCAACTCCACTGGCTTTCAATGGGGCTAATGGTTATAAGCCACAGTCAATTTTAAACATGCTTTTTTCATGGTTTTTATAAAAAATAATGTTTAATGGGTTTTTAAAGAATTTTATGTAAAGATTTTTACCCACAAAGGCGTATTTCAGTGAATGCACTTATCAGTCTATGGTGAGATCTGCTAGAGTTTAGAAAGTAGGATTGTTATAATTAATTGTTTACAGTTGGCGCATCCTCACAAGGAAAAACCTGTCAGATTGCATTTCAACCTACCTGGACATAGTCTAAATGACCTGACTTACATGCATCTTTCTTCAAAGAGACTTTAACACCAGATTACGGAGAGAAACTTCAGAACTTTCATTCATGCTTAAATTTGATACTTCACGAATAGGCCTTAACAAAGATGCTAATTTCCTTACACATTATAAAGACAGCTTCCCCTCTTATCACCCCTGATTAGCCATTCATTGATTTATAAAGAGCTATTCCCTCCTTCCCTCTCCCTCACCCCACTTTCTGTTCTAAATCTGATTTGTCAGTTTAATAATGTTCACTTTTTTCATTGTATTCCTTTGGTATACAGGCAGTCCCCGAGTTACGCGGATCCGACTTACGTTGGATCCGCACTTACGAATGGGGCCCTCTCCCTGGTCTCCAACAGACCAGGGAGAGGAAGCAAAGCGGCGGGCGGCGGGCAGCCCAGACGCCTCTGGGCTGTCCGCTGCCCGCGTGCTCCGGGGCTTTGCTCTGCTTTGCTCCCTGTCCCCCTGGTCTGCAGACCAGGAGGACGGGGAGCAAAGCGGCGGAACACGCGGGCGGCGGGCAGCCAAGACGCGTCTGGACTGTCCGCCGCCCGCGTGCTCCGGGGCTTTGCTCTGCTTTGTTCCCCGTCCCCCTGGTCTGCAGACCACGGGGACGGGGAGCAAAGTAGAGCAAAGCCGCGGAGCCCGAGGGCAGCAGGACAGCCATGGCGCGTCTGGGCTGTCCCGCTGCCCCCGTGCTCCGCGGCTTTGCTCCGGGCGCCTGTGGTACAGCAGCTGGGGCGCTGCCGGTTGGTCCCGTTGTGCCGCTCTGGGCGTTACAGGACCAACCCGGCAGCACCCCAGCTGCTCTGCCCCAGGCGTCCCCAAGTCAGCTGCTGCTGAAACTGACCAGTGGCTGACTACAGGAAGCCCCTGTCCGGGGCTTCCTGGAATCAGCCGCTGATCAGTTTCAGCAGCAGCTGACTTGGGGATGCCTGGGGTTCTAAGTTGAATCTGTATGTAAGTCAGAACTGGCGTCCAGATTCAGCCACTGTTGAAACTGATCAGTTTCAGCAGCAGCTGAATCTGGACGCCAGTTCCGACTTAGGGACTATAGGTTTGTTCTTAAGTTGAATCTGTATGTAAGTCGGAACTGGCGTCCAGATTCAGCCACTGTTGAAACTGATCAGTTTCAGCAGCAGCTGAATCTGGACGCCAGTTCCGACTTACATACAGATTCAACTTAAGAACAAACCTATAGTCCCTATCTTGTACGTAACCCGGGGACTGCCTGTATATGGTCATGCCAATTCTCTTTCAGAATATGATCTGAGGAGGTGGCCCATGAAAGCTCATCTTGTTAGTCTTTAAAGTGCTACATAGTTTTTCCTTTTGTTTTAGCAAGATCAGACTAACATGGCTACCTCTCTACTACCAGTTGGCTCATGACTGAGTCAACACCTAAAAAGTTAGTAAATCAGGCACTTACTAGCTTCTGACTTTTAAGCCTACAGTTTAATATTTATATTGATGAGAAATAGCTTTGGCATTTTGTATTTCAGTGCTCTACATTTATTAGTATACCATAAACACTTTCAGCAACAACAAATCTTTTCAATGTATAGACCCAAGCACTTTTCCAATTTATTGAAGTGCTGATATTTCCAGAGACAGAAAATGATTAATCTCATTAAATGATAAACTCAAAGGTGTGTTGTTTAGTTATTGTGTCAAAATGTACATAAAAGAATGAATTTTTGTCTTTGTAGTGATTTAACTGGTTTTCATTTATCATCATTTTCAGACTAGATGATGTAATATTATTGAAAGCCAAACCAAAGCTTTTCCTCTAAAAGGAAGAATGGAAAGTAATATAGAAAAGCTAAGAAATGCATCTCATTCATAAAGAAATTGTGCCACTAGAAAAATGTGTGCTAATTAAAAATATATAAATGAAATAGGAAGCAGCCAAGTGGACAGGATGTTGATATTTTTAAGACAGAAATAATGAAGCTCATTTGAATGTATAACAAAGATAGAGTACATTTAAATAAAATGCGCATTGGCAACCATGCTTTGGTTTTGGCTAAGTCTCAGCCATTGAACTTTTATATAAGGAGAAAACCCAAACCACCTATAATTGCCTTTTTCAATTAATGGCCCATAAGATAAAGCAGCCTTCAACTTGAAATAAACATTTTTAATAACTGGCATCAAACATATCTCTAATCCAACTTTTTCCATACTTGTACACTTCAAAATATTCACATCCTGAATTTAGATATGTGAGAAGCATGAAACCTCAGCTTTCAGAGGATGATGTGGCACCTTTTGATAAGTAAATTGCTGAAGAGGAAGTTGAAGTTGTAATTAAGAATTTAATATCCAATAAAGCTCCAGGTCCTGATGGGTTTTCTGAGTAGTATTGTAGAGCTGTAAAGCAAACATTGGTCTCTGTTTTAACTGAATTGTTTAATGGAATAGTCAAGAAACAAGCTTCATGAGAGGGGCAAAATTGTTGTCATTCTTAAAGAAGGAAAAGATCTTACCAACTGTGCATCATACTGATCTCTTGAATTAATGTGGATATGAATATACATGTCAACATGCTAGCAAAAATATTTAGGGTCATCTTGTCCAAATAAGTTCAGTCTCTCCTGTCTGGATTAGTTGCTGGCAGGTATCTGATAATATCGGAAGTACTCAGCATTTGATTTATAATTTTAATTTTTAGAAATTTTTCCTATGAGTTGCACTCTTTAGATGGTGAGAAATCTTCGACTGTCTGAAGTAGGGCTATCACGGACAGATTTAGTAAGATTTGGTTTTGGTAATCAGTTTTCTACAAGTCTATTGGTTTGTCCTCAAGCGACCCAAGAGCACACATTAACAACAAGGTTAATGTCAGCAATACATACAGTGTTTATTGGAAAAGATCTGGATACGAAAATCCAGCTGAAATGGTGGGGAAGGAATTTGGACAAAGAAATTAATCAGGATAAATCAGTCTCTATATCGGAAAAAGGATATACATCTTTAATTTCTGTCACTCAAAGAATTTATTGGGCGGCATTTGACAAGCCCAAAGAGCCATCCTCTTTTAGCTGTTAGGCAGGCATTCTGTTTGAGGATTGCAGGGAAAGAGGCACATAGTTACACATGTGGCAGTTGCACCCAGGAATCAGATCGTTTGGAGAAGAAATTATTAAACAGATTCATCTTATGACAAAATGCCTGCTTCGTGGGGTCCCTTGACTTGCTTATTTAATCTCCAGTAATGGATCTATGTTTTAAACAGCACAACAGATTCATTTCTTTTATTGCTAGCAGCAAGACTTTGTTTTGCACATTATTGGCAAAATGTAATTTCTCCTCCTTACAGAAATGTGGTAAAATATGAACTGTCCTTATAATGGAAGAGCTTTCATACTAGTACATATAAAAGAGAAGTGCCAAAAAAAAGAGCATCTATTCAGAAATATGGTTAACCTTCTTAGCATAGTCAGAAAAGGAGGTTTCCACAGCCAGCAAGCCAGAACCTTAAGACAGTTCTTGGAATATGAACTTGATTCTGAATAAGCAAAATGTTATCATTCTGCATTGCACATTACTTTTTATTGCAACTTTGCTGCAATAAAAAGCTTAAAAATCAGGTTATTTTACATTTCCAAGTTTCCAGCTCACTTGTCAGGTTCATCATAAAAATTATTCCCTTGTTTCTAGGACTTAAAAATATAATACAATGAAAAACATGCAAACACCACCATTAGCATTGTCCAGCAACACCTGCCTGCAAAACCTAATCCTCACAGCAATATGAAACTACAGACAAGACCATGCAGGAAGCTAGGAATCAATGACTTTCTCCCTTCTGGTGTTTGCTTGGTGTCTCACTGAGTGGGTCTATGAGTATACTCCCTTTCATAACCAATAATGGGGGAACAGGATGATCTAATGATGATTTGCGACTCAAATGAGGTGCTGCACCACTGGAAGAAGAGGGAGATCTCCTAGCCCCTGTCTCCTGAGCATGGGCTCAAGAGGGTGTGAATGAAGGAAGTGGGGAACCTTCACTGATTTGTTCAAGGAGAATCAAGACAATGGGATGATGAAGAAGGATTTTGTCACTCTAGATGAGGAGCAAGTAATGGAAGCATCCTCCCCCACACTATGACAGGCCCCTGCTTGAAACATCCCTTGGGTGTGAGGAAAGAGAAAAGGAGTGGATACCCAAGTGTGTGGCTCCTACCCCATCCTCCTTTCCACTCCTTGCAGACCAAGATAGGGAAAGCCAGGTGGGAGGGAACTGTGTATGAGAGCTCTCAATCCACCCACACTTATCATAGATGGCATAGCATGAACTTAGTGGGAAATCTCTTTACTAATGCAATTACTGTGTAATCAAAGGAACTCCACATATTTGCTGGCCAAGTTGGGAAGAATCTGACATCCACAGAGGGATCACTCTTGCATGGGACCCCAAGGAGGGGGGAGTTTACCCATGGTTACTTCGATTCAAATTCTCACTATACCATTAGTTTCCTGTGTGAGCTTGGGCAGGTCACAAAGCCTCTCTTTGCCTTAGTTCTCCTTTTATAAAATGTGGATAAAAGTATTATACTACCTTGCATGGACACTGTGAGAATAAACACATTTTAATGATAGTTAAGCATTTAGACATTGCAGGAATGGGAATAGATAAGCATCCTCAATAGTTGTGCTTCACGTCCCAGTGTTTGAGGCTACGTCTACACTGTGGCAGTTTTTCAGAAGAGGAAATACAAATGGAGCACTCATTTGCAAATCTCACTCTTTTATTTGCATATTCTCTTCTGATCCTTTTTGCAGAAGAGGTTTTTGCAGTAAAATCCCTGTGTAGATGCGGGCCATTTGTCGGAAAAACCCCATATTGCACAAGATCCTGTAAACTTCATTTTTTTGAGGAATGCTACCACCACTCCTGGCTACCTCTGCGACACCACTGACTTCCGGAGGAAACTTCAAAACATCAGTAATCTACCTGAAAATACCATCCTAGCCACTGGAAGTAGAAGCCCTTTACACCAACATTCCACATGAAGACAGATTACAAGCCATCAGGAACACCATCCCCGATAATAGCACTGCACACCTGATTACAGAGCTCTGCAACTTTGTCATCACCCACAACTACTTCCAATTTGGAGACAATTTGTATCTCCAAGACAGTGGCATGGCCATGGGCACTCACATGGCACCACAATATGCCAACATCTTTATGGCTGACCTTGAACAATGTTTCCTCAGCTCTCACCCCCTAACACCACTACTTTACTTATGCTACATCATAGGGACCCACAGAAAAGAGACTCTCTTGTTGAAATCCTTGTGAAATTCTTCAACTTCCACCCCACTATCAACCTCAGCCTGGATCAGTCCACATGAGAAATCCACTTCCTGGACACTACAGTACAGTTAAATAATGGACACATTTCCACCACTCCATACCAGAAACCCAGCAACCGCTACACTTACCTTAATGCCTCCAGCTTCCATCCCAGATACATTTCTCAGTCTATTGTATACAGACAAGCCCTAAGATACAACCGGATTTGCTACGCACAAAGACAAAGACAATCACCTACAGGATCTTTATATAGCATTTCTGAAACTGAAATGCCCACCTGGTGAAGTGAAAAAACAAATTGACAGAGCCAAAAAAGTACCCAGACATGAACTACTTCAAGACGGACTCAAAAGAGAAAATAACAGAACTTCACTTATTACCTATAATCCACAACTCAGACGCCTCCAGCGCTATATACACAATCTACAACCATCTTGGAAAATGATCCCTCACTCTCTGAGGCCTTGAGAGAAAAGCCTATTCTTGCTTACAGACAACCCCCAACCTGAAACACATTCTTTCCAGTAACCATGCCACACAACCACATCATAAGCATCCAGGAACCCAGCCCTGCAACCAAACGCAATGCCAACTCTGCCCACATATCTATACTAGCGAATTCATCACTGAGCCAACAACAGAAGCTACCAAACCAAAAGGTCATTTGACTGCACATCCAGTAATCTGATCTATGCCATCAAATGCCAGCAATGCCCTACTGCTATATATATTGGACAAACTGGACAGTCTTCGCGAGAAAGAATCAATGGACACAAATCAGATATACGTAAAGAGAACATACAGAAACCTATTGGGGAACACTTTAATCTTCCTAATTACTGTTTAAAAGATCTTCAAGTGGCTGTCTTGTCACAAACCAATTCTACTAGCCAGATACACAGAGAAGAATTAGAATAGGAATTAATCCGCCAATTCAATTCTCATGCTAATGGACTCAATCATGATGAAAGATGGTTGGGACACTATCAATCTAACATTCAATAAAGGTGCAAACAGCTCTTTGTGTAGATTCCTTTGTTAGGAAGGATACTATCTATTGACTTTGATTCTTATCTGCTTCATTTTAACTACCCAATCTTCAGATACTTACTGACTCCCAGCTCTACCTTCCTATTTTTCCCTTTGATTTTCCATACCCACTTCTCCCTGTCTCCCACTCTCCTCTTTTTTTCCCTTCCCCTCCCCCTCCTATTTATTTTGGGTCTGCACATACTAAACTCAAATCATCTGAAGGAAGTGGACTGTGCCCATGAAAGCTCATGATATCATCTACATGTTTGGTTAGTCTATAAAGTGCTACCAGACTATCTGATGTAACTTTCCCTATGTGAAAAAACTAATTAATGTATATGTTGATAGGAGTAGATTCTTAGTTATGACTAATCACAAGAGCTTTCTCCTAATAGTATATTAAAAGTTGTGACTCTCATTAAGACTTTAAACCTTAACCAAAAGCAACTGAAGAAAACACATGTTGCTTCACATTTAGGCATTTGCCATTCACATTGGGGCTGACCCTTCAAGCCTTGCTAAGTGATTTTTAACAAGTTTTGCCTCCACCAATGCAGCAGGGCTGATTCAATTATATGTAACATTATTCCTCTTTTTAATTTGAAGTGACATTTTAATTTATTAAATCTGCACAAGGCATCTGCACCACCACTTGGGGAACTGAAAGTGTTTGATAAGTAACAAAAAATTAGATTTTATACCAAATGTGAAATAGATGAATGTTATCCAAATTCTACACGAGGAAATTGAAGCTCGGAAAAGTTAAGTTATCAAGAGCACCGAGCAAATTGATTGCATATGTGAGACTACCACCCAAATCTATACATTTTCTTCAGGGAGTAGATGTCTTGGCACAAAAGTTTTATGCAAATGTTACTGAATATAAAATATCATACATATTCCATTTGCTTCCAGACAATCCCATTCACCCTCTCACCCAATTTGTTTTAAACTAATTTTCCTGTGAGAGAAACTGTAGCAAAATGCCACACAGTTACTCCTACCAGAGTAAACTAAGATCCAGTGAAAGCTATTTTTTAACTTACCTAAGTGGTTTTATTGCCTTATATTAACCTGGAGGGAAAAGAAAGTTAAAGTCAAACTAGTTTATGGTTTATGACTAGCGTTGATTCTGGATTTAGGTGTGCCTCCCAATATCAATGCTGCCAAAAAAGCCTGCAAGCAGGAAGGAGACATTTGAAACTGTTTTAGCACTTGGTGAACCAGGATGCTGGCAGAAGGGGAGGGAATGGATCTCACACAGAGCAACACAGTGACATTTAGAAATATTTACATTTTAAAATTAAATCAGCCTCTCTAGCATATGACTGATACATTTTGAAATAAAAATTGAATGTTTTTGTCATTTTATCATGCTGTCCTATTTACATTCATGTATGTTAGTTGCATGTAATGTGGCTCAAAAGCTTTCTAACAAAGAACAACTAGGAAGTCTCCATTTGGTAGATGATATTTCTAAAAATGCATATATCTCACATGGACGCATTAGGACAGATATATTTCACGAGGGAACAGCACGAATATTTATATGTGATGGAAAATGTATACAATACAATTTAGTGAATATTATAGAAACAGCTCCAATTAATATTCTTTGCAATTTCTAAACACTCACTATTTGTGTCAATGATTCTGTGTTTGCATACTTGTGACTATTTTAGCAATGGATTGGACTCACAGGGTATGTCTACATTACAGCGTTATTTTGAAATATCTTATTTCAAAATAGTAATTTAGAAATACCTTACTTAGAAATAACACATCTAGACACAAAATGCATTTCAAAATAGTGTTTTGCTATTTTGAAGTAGCATGTCCACACTGATTGGACACTGAATCGCATTTAAGGCCGGCCAGGACTGCATGCCCCTGTGCTGTATGTAGTGTGGATGTGTGTTGGGGGGGGATGTCCCCTGCCTCAATGTAGAGGGGACTTTTGGAGGGAGGGCATCCTGCTGTGTCCCACCCCAGGGTCAGGAGCATGTCATGTCTTTTCACACAGGCATGTGCTAACAGGCCAAAGCCCCTGTGTGGCAGCAAGCTGGGGTCACATGCCCGGGGTGGCACAGCACGTGCTCGCACATGCACAGGTTGCTGCATGATCTGTGGTCAGCAAGGCCCAGGTGCGCGGTCCCTAGTCTCCCTCTTCCCCCCCCCCCATAAGGGGACCGTAATGGCACTCACATGTTGTAGCCTCCCCCAATGACACCGGTGACAGGTCCGCTGGGATGGCTCGGGGGTCCTGGCTGCACGGCACACTCCCTCTGGGCTCCTGCGGCTCCTGGCCCTCCTCCCCCTTCACCATGCCCTAGTCAGGGCCCTCTGCCCCAGGGTTGATGACCACCTGGGAAGCACAGACTATTCCACCCCCCTCAGGATGTGGTCCAGGACGTCAAAATAGGGGCAGCTCTCTGGGTCTGCCCCTGTTTAGGAGCTGCCCCCTGTGGCCCTGGCATAGGCCTGCCGTAGCTCCTTAATTTTCATCTGAACCTGCTCCTGGGTTCGGATGTGGCCTTTGCTGGCCAGGCTGGCAGCCATCCATAGATGGCCGCATTCCTCCATCTAGTGCGGAGATCATGGACGTTGGAGGCAACCCCCCAAACCTCAATCAAGTCTATGATCTCTGAATTGGACCAGGAAGGCATCCGCCTTCTCCTGCTCCTGGGAGCTGGGGGCCTGGGCCTGGGGAGCGGTGGAGGGCTGGCTGGCACTGGCTACTTCGCTCATGCTGGGGCCACTGGGTCAGGGCAGCCAATACAGTTTCTGGGCTGGCAGGCCTGGAGCTGGCACAGACACTGTGGCCAGACACTTACCCATTTAAAGGCTCCAGGGCGGGGGGGGAAGGAGAAGAGTTTTCCTGGTTGTGGCCAGCGGGGCACACTGAGAAGGACTGGAGGCCCCCCCCCCATTTCAAAATAGCCCCTATTCTGTGTCTACACAGTTCTTAATTTGAAATAGCAATTTCAAAATAGGCGCTATTCCTCATGGAATAAGGTTTACCAAGTTTGAAATAAGCCCTCCACTATTTCAAATTAATTTTGAAATAGCGGTTGGCTTGTGAAGATGCTAGTACAGTTATTTTGAAATAACTTTTCTATGTAGACATACCCACAGAAAGGTTTGTAGAAACAGCAAATTTTAAATAACTGTCACAGAATATGTGGAAAATTAATTTTTAATTTGCAAACATAAATGTTCTTACCAGAAATCTGTTCTAATGAGAGAACCTCATCTATTCAAGGAACAGAACAGACTAGTGAAGGAATTCAGCTCAAATTTTGGTTGCTGAATACTTGTAACAACAGCTCACAATCTGCAGGCCAGGCATTGTCTCTAGAAACTATGCCATAAATATCACTGGATAAGAACAAATATTAATTGTAAGTTGCTGGTAAGAAATTTGCAAGCTAAGATAAATTACTTGTGACTCATTTCCTTACCTATAGCTTAATGCAGTTAAGTTAAGCCTACCATACATAGCTGTGAGTGAGATGCGTGGGAGAAGGAGTTTTTCCCTACGTGACATGTGAACAAAATTAGAGCATCCACGCTCAAGGAAGTGTCAGTACTGTTCAGGAACTAGAACTACGCAGGCTACCCACAGTCCCTCCCTCTTTATTCTAGGAACAACTCTCTGAAAAGAGGGAAGGAAGGTGACCACAGTTCTGTCCCCTCATTGTGATGTAGCCAGCAGAATTGGCCAAATATGCAGGGGGGGGGCAATATGTGGCAAACCAATAGCTAGGAAATCGTAATATTCCCTGCATTTCTTCTTGCATTCTTGCAAAGGCTAGAGAATTATATGTCCTGTGCCTGCACTGCTCATGACAGTAACTCAGGGCTGTGCAAGCTCTATGCTTCTATCAGAGATGGCAGACAACACCTCATCGTGCATAGATACATGGGAAATTGAAAACAGGCACAACATTTGTGTGTGAGAAATGATATTCTATGATGGAGAACATTGCATTATGGAAAGTTGATCCATTGCTCCCAATCACTCCTGCACCATGCTGTGCATCAACACAAGCACTCCTTGTTAGTACACTCAGCAGCAACTCAATGAGCCAAGTATTCAGATGCACAAGCAATAGACTAATTGTGGCGGCCATATGCTGTTGTAACTTGTGGCCACAAAATTTAATTGTCAACACGGCCCTATTTTCACAAAGCTTCAAGGACTGAAATTTTCAAACCAAAATTCTAAAAGGGATCAGCAGTGGGAAACCTTTTTTTGGGTTGGGGGCCACTGACTCACAGAAAAATCAGCCGGGGGCTGCACATAAGTGAGAACTGGAAAAAAAAACAACCCTTCACTGATGTGGCCCCCTCACTGAGAAGCAGAAAGACACTGCACACATTCCCCTCGAACAGCAGGGCTGGGAGAGGGGAGGCAGGCGGGGTGGACAGCCTAGTAGATTTTGTGTGCTCCAGCCTTCAGGGAGACAGCAGGGGGGCTGGAGCACAAGTTCGGGCTCTCCAATAATAGAAGGTGGCCCTGAGCTTCAGAGGCCAGATCTAGGCAAGCTGAAAGCTGCATCCAGCCCACAGGTCTGAGGTTCCCCACCCCTGGTATGTGTATAACTAGGCCAAGATTTGTTTGACAGACTCTTAAGTCATTATGAAATATTTAGGAGCCCTAGTTTATGTTTAGATTTTATAATAAACATAAAAAAGAACAGGCAAAATTCATATAGGCTGGAAATGAATGATATTTTTTAATGGAAATTCATGCAGTTTTACTTATAACTATTCTGTACAATATGGAATTTGTCAAATTCAGACTTCGTGTATTTCTACTCTACTGGAATCACTATGCCGCAAGTGAAACTTATCTTTTTCCTTACAGTTTTATAATAAATGACTTAGCGTCTCAGCTGGTGTATATCAGACTAACTTTATGATCATAAATGTTTCCTGGGAGAAAGAAAATAGAACAAAAGGAAGTCAGAAATGCCTGACTTTATGGGAAATTGCTATAGAATTTAATAGAAAATGAAAACTCTTTCATAGACTTTAAACAACCAAACATAACTTAATAGAAAGTTATATAACTGCTGTGGAGTTCTATAAAATGTTTTAATAATCCTAGAGTGCGGCCAAACATTCTTTATTAAATTATATGGGATTTTAGGTTCTTTATTTTAAAATTTGCTACATTTTTTTGGCCTCTGAGGGTTTATTTACCATTAACTTTCGTTTTACTATTTCCATAATGTTATTCTGAAGAAAAATCATAGATCTGAGGAAAAAATAAAACCTTTTTTTCCTTACAAATTGACTTTGGGTGTCTTGTAAACTATGGCAAGTTAAGTCTTCGGCAAAATCAGCCAAACACCTAAAATAGTGCAATTTGATACTCTCAAAGATTCACAAAACAAAATATGTATTTCAGAATAAATAAAGGCATTTTAATGGATGAAATCATAAAAAGAAAGTAACTGGTTTATGCAATCCAGATGACATATGGCTTTGTATATGGTAGAACCTGCTTATGGTGAACTTGAATATTGTGACAACATTTAAAGTTGAATTTTGTGTGTAATAGTGTCTGATATGAGATCTCTTCAATGAGGCACATTTCACTGAGGGTACATCTACACTGCACGCTTATTTTATAATAAGTTATCCCAGAATAGTTATTCCAAAATAGCTTATTTTGAAATAGCCCATCTACAGTGAAGGGAAGCCTCAAAATTATCTGAGGCAGGCTTCCCTAATGTAGACATGCTATCTCAATTTAGAGCCCCAGGAGGCACTGGGGAGAAATAACTTAGAATGGCCCTGGTAGGGGCTATTTTGAAATAGCAGAAGTGGAGCATCTACACATGCTTTATTTCAAAATAACTATTTCAGAATAAGCGTTACTCTTTATAGAATGATGTTTACAGATTTTGGAATAATCCGTCCATTATTTCAAAATAATTACACAGAATGGCTGTGTAGGCACTCGCATTGTTATTTTGAAATAATGCTAGTTCTCAAAACAACAGTGCAGTGATCCTTAGCGTTCAGTGTAAGTCCCAAATTACCTGCATGGCATTTCACTCCTCTAAGAAGATTTGAAACTTGGTTATCAGCAGAGTGAAGCTTCCCTTTCTGTTTTTAGAGACTGGTAAAGTTCAAGTTACGTCAATGGGAGAGTTCTCATTGAGGGCAATGGGCACAGATGTATGATCAAGTTTCATATGTTGGTGTTATGATCCTAATTTTTGAGAAATGTAATAATTAATATGTAAGTAGAAATTATTACTTCAAGAGCTGGAGACACTCAGCATCACTTAGGATTTGGCTTAAAAAGAACTGGAAGAATAGATTTAATTATATGCATATTGAGGGCATGAGCCTTATCCCGGTGGAGTCCATGGGGATTTTGCTCACTGACTGGAGTGGAAACAGAATTGGGCCCTAAATACATCAGTGAGTCTATTAAAATCACAAAACAATGTCAAATCTAGTTACTACTGAACAGCACCAAAACAACAAATGGGTGCTAACTTGTTTTTTTCTAAGGTGGGACAAATACCATGGGTGTAAATGTGTAAGTGTATTGTATGAACTAGGAATGAGCACTTCCATAGATTATTAGTAACTCATTTCTATGAATCTACAAAGAAAATTTTGTGTGTAGCACTTTGTACCATTCTTGACTTTTTTGGTAATGTAATAGCCTGTGGCACAAAAGAATTACTGCATGCAAATTTGTGTTAGCTACACATTTTTATGCAAGACGTATTATCTTTGATTTTAGGAATAGACAATCCCATTTATCATAAATACATAATAAATCACTATATATTTTTTATTTATACATCAAACACAGTTCCTTCTTCTATCCATAATTTGGATTTGGAGAAACCAAATGTATTTTTCTACATTTCATAATTTCCAGTAACATTTTGCAAATGTATGTCAGCCCTTCAGATGTTTTTGCAGCAGCTATATATAAAGACATTTTAACCCTGTACAGTCTATGGTCCAGATTCTGCTGTTGCATACACATGATATAGTCCAGCATCTCACTCTTATAAATAAAGTTATATTTGCATACATAAAATCTTTCAGAGTCAGGGACCACTTTTGTAATTATATAACACTCCCTACATTTCTAAACATTCTTTTGTCATCATAAAGTCCATGTAATTAAGGACCAGTAATGATATCATACAGATACAACATACATGCAAATAACAGAGGAATGTTAACCTTCTCACTCTTAAACTTGACTGATTTAAGAAAGGAGAATTTGGAATAGATATATACAGGCTTCACAGCAAAGTTTACTTCTGGCGGAGATCAGTACTTATATTTTAGTAATGCCTGCTAGGTAGGATGCTTAACACTTACTCCTGCGCCAGTTCCTCACCTACACCATCAGATTCATCCTCTGAGATGTATTTTCTGGGCTTTTCCAGGATATTAGAAGATCGATACATTTTATTTAAATCTCCTGTTTTACAATTATCTCCCATAGAAAAAATAAGACTGAAACTGGATCCCTCACTTTTGATTTGCCCTTTTCTCTGTAGTGTCTTGGTGAGATTGTCTTTAATTTTGTCATAAATATTAGATTTTCCTTTGGAAGCAGCATGTGAAACGGTGGAATCCTAGGTGGTAGAAGTGTTGTCTTTGAACACAGCACTGGGGTTCAGAATTCTTCAGTTCTAATAGCCATGACCTTAGGATTCTAGATGCGCACAATAGGTGTAATAGCATTTAGCTGTGTGTCAGAAGATTTGGGAGGCTTAATTAATGAATGTTTGTAAAGCAATTAAAGATCCTAGAATGAAGAGTGGTAGAAACAATAAATATAATTTACTATTATAAAGCATTTTTCTGCCATTTTGCCCACCACAATTTTGTCTTCACCTTTTGAATTATTTTTATCTTTGCTATTTTTCTAACAAAATAACAGTTTCCTTTCTGAGTTATTAACTAAGCTAGTTCTTGTAGTTGTTCTGCATGCATTATTATTACTTAATTGGGCTCAAAGGAGAAGGGAAGTATTTTTTCCCCCTCTTTTATGTCTGGCATCCCTCAGATCTTAGGTAGTTTAATTTTTAAAGTGTGAATACCAAGATGTTTTTTCTTGCAAATTCTTTGTGCGCAGCCATTACTGCATTCTTCTTCCTTGGATTATAATTAGTTATTTACCACTGTGCTTTGGGTAGATAGCGTTTAATATGGCTAACCAAATAGACACTGTACTTACCTTAGGGTCTGAGGGGACAACATTTCTGCCAGGTTTGTGATGGGTTGAAGAAGGTTCCCCCTAACAAAGCATCATTTCTACCTTCAATTAACCCTATCAGAAGAGCCCCCAAAGAAGATTTCAAAGGTTCAGGCTTTGCAGCTGGAAGTGTATCAGGAAAAAGTATGTTTTCTGTGCTGATCCCTCATTTCCTCCTAAATTAAAAGGAGATTTTTGAGAGCAGCAGCCAGTGGGGAAGCCCCTGGCAGTATGTTTCCAAGAGGCAGGTTATACAGGAGTTCAGAGGCCAGGTGAGTCCCATAGCAAAGTAAAAGTAAAAGTTCTCCATGCTAAGCTTTGGCACCCACAGTTTCCTAGATTTTGTACTGGTTTGGTGGAATGAGCTTGGAATTTGAGGGAAAAAAATTCTGCAAGGGGAGAGTCAAAGGGAAAGAGAAGGCTATATCAAGCTTTTCCCTTGGTTTCCTGTGTAGCCTGCTAAAAAGAAATTCAGGCTCTGAATTTTGTGGATCACATTGCAACACTGCTCCTAGTAACACAATGCCTCAAAAGTCTTGCGTAAGGGAGAGAAGCAGGCTGTCCATAGAGGACATGAAGTGCCCCAGAGTTTCCAGACACTTATGCCAGAGTAACCAATTTGATGATGAGAGGGCAATTGGATGATATAAACTTCTCAGGCTGACTCAACTAGTATGTCCGGCTGACGTAGCAAAATGTAGAAGTTCTTTAAACTAACTCCAGCATATAGGCTGTGTCTACATTGGCACCCTTTTCCGGAAAAGGGATGCTAATGAGACAAGTCAGAATTGCAAATGTGGGGGGGGATTTAAATATCCCCCGCGGCATTTGCATGAACATGGCTGCCGCTTTTTTCCAGCTCGGGGCTTTGCCGGAGAAAAGCGCCAGTCTAGACGGGATCTTTTGGAAAATAAAGCCTTTTCCGGAAGATCCCTTATTCCTCTTAAAATCAAGAATAAGGGATCTTCCGGAAAAGGTTTTATTTTCCGAAAGATCCCATCTAGACTGGCGCTTTTCTCCGGCAAAGCCCCGAGCCGGAAAAGCGGCAGCCATGTTCATGCAAATGCCATGGGGGATATTTAAATCCCCCGCGGCATTTGCAATTCCGACTTGTCTCATTAGCATCCCTTTTTTGGAAAAGGGTGCCAATGTAGACACAGCCATAATGTATATTCTTAATAGGTGTTTCCAGCTGGATCAAAGTACCTTTCTTACTGAAATAGCTAAATAAGTCCTTGGCCAATTTTAAAGCATCTTTTTACTATAGTAGGAGGCATAGGCAGCTATAGAAATGGCCAGAACACATTTGATTACCTTCAAATTACTTTCCAAATTTCCTCTCCTGCAAGAGTCATTTTTGATGGTCAATTTTTCTTGTTTTTTTTCTTCCTGCTAAAAAACATAACTGTAAGCCTGGTAATACAAGAGAACTAAGGGAAAAGTTAGGAAAGGAATTACCAGACTCCTCAATAAAATTGCCACTATTCTATGTGATATCTTCTGAGAAACCAACAACTTGTAGCATATTTGAAATAGATTCCACTTTGCCCATCCCCAGAGAGCATCAAAGAAACTATAGCCATGGGCCCAATCCTCTGAAATCAAAAGTCTCATTAACTATGCCCAAAGCAGCTTCTGCATCAGACCCTTTATCCATTTCCAATTTCACATATTCTCACTTTGAACTTAAGAGACTTTTTTTTTGGTAAGTTTATTACTTAAACCTAAAGGGCCAAAATCTTTTTCACCACCTCCATTGATGGTTGGAGTTGTTTGGATGTACCTGACTGTATATAAACACTTGGTAAATGAATTTTTCAATTTACTTAAAAAGTGTAAAACCAAAAAAAAGCAGTCATGTAGCACTTTAAAGACTAAAATGATGGTATATTAGGTGATGAGCTTTCGTGGGGCAGAGCCATGAAAGCTCAACACCTAATAAATCATCTTGTTAGTCTTTAAAATGGTACATGACCGCTTTTTTTTATTTTACCAAGATCTGACTAACACGGCTACCTCTCTGTTACTTTTCATTAAAAAATGTAGAATTTCTTGATTTGAGGGCTTAATATAAAAAGTCATCTACTTATGTCAGTACTGCTCTTTCCAGATATCATAGCAGCAAAATGATTGGTTGCCATTATGGAAATGAAATATGAACACCAACTCAAACCTCAAAACACCATCCCTATTTTCCCAGGAGATTTAGACACTAGGAGATTGAGGAGCAGAGGAGAGGAATGCAAAAACCAGGAGGCTCCCTGGGAGAAAATGGAGACTTAGTAGACCTGGACTGTTTTTAAATTGTGCGTTCCGTGGAACAAGGACTCATTTGCTAAATGTTTGTTCAGTACCTAGTACAGTGAGGCTCAACTTGACTGTAGCCTTTAGATACAGCTGCAATATGAGTACTATTAAGAAACAATGCAGACGTTACTGACTGGAAACTCCTTTGGCCTTCTAAGAGATTTGTTCCCACATAAGAATTGGGAAATAAACTGTAGAATTTAGCCTACTTTTATTTTCCAGTGGGATCCAAAGAAAGTGATTTTCCAGAGGTTGGCAATAATTTTTGGTGGGGAGCCACTCCAAGATTTTGGTAAGTGGTCAAGGGCTGCAGTTTGCTGTGGAGGAGGTGCGGGGTCTAGGGTGGAGATTGGGTGCAGAAGAGTGGGTAAGACAGCTGAGGATTGGGCTAGGGGTAGGGAGATCACACAAAGCTTCCCCCATCCCTGCAGAGCAGAGAAACATAGGGACTGCACTTTAAACCATGGCAGCTGTGTGTCTGAGGGTCCCGGCAGGATGGTCCATGGGCTGGATCCAGCCCTGTTCTCCACCATCAAATCAAAATTCTCCACAAATGTGCCTTAATAGTACCATTTCATTCTTGCACTGGAGCCAGATCTGTGTTTTTTGCCATGAATCTTGGCCCAGCAATCCAGCAAAAAGAGGCTGTCCAGTTAATCTAACTAGCTAGCTAGCTAGCTAGCTAGTTCGTTCTTCCCCTCCCCCAAGATGGGGAAATCTCAAGGTAGTGTAGAGTCAGCATAGACAACAATAGGTTTCAGCACTTCAGTGTTAACTGCAGGACACAAACTACACAAGATGGAGTGCCACTATCTCCTGGTTATCCCTTACTAGTGCAATGGTTCCCCAGGGAGCTATTGTAACTGATTTAACTTAGAACAGCAATGATTTAAGCTCTTCACACATAACACCGCTAATAACCCTAACTTTGCCCCCAAACATGTGACAATCAGAAATATAGTACCTTACCCTTCCATCACACCTCTCTATCAGGATTTCTATTCATATAGTCCAAGCAGACATTCAGTGTGACTGTGTCATCAAAGTGATAGGGGGAGTGACTACTGCTGGCTCACAGAGATTGCCCTGGACACATTGAACGGCCTTTTCTCTTTGTTTCTAGCTGCAAAATTGAAGAAGCTAATAATGCTGATGGGGATTTCCTAAAATTCTACAGTTTAGAGAAGAGAAAAACTCCCTTGCTCCCCAAAAAATAATACAAGGTAGTTTCATTTTTACAGAGAGTAAGTTAAGGTTGAGCGGTTGTGAGTGAAAGGGCTGTGCATTTCCTTGTTTTTGTACATTTGTGGTTTGTTTATTCTTGCAACAATAACATTCTTTGGGAGATTTGTGAGGAGATTTTAACTGAGTATTTCCTGGTTTCTGACGGGGGGGGGGGGGGCAGTTGTCGTCCCATATCCCGCAAGGGTATGAACTGAAAGAAAAAAAAACCCCACTATTGTATGGAAATATCTATAACTCCCTCTCAGTGATTTTTGTAAGTGAAAACAGCAAGAGCAATTCAGCCGCAATTGTAATTGTGGAAGGGAATAGCGAAACCCAATTTTCTTGGCAATATGAACATTTTTTATTTTTCTGTTTCTATATTTTTGGCTCCCACCCTGCTTCAATGAGAATAACACCAGTTAGGTCTGAATTTGATTCTATGAGATGGTTGCATTGGATTCCATTACATAAGGCAATATGTAAGGAGGCTTAAGGTTAAAGTTGTTTCTCTTCCTCGATTTTTATCGAAATAAATAGCAATTTAGATATTCATTGGATTCTAAAACAAGATGATCTCTCAGTTAATTTGTCTATGATCTGGGACAATGAACCAATCACTTTGCTCTTGGGAAACAAAATCTTAGCTCAGGGTTAACAGGTGTCATTTAAATGTTTTTGCTGTAACAGGATCTAAGGGAGTTTCAGACATATACAGGACTAAATCAATATCCTCTCTCTTTTTCTCTCAACTGTATGGCTCTGCTCCTAATTTCATTTATACCAGAATAAATCTGAAGTAACTCCACTGAAATCAAACATGTAAAATCTGATTCTAAAATCCCATAACTTTTTCTTTTCATATAAAAGGTACAGTGCAAAAGTTTGTTTTAAATTATGTCTACTTTTTTTAATCTAACACCCGATTTACATCCATTTATTGAACCACAAGCTTCTGACCAGACTTGGGGGAAGGGGAATAAAGCATTCTACTCATCTGTTACCCACGCTAGTATAGAATTTGGGGAAAGTAATAAAACATTATTTAAAAAATTATTTCACTTCCCTGCTACTTACAGGAATTAAATTGGGAAGTGACTTCTGTGCAAGATTGTGCTGAATTTCAGAAGGGTGTCTCAGAAAGGGCTGATGCAATCCCAGTCTTTTTGGGAAAAGCTTTCTGAAAGACTTTTTCATAGTGGGTTTCTTTAATGCTTTCTTATAGTTGGAGAGAGACATGGTTTAAGAGCTCCTCTCCATATGAACATAACAAAGGGGTCTTTATGTTGATGCTCATGTAAAAATAAATAACTAAGAAAAATCTTTTATTCAGTGATTTACTATATGCTTTTCTATATGCCCAGTGGTCATACTTGCAATTATAATGAATAAAATACATGTAAGGATTTTAATGATAAATCCGCTTCCTCATCCCACCCCATTTTTTGTTAAAGCTTTATTGATTATGCTGGTATGATCCCTTTTGATTAAGCAGCCAAATGTCAAATACTGATTACCTTTCAAATAGCAGAAATATCACTTGAATAGAGGTAACAACTCATAAGGTGTTAAAGGTGAAATGTCAAGTAAAAATGCAAATTGCCCTGTGTGGACATCTTGTATGGGAATTCATATTCTACTTAGCTATTGTACTGAAGCAGCATTCATGGTATGTTCCATGTCCTGCAATAGGGGACTCTGCACCTTGTATCTCTATATATCTTCCTAGTGCCTGGCACTGAGGCATGGATTTGTCCATTAGAACTAGTTGAGGATTTACAGTGGAATTTACTGAAAATATTATTTTTTAAAAAAGCATATCACTTCCATGCAGCAAGCTGGCATACCACGTGCACTTTCAAATAATACTGTCTAGTGAACTCAGCTGGGGAAACTTTTTGCACAGTACCAAAAATATAAACATAAGAGACTATTGGGCTGTTACTGTACATTGGTTACATAAATACATGGGAATTGCACCAACCCAAAACATGAGTGAATTGTAGGAAATGAAAGATGCACCTAAAAAAATAAACAGGGTTAAAGTAATTGTTGCATAAGAATAATTGTGTTAAATGATTTTATATTCTAGTTGTACTATGTTACAGGAATATTGCAGGAAGGGAGGAGCCTGTCAAGTAATAGGTGTAACGGCATTGCCAAGAGGGTTTTTCTTGCGTAAGGAGGGGCAGTGTAGATGCTTCTTCTTGCGCAAGAGCCTCTTCTGAAAAAAAATGGTGGCTCATTAGGTATGCAAATGAGGCTCGGCGATATTCCACGCTTAGCCTCATTTTCATATTACTCGTGCAAGAAGCCGCGAGTGTAGACATAGCCATGGAGTGCATCTAGACTGGCAAGATTTTGCGCAAAAGCGATCGCTCTTGCGCAAAAACTTGCCAGCTGTCTACACTGGCCGCTTGAATTTGCACAAGAGCACTGACGTTCTAATGTAAGAATTCAGTGCTTCTTGCGCAAATACTTTGATGCTCCCACTCAGGGATAAGCCCTCTTGCGCCAGTGTAGACAGGAACCTTAATTTTTTGCGCAAGAAAGCCCAATGGCTAAAATGGCCATCGGAGCTTTCTTGCACAAAAGCGCGTCTGATTAGGCATGGATTCTTTTGCGCAAAAGCACTTTTTGCGCAAAAGCATCCATGCCAATCTAGACGCTCTTTTGCGGAAATACTTCCGCAAAATCATGCCAGTCTAGACGCAGCCAAGAAATCCATCCCCTAAGGATTCTCCTTGTGTAAGGTGTTCTCAGGTGCTGCTGAGAAACAGCTGCTTCAGGGTCTCCTGTGCTTTCATTCCTTCTAATTGCACTGCAACATCTAATGTCTAGGTGCACTGAATTCACAAACTTTGGATTTGGCATATAGGTTCCATATATGATGGAGGAGAGAGAGAAGCTTAACAATGGGATCCACAGAAACCAGCGTGCTAGACGAGGAGCTGCTTGAACTAGCTGATAGCCAGTGCTTATGGTAGAGGTCCTAAACAGAGTCCCCCTCAAGGCCTAAGTGTGGGCTGCAGGGAGGTGCCTATCTCTGCTTGCAATTCACAACCAGGAACCCTGTTTTGGAAGGGAGATGGCTAAGCTGCATCTTGCAAGAACAACAGCAGCAAAATGGCTGACAGAAGAGGAGGAGAATTTCTTTTTAATGGTTGGGGGGGGTCATTGATTAGGTTACTCATCCAGGCTCACTTCCTCCCTCTGATGGATGTGGAGAAGAGATCTGAACAGGAGTTTCCTACCTCTTAGATGAGTGTAATAATGACTGGAGTCATTCTCACTCTGGTTCTAGCCAATGCCTATTTAATTATTTACACAGAGGGGAACAGCTTCAGCAGCAGAGCTTGAGAAGCTCCCCCTGTAGCCCAATAGTTGTGAGCACTCCCTGGAAAGTATAAAATCTCTGTCCAGAACCCTTTTGCACCCCCGCTACAGACTGGAACTGCATCACCAGCTCTTCACTTGCTTGCATCATTGACAGTGGGAGCTGCAGAGGAATGGTGCCTGCAGGTGTGTGCCAGTCAACATGGAGCCAGCTGGGCTCCCCCGACCAAACAGGAGCTGTTCCAAAAAAGTGCCACTCCCCCAGCCCTGAAGTACCCTCCTGCATTCTGACTCCCACCCAGACCTCTTCACCCCCTGAGCTCAGAGCACTGTTAAAGCAGCTCAAGTTTCTACTGGCAAGAAATGGCAGCAGGAAGAGGAGGGAAAGGGGAAGGAACTAGAGTTACCAGGTACTTTAAAAAAAAATACCAGACATGGCGGGAAAAAAATTGGTTGAGCAAAAAAAAAAAAAAAAATGGGGGACCAAAAAATAAGGGAGGGAAAGTCACTGCTGGACTTCTGACCAAGAAAAACTGAAAATACCAGACATTTTAGGACATTTTACATGATTTTTGGTATTTGGGGGCTTTTTTTACTGGACAAAGGCAGCAAAAACCAGACTGTACAGGTGAAAACCGGACACTTTGCAACCTTAAAAGGAACAAATATCTTCCCCTAATGTGAGGTTTGTGCTGAATCTTAGGGTGCATCAACACAGCACCCAAAATAAGATACTCAATTTACGCTACACAGCTGAGTGGAGGGTTTGTGGATCTCAAATCTGGCACCTAAATCTCTTTGTATATTTAAGCCCCTGTCACTGTCACCAAGAGCTGGTTGAGAAAAGTAATATTTTTATGAAACAAAGGAACAAGCTTTGAGGGGATGTTGGGTTTTTTTACTTGACTATTTTTGTATGTTTATGAAGACAAAATTACTAATTACAGGATTAAAAATTTTGTTTCAGTGGTGAAAACATTTTCTCTCTCTATTACATGGTTTTTTTGCTGGGGAAAAAAGGAGGGAAATTTTTAAAACAGGAGGTGTTTCTCCCTTTCCACAACACGCTCACACTCTTTACACTGCATAAGATGGGATGAAAAGGTTTTTGAGAGAGAGCAGCATAAGGTTTTCCCACCAAAAGAAAACAAAACGTTTAAAAAAAACTTTTAGACAAAAACTTTTTTCATTTAAAATGTAGACAATGCTGTGAAAATGGGCATTTTTCACAAGAACATTTTTATTGATGGAAAAGCCTTAAAAAAAAAACCTGATGAAAATTTAACCATCACTTATGTTGTCTCTATTCATCACATGTATATCTTGATTTCTTTTTCTTTCCTTTAGGAAAGCTCATTATTTTAACTTTTCCCTCAAAGGAAAATTCTTTCAGTGTGCCCCTTTCAGTTACTGACTTCTGCATTACTTACCTTTAATTCTTCATTCAGAAATATTATGGATGCTTCTCCTATAATTGACATGTCATACTGCATAGAGCTCTGCCTTTTAATGGTGTGGTAATGGAAGGATTTTCTGCATGCTTCTTCCTCTAAACTCTAGTCTGCAATTATTTTGCAACTTTTGCTGCTGTTTCCACACACACACACACACACACACACACACACACACACACACACACACACACACATTCATAATGCCATTTCAAAGCTGCAGTGAAATGTGAGGCCTTCCTCAGTCAATTGCCTCTGTTCTCAGTGTGGATTCTATATTCTAATGTGTAACTTACTTCAATGATATATAATTGTAAAGCAGGTAGCATTGTGACAGCTTTCTTAATTGAGCCACATAAGAGGAAATGGATTCACCTTCATGTTGATTTATTTTATGAACTGGATGATAAATGTTCATATAGAAATGTTATAATTTCTTCAAATCTTTCATCATCAGGGTTCTGTGGAACCTTCAAAGTGCACAGCACACTGTTTTTACTCTTGTTAAACCCAGCTGAGCTGGAACTTTTCTCTTGTGCTAGCTCATTAACTTCAAACTATTGCTTCAGCCTGCATTGGCCAGGCTTCTATAGAGCCCTATTCAAAAGGTACCCATTTTTTCAATATTTCTTGACATACTCTCTGTGCAACTGGGCATGTTATAGTGTTCACACCACATGCCTAACGCTGCTCAGGTGGAAACTGAAGAGACAGCAGTGTCTGTATCACACAATGGTAAAATCTGTGGGGTTGGGTTCCTTTTCTCCAAGCATAAGGTTCTTAAATGCTTATTGCTGGGTGTAGTGCTTAGTGGAACTTTGAATACAAGGCAACTATGCACTAATAACTCTGTGTATCATAACAGGGTTTTGTTTTCTGATACAGCAGTAATTTTAAAATAGCGCCACTTTCAAAAAGAACCATAAATACAATTAGTAACTTTAAGCAACTTGGGGACTATAATACTAATATGAATTGAATCTGAAGATTTCTTATGAATGCCTTATGTTTTTTCCTAACCCCATTTATAGGGTTTTTTTCTCTTATTTTAATTTTCATAATACAATAGTTCTCTTGTCTATTTTGGATGTATTCCACTGATATTTTCAATGTTCTGAAGTTTAATGCATTTCAAAATAATAAAATGTTGGTCAGTAATATCTTTTAGCAAATTCTCTTAGAGCTGGGTGAAATTAATTTTGGGGAAATACACCAAAGCTTTTTACAAATTCAGGTTGAATTCAGCAAATAATTTCAGCCAAAAATACTCATATTTTTTTTCAATGTCAAAACAAAATGACATTTTGAAAGAGCATTTTGTTTTAACAAGTTTTGCCTTTCTATTTAGAAAAGGATAGAAAATAGGACCCAGAATATCTTACTGCCCCTGTATAAAACTATGGTACGCCCACATCTTGAATACTGTGTACAGATGTGCTCTCCTCACCTCAAAAAAAGATATTTTGGCCTTGGAAAGGGTTCAAAAAAGGGCAACTAAAATGATTAGGCGCTTGGAACGGGTCCCATAGGAGGAGAGGTTAAAGAGACTGGGACTTTTCAGTTTAGAAAAGAGGAGACTGAGGGGGGATATGATAGAGGTCTATAAAATCATGAGTGGTGTGGAGAGGGCCGATAAAGAAAAGTTATTTATTAGTTCCCTAAATAGAAGAACTAGAGGACACCAAATGAAATTAATGGTGAGCAGGTTTAAAACTAATAAAAGAAAGTTCTTCTTCACACAGCGTGTAGTCAACCTGTGGAACTCCTTGCCAGAGGAGGCTGTGAAGGCTAGGACTATAATAGAGTTTAAAGAGAAGCTAGATAATTTCATGGAGGTTAGGTCCATAAAAGGCTATTAGCCAGGGGATAAAATGGTGTCCTTGGCCTCTGTCTGTCAGAGGCTGGAGAGGGATGGCAGGAGACAAATCACTTGATCATTGTCTTCAGTCCACCCTCTCTGGGGCACCTGGTGCTGGCCGCTGTCAGTAGACAGGATACTGGGCTAGATGGACCTTTGGTCTGACCCAGTACGGCTGTTCTTATGTTCTTATGTTCTTAGAAACAGTATTTCATTTTGAAAAGCAGCTAATTTTTAAAGGGTGAAAATAATTCATAAAGTGTCTTGACACCAAACAGAAAATTGGGTAGGAGAATAGTTTCAGGTAGAAAAACCATTGTGTTTGACCCTATTATTTTTTTCTCTCTGAGTTTTGTAGCAGCAAGAAAAAAATTGTTTGGGTTTGAACAAAATTGAAATGTTTAAAATTTGCCCCTCAAATCAAAACAAAATATTACTAGCTCAGTTCTAGATTAACTACATATTTTATATCCTTGCACGGTCCTCTACTTTAGGAGTTTAAAAAAACACTATCAACAACAAAAGGCCTCTAACAATATTTCTAAAGATACGTGCTATGTTTAGACTGCAGGCTTCTTTTGGAAGGAGCTTTTCCGGAAGAGATCTTCCAAAAGAGAGCATCCTCACTGCCAAAACACATGGAAAAAGCGCTATGCTTTTTCAAAAGATAGCATCCATTCAGTGTGGACACTATCTCGCATTTAAGCTGTGATTACTATGGATGGAGTGGCCACCAGGGAACCTGTGCTTCTTTCCTTTTCTACTTTTGAAAGAATTCCCACTCCCCATCCACAAGCACCTTTTCCCAAAAGAGCTCTTTCAGAAAAAGGCTTCTTCCTCATAGAAAGAGGTTTACCAAAGTCGGAAAAACCCGTCTGTTCTTCCGATTTTTTTTCCCAAAAGAATGCGATTGAAGTGTGGATGTAAGTGAAGTTTTTTTGAAAAACGGCCATTTTTCCAAAGAAACTCTGTAGTATAGACATAGCCATTGGGTTAGATTCTTCATTTGGAATTAAACTGGTGAACTTTCATGCCCATGCAGAGTCCCACTCATGTCAATCAATGTTAGGATCATCATATATGGATCAGATACATAGGTTTGGGCCAAAATTTATCTATAGCTAGATAAATAGATCAACAAAGCAAACTAAATTTTCCATTGATGTCAATGGGACCTTTGCCTTTGATTTGAATGGAAAGGGAACTAAACTGAATATAATAACAAGCTATTTTAAATTTAATAATATATCAATTAAATTAGGTAATTAAAAGCTCATAGAATGGCATGTTTCTTCTTTTTTTTTTTCCTGGAGGCCATCCTCTAATATGCTAGATTTGCTTTAAAGCATGGTTATCCACTGAAAAGGTGGTGCGGTAAGAACATCGTTGTGTTGATTAATGTTTGGTATCTTTCAACAACTTCCAAATTACATCTTTTTCAGTGTACAGTTTAAACCATATTTTTGTTGTCATCTCTGCAAACTCAGACTTAGCTCTGAGAATCACACTATATTCTGTGGCTCTGACATCACCAAAAATAAAGATTCTCCAGAATATATCTGACTATCTTAACTGAGCATTTGCATGTTAACACTGAATAGATGTGCATGTAATGCAATGATCAGTGAATGTAAATGAGATAATCAAGTGCACAAATGAACATGTGTGTGCACCAATTTTCTGTGAATCATGGGCCTCTTTATGAAGCTGTTCCATTTCAATTAACTAGTACTAGGGTGAGATGGTTCCCTTTCTAGGCCAGTGATGGGGCTTCTCTAGTGTGTAAGGGGAGCTGCTGGGTCAAATCTCCTTTCTGCTCCCTGAAAAGGGGGTGTGGGTAGAGGGATGTGCTACAGTCCATGTGCACACCTAGGTTATACAGTTAGCGATGGTGATGGAGGCTGGGGGGACCCCTTGAGCTTGCCTGTTGAAGCTGATACACTTTTGTTAAATATTAATTGAGCAGCAGCAACTTTGCATTTTACTGTCCAGCTATCTATCTTGTTTGGTGGTGCTGCAGGTTTGTATACTCCCTCTGCCTGCTTTAACAAGGGCTTTGGAGGGGTTTCAAACACAGTTATGTTGCATGTGCCCTAGATGATGTGGGTCTTACTTCCCTCTTCCCTGTGGAAGCTGTTTAATTAAATGTTGGTTAGGCCAGGAGCAGGGCCGGCCTTAGGCCAATTCAACCTACTCCCCCAAATCGGGCCCCGCATCCTAAAGCTGCAGTCCCCAACCGGTCGATCGCAATCGACTGGTCTATTGCAAGGCCTTGACCAGTGGCTCGTGAGGCGTTCGGGGCACCCCCACCCCCATTCTCCCTCTGCCCCCGAGAAGCCCCACTAGCTACCTCAAGCGTAGTGCCGGCTTCCCTGGGGTGGACGGAAGTCCTTCCTACAGCTTTGCGCCACTTCTGTGGACTCTGGAAGTGCGGTGGCTGCTCCCCTCCCCACAGCTCTGTAGCTTGCCGGGCAGGGGGTGTCAGCCCCGAGGAGGATCGCAGTGCTGGCGGCTTCCCTGCAGCACCGTGACTACAGGACTCAGGAGAGGTGAGTCAAGTGCAAGGATTTTGTCTGCGCTGCGGGAGGGGGTTTGGCCCTGGGGCAGTCGCAGGAGGGGTTTGGCTCCGGCCTCTGGAGCAGGCGTGGGACTGCAAGAGGGGTTTTGGATGTGCTGTGGGAGGGGGGTTTGGCCAGCTTCTCTCAGGGTGGGGGAGAATCCTGGGAGGAGGCTGTGCAGGGGAGACTCTGCCCCCACTCCCCTCCTGTTTCCTCTCCCCAGCTGCAGAAACCTGTCCCCACTGGCACGCTGTTCCCTCTCCCCAGCCGCTGAAACCTGTCCCCAGTACTATGTCCCCTGATCCCACCAACACAGTTGGGGCCACACTAGTGAAGCTCGGGGGGCGGGGGTTGAAGGGGTTGTTTTTGCATCTCACTTGTGTGGCCCCAACTGACTTTTCTGTGGGTCAGTGACCCCGACTCAAAACAGTTTCCCTGCCCTTCTCAGAAATAAAGATAATGCAGAATCTTTTTGTGTTTGACATAATATTTTATTTAAAAATGAAGCCTGGCCAACAAACCCCCAGTTGGGGCCAAGCCCCCATCTGGCCACAGCATCATTGCACTCCCCTTTCCCCCAGACCCTACATCTGAAAATCAGTTGTACAACTATCAAAACAAATTATTTTCCTAATATGAAAGTGAAAATCTATAATTAATATTCTTCAAGAACATGGTGACTTCTATCAATGGGTGTGTCTAGACTACATGGCTCCGTTGACAGAGCCATGTAGATGAGTTTACTAGACATAGCACAATGAAGCGGCGATTTAAATAATCGACGCTTCATTTACATCAAAATGGCTGCCGCGCTGTGCTGATCAGCTGATTGTTGGTAGATGGGGATCAGCCAACCCCAGAACCCTTTGTCGTCAGATCCTGTAAACCTCATTTCACTGAAAGATTTTGCTGAACAAAAAGCAAAGAAGATAAAGTTTTAAAAACATATAGGTGAGGTGTACAATAAAGTCCCTCTTAACCAACTTTGATATTTATAATAACCAACTTGATATTTATAACATATGACGTAATGTACCAAAACTCTTGTGTGTGGTGTGTTGGGTTTTTTTTTTTTTTTTTCTGCTCAACAAAAAATCCTGGGTGCCGGGGCCCTGTCAAAACTGTTCGAATTGGGCCCCACACTTCCTGAAGCCGGACCTGGCCAGGAGTAGCTTCTAACTCCCTCTATAGCAAAAAGATTTGGCGGTGGTCTTGGACCGTCATTGCAACAGGTGCCCGTCTGCCTTGGTGCTTGTATCTGCCCCTGTTCCTTGATAGTCTGCTTTCTTGTTTGTTGAAGCTGTTCTGCTTAAGTGAAATGTGCTTTGGGCCAGGCTCGTGGCTACCCTCACTCTCTAGTCTGGTTACTTAAACAAGACAGAAGGAGACTGTAGGCATTTCATATGCATTGTAAATAGTGACTGAGGGGCATTTTTGATAGTTTGATTTTACCAGAAATAGGAATGTATTATTGAGAACCAGCCTTGAGAAAACTAAAGTCCTCACTGATCATACAGCCTGCCTCAGAGATAAAGTCCCTGCAAACTGAGCCCTAAAGATTGGACTTAAGGTCAGGAGGAGATATTGCCCAGCCATGGACAGGTGGCAGCCTTGTGGTCATCCATGATTAATTTGCCTGTACCAGATCAGTAATAACTTTGAGGAGCTTTTAAACTCCTGGAATCAAGCCATGCAATGTGGTCGTGGACATTCAGCGCTATGGCCCCACGCTGCCAAGCATGTTGTTAAGAGCCCTCAGGAACCCTGACAGATTCGCAGCACTTTCAAGCAAGCCTGGGTTGTTTAAAGGCATTCCATGAGAACCAAGTAAAATCCCCCATTTCCAGACAGTTTCAAACTCTCATCTGGTTTGGTTTAATTTTGTGCATTCATTCTAACATGAAACGTAAGGTAAAGTGTGTGGGTGTGGGCATACTCCTTTCCATACTGAACAAATATTGTGGGGGGGGGAGGGGCATACTCCTTTCCATACTGAACAAATATTGTGTGTGGGGGGGGAGGGGCATACTCCTTTCCATACTGAACACATATTGTGGGGGGGGGGGGCATACTCCTTTCCATACTGAACAAAATATTGATTCTAGTTCTGGCCTATTTATGAACTCATTGTATAAGAGCCTTCAAGAGGAGCACTATAGGAGTTTCCGTAATCTGTGTGTGCTTGTACAACGTTTTACCTTATTTATATAAGCTGAAAATCTCTCCTTAAGTTGCTGCCAATGTCAGAGTCTCCATGTATCTGTGGGACACAGCCAGACACACAACTGGAATCTGTCTGGCTCATGTATGGGTTAATACAGTCTTGCTAGAATAGCATGGGCACCAAGTACTGTAGGCAGGAGGAGACTGAGCATCCCCAAACAGCCTAGTGTGGCCCCTCCCCCAGGCCAGTGCACTTCCCACAGGGACTTGGGGTTGTCCATCCAGTACTCTGGGGCGAAGAGCCCTGGGGCTGCAAGTGCACTGGCTGTGCAACCCAGAAGCTGTGTGATGAAGCTGTAGCAAGTCAGGGTCATGGGCCACAGTGGACAATGCTGGGATCATGGATCACAGTGGGCATATTTTGGCCTCCTCTAGGGGAGAGGGAGGTAGAAGAGAGGATCACAAGGGAAGGGGCCGGGGCTAGCTTAACAGCTTTCAGATCATTTACAATGATCCCTGGGGAGGAGAGAAATTATACCATATGACCTGCACCTGCCATTTAAAAGGTGTCAGCTACTCCTGTAGGGGATGAGTTTCTGTAGAGTCAAGAGTCACTGAAAATAATTGAGTGGGAAAACTGCATGTGTCTTACAGTCTATTAAGCACTGCTGTGTTCCAACACAGAACCAGGTTTCTAGAAGAGCTTAGCTCCCATTAGCACAACTTAGGATAAACTTGATTTTCAGAACCACCCAGCCCCCATTGTGACAGTTATGGTGAAAGAACTCCAACCAATGTGTCTTTTTACTCTTTTGAATATCTGGCCATGAGTGTGCATGGTGAGCAGTTTTGAAAATCTGGCCCGTGCAGTACATCTAACTCATGCAGACACTGAAAGGATGCTTCATAAAAGAAATTGCAGGAGATATTGTTGAAGGCTTTGTCTCTGGCTACTGAAATAATATGAACCAAGCGTGTTTCATGAAATGAGACTTCTCTCAGAACATTAGGGAAAGTAAAAGAAATTGGTTAACAAAAGTAGAAAACAATGGAATCAGAGGCATACTTTGAAAATATTAAAGGGCAGGTCCTGATCATAATTACAACAGTAACCTCAATTTGTCTTTTTAATTTTACTGTCTTCAAAAAGCAGCTTTGCTGACCTCCAATTCTGGAAACGTGTTGCTGTTTAGAGTTCCCCATTATGGAGCATTATAGTCCTCTTCAACACTACTGGAGTCATTCCTGTAGAGAGAAAAGAAAGGATGCTGGTATTGGAGCTACTTTTGAACATCATATTTAGGAAGACAAGTGTATCACTAAACTGCACACTGTGAAGCCACAGCAACTTAGGCAAGACTTTAATATTCATCATCACCAAACTGCTGCATCAGCGAAAAGCTTTAGGGAAAGGTGTTCAGGGCACAAACTCCAGAATCACTCAGCCATTTGGGATGGAGGCAGATATCAAGCACTTACATTAGTGAGTGAAATATGCAGAACTGACAGTGACTGTCACTGGTGGCCAACACACGTTTTTACTCATAAATATGCGGTGTAGTATGCCTATTGTCACTATCTGTACATCCCTTTGGGGAGGTGACAACATCAGCCTGCATGAGCATAATGACTCAATTCTGCAGTTGCTTCTCAGTTTCAATATTAGTTGCATAACCGTGCCCCGTATGCTAACACATCTTGTCCATTATGGGTGTTCTTATTCTGGTGGATATGAAATGTTTTCATAATCATAAACTGTTTGCTTTGGGTTTACCCATTAGAAGGCAGACACAGGCCAAATGCTACAACTCACTTCAGTATTTGTCTCTTGCTCCTGTGTCATCTGGCTATGGCAATGTGTGGACAGCTGCATATTTTTCTGCCCTTTGCATTTGTAGAGGCTTTTTTGTCATTCGAGGGTTGTGCAGTGACTTGTTCATGTTCTGTGAGTTTAGTGCAATTAATATGGTAGTACTCATTCCAGGAAAAAATATATTTTGCATATCTGTGATTCCCCCCCTCCTGCTGCTCTGTTACACTTGTGTTCCATAGTCATCACTAGAACTGGTTAACTAATATTAACAGGGCTGCATGAATAAAAGCAGAAAATTTGGCTTGATGTTATTTGAAGGGCTATAACATTAATTGTTTGCATAGATTCAGACAGCCATTTGTAAAAAGGACTGTGAATTTCAAGATGCATGGATTCTAGGATCTCTTCTTATCCAATCAAGAATTCACATCAGAAGTGCTAAGTTTCTTCATTCCTTATTCTTCATTTTGCTTCGTTCCCCCCCCCCCCCCCTTTGTTTTGCTGTGTAGAAAGAAAAAAGGTTGTATCTGAGGCTATGTCTAGACTACAGAAAAACTCCGCCGCATCCAGGAAACACATCTGCTCTTCTGTTGTTTTTTTTTGTGGAAGAGCAGACTTGCTCTTTCAGAAGCCCTGTCTTCCTCCTTCCATGAGGAAGAAGGGCTCTTTCAAAAAAGGAGGTTTTTCCAAGATTTGGCCCAGTGTAGATGGGCCAAATTTCAGAAACATCTCTTCCAACAAAACTATCAGAAAAAGGTACGCAAATTGTGGAGCGCAATTTGCATACCTTTTCTAATAAAACATTATAGTTTAGACCTAGCCTGAGAAATGTTAGTAGGAAGTAGTGTTAAAGTACTAGCCATTTTAGGAGGTGAGTGGAGCGAGAAGAACGATGACCCTCAGATTACAGGTCTGATGTTGTGGTTTCAATGTGCACAGAAAATTGCAGGAGTTAGGAGGGCTTAATAGGAAACATACACATTTCAGTTTTGGCTATATTAAGTTTAAATTCATGATGGGATATCTATGAGACAAAGCCAAGAAGACAGGCTACAATATGGAATCAGATTAAGGTAAACAGGTCAGTCTGTGTTTAAAAAACACACACAATGGACAAGTATGCAAAAACATTCTCCAGCTCAGTTTTTATATTGCCACCATCACCATAGTATCTGAACCTAGAAGTGTATACAAATAGAAATATTAATAAGAATATCCCTCCCTCCCTTTTTTCCTTCTTAACAGATAGTGGGTTTTTTTGTTTTTCTTCTACTTTTCTCTCTCAATTGTGAGCAACTTGTGTGGAAAATTTAGTCTCAAAGACTCCTCAATTCTCATAGATTCCAAGGCCAGAAGGGAGCACTGTGATCATTGTCTGGCCTCTTGAATAACATCAGGCCATAGAACTTCCCCAAAATAATTCCTAGAGCAGATTTTTTAGGAAAACGTCCCAACTCGATTTAAACATTGTCAGTGATGAAGAATTCAGCATGACTCTTGCTCACTAATTACTCTCACTATTTAAAAAATATTTCCAGTCTAAATTTTTCTAGCTTCAACTTCCAGGTACTCAATAGTGTTATACCTTTGTTAGCAAATACTGTTAGCAAAAACTTGTTAGCAAATACTGCTCCCCATGGAGGTACTTATAGCTTGTACTCAAGTTGCCCCTTGATCTTCTCTTTTTAGACTCAAGGAACTCAGTCCACATAGCATATCATTGTTAGGCATATTTTCCAATCCTGTAGTCATTTGTGTGATGCTTTTCTGAACCCTCTCCAGTTTACCAACATCCTTCTTGAATTGTGGCCAGCAGAGCTGGACACAGATGAGTTTTTTGCATTTAGAGAAGAGTATTGCATTTACCTCTGAATGTGGTGAGGTTGGCACTTCTGACCTCGTGATCCACATTATTGCTTGTGAGAGCAAGTTCTATAGTCTCAGTCCACCTACAGAAATTTGTGTCCAGCCACCACAAGCCATCCACTTTAGATAATTGTTTCATTACTCTAGTGCAATGCTTGCTGTTGTAGGAGGCCTCAGTTGTGGAGGTAGTAATATAAAAAGGTAATATTTTTCAGGTAAATAGAGCCAGTCCTGTGGAAGTGATTCTCGTAACATCAGTGCACTTTGAATCTGGCCTTTAGTGCTTATATTTTGATGCATGTAGATTAAGAAGCGTTATACTTTTTAATTTTAACTTGTGAAACTATTTTCGTATTGTGTATAATTTCTGTTACTGTCATTAAATAAATGATAAATAAACTGTATTGGTTATCCGTAAGAGGGCACAATCCAAAATATTGCTGTTAAAATATTTTCTTCTAAAAGCAAAAAAAAAATAAAAAAAAAATTCCTAACACTTCTTCCTTCTTAATTGAAGCATTTAGGACTTCTTAAAATGAATATGCTCTGGGTTTGCCTAACAATTATTAGATTCAAGTCAGCAGAGATTCAACACTGTTAACAAGTCAATACAAAATGTGTTGTTTGTCACTGAGACTGCTGTCAGATTGCATGATGCTTCTTCACTTGGCTTCTTCACCAGTCTGTTTGAGAGAGGTTTTAATGATTCAGGCAGTATCAGGCTTATTCAAAGAAACTCATGAAAATTAAGAGTCAGATTGAAAGTGATCTGATGAGGTACTTTTTGATGATCATAAAAAGACTTACCCTATGATGATGAATTAATCCCATCCAGAAAGTGAGTGTTGTTATATCATCTATGACAGCCTGTTGGCCTGAGTACACGATAGTCTTGGCACTTCCTGAAAAATATTGACGACAAGTGCAGTTCGGCACTGGGGAATATGATTCTGATAGTTTTGCATGGCTAATGTGGAAGAGATCACATAATTTGTGAGTCATGCAAAGAACAGAAAAGCATCATTCTTCAGTGGTCCACACCTGTTTGCTACTTCCCCTCGTGTTGTATTTTATATAATTCTAAATGTGACACTATCCAACAGTGGTTCCAAAACAAATTATTGGTGACCAACCATGCTTCTGGCAGAGTTCATTGTCAAGAGATATGCTCAGATTCCACAGTGATGATGAATGGAATGCAATGGCTTGATCCTGACAGATGCTGAGTACCTCTAATAGTTTGGGTTATCTTTCAGAATTAGGTATTAAATACATAGCTAGATTGGTAAAAAGATAAGAAAAAAGGGAAGATAAGAAAATGGGTGGTTTTGGCTATGTGGACAATGGCCTAAGATGGTCACTAAGGTTTCCTGTGAAATTTTATGCTATCTTTTGTTAAAAGCTACTAGTCAAATATTATTGGGAATCCACTAATATTAAACTTCAAAGGGACTAATCACACGCTTAAAGCTAAGCATGTGATTTAATACTTGGCTGGACTGGAGATCAAAACAGGTCTGTTTGTATTTGCATTGGGACTGTCCGTACAGCACAGACCACGATTTACAATTACTTGGACAAATTTAAAGGAAAAGGCTTCCTCATGTGATAACGAAAAGCTTTTATGTATTATTTCAGAGCAACACAAATTAAGTAGATTAATGTTAACATTTCCTTTTAACTTGGTGTATGAAATTGGCAAAGAAGAAGTCAGCTTTGGTGCATTAAAACGTACCTCAGCAGTTAACAATATGGTGCAATATGACATACCAGTTTCCATTTCATGTTGGCAAGGGAGTTTCCAAGGATGAGCACAGAGTTAGGAGTCAAGAAATACTGATTTACACAATTTCTGCTACGTATTTGCTGTTTGGCCTTATACAAGACACTAGGTCTATGTAAGACACCCAAGTTTATCAGGACACTATCTCTCTGCCTTATCAATAGAGATGATGATTTTTATTTACCTATTTGCATAGGTGTGGTGAACATTACTTAGTCAATGTTCCTGTAATACTTTGAATGTATAAAGGTCTTAAAGTGATTGTTTTTATGCTTTGTTAGAAATCAAAGCCTTTCTCATGACTGAACTCCAGGTTTGACTGGTATTCAGTTAGTTTTGCCCAACAGATTCAGCAACAACTTATCTTTCTAATTGCCCTCTGATCTCAGACATCTTTGAACTTCAGTTTATCCCACAATTTCCCGAAACTCATGGCTCTATGAAGTGTGGTGGTTAACATTTGTTAGGCCCCCTGTTTCCATCTGCTGCCAACAGCCACTGCTATTACTCTAAATCTCTCTTTTCTAGAGGATACTGGTCCTTTTCCCATAATCTTAGGAAATTCTATGCAGGTTTACGTTCCACATGGTAATCTTGGGAAAGGGGTAGGTGGGGTTGCTAGGACCAATCAAATTATCAATGGTACACAGATTACACTATTGTAATTCCTGACTAAGAGGGAGCATGTCATGACATGCAATATATACAGAATATTTTTTTAAAAACCCACTATTTCTATTTAGTGCCAGACAATGGCCTCCCCTTAAATTTCACGCGTCTTTTAATCCCTTATTCCCTACAAGGTGTTTCAATTGAACAATTTTTATTGATGAAAGAAAATTTTCAAGCTACAGAGCTCTTCATCTTACTTAATTATAAGGCACTTAATGCAGCCCTGACAGAACTTTCATCAAATGCCAAATGTGAAAAAAGAAAGCCAAGATCTGTTTTACAAATCTGATGTTTATACACAAATAGCCAGTCAGGGGGCTAAATTGACCTTGGGCCTCTCCTTCTGAAAAGCTGGCCTCCAGTTTCCACCCTTACCCTCTGAAATCAGAGAGCCAACATGCTGATTTGTTTATCTGAAATGCAAAGTAAAATTTCTGAAGGGGGGCTTATATATCATATGTCGAACTCACTTGCTCTTTAGTGCTCTGCTTCCAGCAACTGCCTGCTGCTTCAGGAAAAGGCAGTAAATCCCGCTACAATGCACATAATGCTGCACATGAGAGAACGATACACCATGCCACATTCTGCACTGCTACTTTTGACATGTCTCAATCAAAATATTGCACAAAAGAGGTGAAGCTAAAATTAAATGTTGAAATGAAACTTCAAAAATTTTACAAAATGAAAGTTTCTAAACAATATTATACAAATACTAGAATTTGATTTGTGGGAAATTTCAATAGTTGTTTTCATTCCAGTTCAGCATAAAACAAAATTAATAAATATCAAAGTTTCCCACTACATGGAGTTTTGAGTAGTCATAACCAGTTCCAGAAGGGGAAGAAGAAGGCAGTTGGCAACGGGGCACCCATTAACTCCTATGTCTATCCATAATGCTGATTCAAACATCTATTTAAAAATCACAATGTGACTCAAGGAACAGTTCTTTTTTCACAACCAAATATGCATTTTCTAATAACATAGTCAGACCTACTGTGGGTGAAGGGGGGGTGGAGCAATTGCCCCTATGTCCAGCTATTCAAAGGGGTCGGGGGCTCCGGCTGCTGCTGCCTCCACAGCACTAAAAGTGGTGACTGGTCCCAGGCCTTTTAAATTGCTGTCAGAGCACTGTGTTCTAGGCAGAACTAAGGGCCGAGGGGATGCCATGCTTCGGGCAGCACTGAAGGCTGGCTGCGTTTGGCCCTGCTTCTTCCATGCCACCCATTTTTCCTTAAAACCTTTTCTCTCCATAATTAAAGTGGAAGCTATCATTCCCCTATAATCCACACTACTTCCAAATATCCTCTTCAAAGTCTTCTGCCTCCTAAGGGAAGTATTAAAACCGTGTGTATTTGTTCCGCAGACTTATTCCTACTGAGTTTGTGATCTTGTCATCTGTCTATTAAAGAGACTCATTTTCAAGGAGAATGAAAAATGGAACTCTTCTATTATGAGAGACTCACCTCTGTATGCCTCATTGGTACCTTCAGCTATCATGACAGTGGCTACCTAGCAACCATGTCTTTCTAGTCTAGACAGCTTTGTGTGTGTGTGTGTGTGTGTGTGTGTGTGTGTGTGTGTGTGTGTGTGTGTACACTCCAGTAGAGGGACGGGGAGATGCCCTTCAATATTAATTTACTTGGCTGTGATAAGCTAAAGCATCTCCTTTTAGAGAAATTTAAAGAAATATATTAACAATATGGAGAAACAAAAGAGACATATTTGTCATATAGACGTTCCTGTTGAGTGTACCTCAGACTGCAGGATACAAAAATTGTAACCTGTTGCAAAAAACCTTCAGAACATTAAGAAGTACAAAAGTATCTTCTGATAACAATAACAAAATCAGCACTTTGTAGTAACTATTCAGACCGCTGCCAGTATGTGTTATTTATACTTCTGCTAAAGGAGGAATTGCTGTAATTCCTTTAATGTTACTGCATAAAACACCGACTTTTTTAACAGAAGGCAGGGGGAATTAGTTGTGCCTGATGTTCATATACAAAAAGCAACTGAGGTAGCAAGAAGGTCAAAGACAGAGGAACCTGACTTAACCCTGAACTAGGTTAATCATGAAGTTGTCCCCCAACTACAAGCAAAATTACAAAGGATTATATACATCACAGATCTTACCTAACTTTTTCCAAGCTATAAAGAAACAAAACCTAATGAAGAAGAAAATCTATTCCTCTTCATATTCCCATTGACACAGCTGCAGTAATTCATGGGAGAATAAAATCCTTTCAAAAATGTGAAATATGGTTTCACATTTAAACACAACACCATGGTGTTCTGAACATAGGCTTTTGTTAAATGTTCTCTCAATGAGCTTTTTTCCCCAGTGTTCAAACGTCAGACCAGTTCCTCCACTGCATCATTTTCACTTGATACACAAAAAGTGTCAGGAATACAGAAAGTTCAGATAAGGAGTTCATGTTATATGACATTATTCAAAACTCTTTCACTGGTAGTTGTTTTTCCCTGTCTCTCATTTACAGTTGGCTCATTCTGGCAGTTGTCCCACATGGTGTTATTCATATGACTGACATCATCAAGTGATCCAACCCCGGTTGCCCATTCCCAGCTTCTGACAGGATTTCTGCCCATCCTGATTCATCCGTTGATGGACCTATCCTCCATGAATTTATCTAGTTCTTTTTTGAAACTTTGTATAGTTTGGGACTTCACAACATCCTCTGGCAAGGGGTTCCTCAGGTTGACTGTGCATTTTGAAAAGGAATACTTTCTTTTGTTAGTTTGTTTTAAACCACCTACATATTAATTTCATCTGGTTCTTGTGTCATGGGAATAAGTAAATTTTCCTTATTTACTTTTTCCACACCAGTCATGATTTCATAGACCTTTATCATCCCCCCTTAGTCGTCTCTTTTCCAAGCTGAGAAGTCCCCATCTTTTTAATCTCTCCTGATATGGCAGCCATTCCATTCACCTAATCATTTCTGTTGCTCTTCTCAGAACTTTTTCCAATGCCAGGATATCTTTTTTGAAATAAGGTGACCTCATCTGCACAGTATTCAAGATGTAAGTGTACCATGGATTTATACAGCAGCAATAAGATATTCTCAGTCTTATTCCCTTATCCTTGTAATGATTCCTAACATTCTGTCTGTCTGGTGTTTGTTTTTAACTGCTGCTGCACGTTGAGTAGGTTTTTTTTTTTTCCCCCCTCAAGAACTATTGACAGAGACTTCAAGGGCTCTTTCTTCAGTGATGTGACTATCTTAAGAGCAGTGTGCAGGCAACACTTCTGAATATCAGGCCACTTTGGTTAGCAGTTTAAATATGGATTTAAGAATCTAACTTTAGACTCTCAGGCTTGAAAGTGTGATCAGAATATGTAATTTATTGCACTCATACAGTAAATGCTGTGGTTAAACTATACACAAAATGCAATTAAAAATAAATCATATTTAAGCAATGTTGTATTTTTAATGGGGCAGAATGAAATTACTATGATTTAGTCAAGATTTTTCTTTAGTTATCAAAATGCACTTCAATTAATCTCTGCTGTAAGCCCAGAGAAACCAGTGAAAATATACCAGGGATGAATTTGGCTCAATTTTCTAATCCATGGTTACTGCAGGAACCAAGAAACCTGATTTGAGGATGCCCGATTCCTTGCTGCACTCAGGCCCAGATCCTCAGATGGTATTTAGGCTTTGAACTTCCATCATGGAAAATACCTTTGAAGATCTGGGCCACAATGATACTAGTACTCAAATTTGGAAAATTAAACGCTTTATCTCAGTTTTCCCATCTGTAAAATGAGAATAAAAACATGCTTACCTCACCAGAGTGCTGTGGCTTAATCAAGTTTGCAAAGCTCTTAATGATCCAGGGGGATATGATCATTATCATTAATTAGAAAATTATAATTTAAGATTAATCTTTGATTCTAAGGAGATTTGATGCATTACTATTTTTTATTACACCTAATGAGCTTTGATTGGTTCATTTTCTTTGTCTGCACTTTTGAAACAAGAAAAGGTCATACTGAGGGCTCTGAGGTGTCTTCCTGGTATCAAGAATTCTATTATGCATTAAACTGGTACAAGTCTATTAATTTTTCAAAGGAGTATAATCCTATTCTTTAGTTTTCAAGGGAAAGCAGCAACTACCTCAGTTAATTACTGTTGCATTGTTAGTACCCCAGAGCAAGCACAATTAGATGTTCCAAAATAATTAGTAATGCCTTAGTAGAATGACTATAAACATATTTATAGTAACGACTAAGGTTAATTGGCAAAACTGAAAATAAGTGTAATAATTTAGCAATTATTCAGCACAGAAACAAAAAAAATAGTAACAAAACGCTGAATCCTATTTACAAGCCAGCATGAATATTTGTAAAACTAATAAATATGTATTTCAACTGCTGTGTAAGTAGATATCAAATATATCAATAACAAAAAAGCATTATCTAAGAGTCACCATCCAAATTCAATAGATGTGCAGGAAAATACACGTTGAAAAGATGAGAAACAGCTGTTAAAAGACCCTGATTATGTATTACAGATATGTGTCATCCTAACCACATTGCAGTAAAAAGGAAAAGAAAATATCCCAGAAGAGAACTCATAGCAAATAGCAATATTAGGGCATGTCTACAACAGGAAACTGTTTTGAAATAACTAAAATTGATGTAATAACTTCCAAAATAACAAAATCTAAATAGTGTGTCTACACTACGGGAAAGCCTTGAAATTAGTCTGAGGCAGGCTCCTTTACTGTGGATGCACTACTTTGACTTAGAGCCCCAGGAAGCATTGGGGAGTAATTACTTTGAATTACTGGGAGTAGTTATTTCAAAATAGCAGCACCAGATCATCCACACTAACACTATTTCAAAATAAATAATTGTTATTATCTGAGGAAAGCAGGAGTACAGATTTCAAAATAACCAGACTGTTTTAAAATAATGGGCTTAGTGTGGATGCTTTGCTTATTATTTGTAAATAAGGGGGTTATTTCAAAATAATTCACTAGTGTAGACCAAGGTTTAGTGATTTCCTAATTTCCCTTGTCAGTGATTGCTAACATTTACTCTCTAGAATCAGAGGCGTAGCCGTGTTAGTCTGAATCTGCAAAAGCGACGAGGAGTCTGTGGCACCTTATAGACTAACTGAAGTGTAGGAGCATAAGCTTTCATGGGCAAAGACCCACTTCGTCAGATGTACTCTCTAGTGTACTGTTCCTTGGGGCAACTTTTGGTAGCATATGCAAAGAACGTCAGTTTACAATAACATTAAAGCTAGTCAGATGCTAACTAGGGAAATCAAGAAAAAGACAGTTAGAGATGGAAATATTGGAATTACTAATCTGGGGAATGTGTGAAGGCAGACAATACTGCCAGGTTAATAACATTGGTAATTATGGTGACTAAATATAATTAGAATGATCATCTATTATAAATAAAAAGGTATACATTTGTAATCACATTCATATTCAAAATAAAATGTATACCTATTCTTAAAAATGTGCTAATAATGTACTGATTTAAGGAGTTTGTCTTGAACCACTGAGCAGGTGTGACTGAGATTACTTGGAGCAAAAGAACAACTCCGACAGCATGTATGTGCATTCCACTTTTCTCTTCACTCCAAACACTGTTCATCACACTGAACACTTACCCCACTGAACCACTTGATCCTGGTAAATACAGAGCAACTTCTACTTAATATAGCAATATGTCTTGAATTACTTTTTATACTTACAACCCAAATTAGACTAGATGAAAACCTGGAACATTCCATGTTACCTGCAGAAATGTCTCGAACTCCAACTTATCACATGAAAACCTGGGCCTGTCCCAGGAAAGCTAGGACAGATAGTTGTATAGTACTCAAAACCATATTAGATATTGCATTGTTTTCTTCTGGCATGTAGTAATTACTAGTAGCAGAGAGGATACATGACTTAAATATAAAGCATTTGGCAGAGCTAGGAAGAGAATTCAGACTCCGATATCATCTTGCAACACCGATACTTTCAAAATTTCAGTTTTGCGTCATTATTATAGACGTATTCTGCCAGAAACCTGATAAACTGCAGGTGTAATTATATCAAAACAGTCTGATAAATTTGCTAAAGGTTTTGCCACCAATTTAGACAGCATAAAAACAACCACAAATTGCTTATGTTTTCCTGTATTTCAAATATTTCATTTTTCCCACACTAAGGTTGAAGTTTCTTAACAAAAGATTATATTTATTAAAATTGTGCATAGTGAATTTATTGGCAATATTGTACCTTCATAAATGAAGTTGCTATACCTTTGGCAGCTGGTCTGATAATTGTTATTAGCAAAACAAGTAAGGATCAGACTTCTAGAATAACTTTATGATGGGGCTGGATAGTACACATCAAACATTTGCCATTTTCAGCAGGGAAAATGTTTCTAACTCTCATTCCTAACTTTCCTCTAACTTAGATCAGTATTAAACCAGTACAGCTCCATTGATTTTAAGGAATTTACTTCTACTGATGTAAATCAAGAGCAGGAGTAAAAGCTGGGTCATTGATTTGAAAAACCTCTTAACAGCCACGTATTCAAGGAATGCATCATCCAAAATTAAGTTAGGGGAAGAGGGAAATTTATAAGACTCACAAACTATTCCCAGCAGTCAATAAGTATTTGTACTCTATCACATGAACTTTAAATCCCTTCCTTTTTTACATCATTTTATAGGAGTTAAATTACTCCTGCTTATTACACATGCACAAACCCGACTGACAGTTAAAAATACACAGCAAAAAGACAAAAATATGTGTCTTAGATTGGACTAACTTGGGATACTGCCTGATGTGCTGTGATACTACTGAGCCCATATTGCTAGCCTGGGCTCCCTTTAACTCTATCTTGCTGAACCAGGAGCTTATGCCTTCTACAGCACACACATACATACAGGCAGGGCTGCA
Organism: Pelodiscus sinensis; assembly: GCF_052426305.1. Taxonomy (NCBI): domain Eukaryota; kingdom Metazoa; phylum Chordata; order Testudines; family Trionychidae; genus Pelodiscus; species Pelodiscus sinensis. Next base: position 83,134,654 of record NC_143055.1, read on the forward strand.
GTCAACTGCAGAATGATATAGACACTGAGATCTGCTTTGGGAAGGCTCAGCTTACAGGACGTGCCATAGAACCCACGTGCCACCTCCCTTGAAGTGCAAACCCAAAATTATATGAAATTTGCCTCCTGCCTCAATATGGAGGAAGATGTGCACAATTCCCCTCCCCCCATACACAATTAAAAATGACATAAATTGGATTATATGGTTTTAAAAAGCAATGTTAATTAACTGTAAAAGATGGAATGTAAGTGGTTAAAGTGGTAGAAAACAGAAAAAGAAGCAGATTAAGAAAATAAAACAAAGCATGAAAACTAAGCTTGAGTTACTAAAGAAATGTGTTACAAATAATAGTTCCTCACTCTAGATATTAGAATAATAGAATCACAGAGCTGGAAGAGACATCAGGAGATCATCAAGTCCAGCCCCCTGCCCAAGGCAGGACCAATCCCAACTAAATCAACCCAGCCAGGGCTTTGTCAACCTGAGTCTTAAAAATCTCTAGGGATGGAGATTGCACCACCTCCCTAGGTAACCCATTCCAGTGCTTCACCACCCTCCTAGTGAAATAGTTTTTCCTAATGTCCAACCTAGACCTCTCCCACTGTAATTTAAGACCATTGCTCTTTATTCTGCCATCCCTCACTACTGTGAACAGCCTCTCTCCATTCTCTTTGGAACCTCCCTTCAGGAAATTGAAGGCTGCTATCAAATCCCCAATCACTCTTCTCCTCTGCAGACTAAACAAACCCAAATCCCTTAGTCTCTCCTCATAGGTCATACACTCCAGCCCCCAAATCAATTTGGTCGCCCTCCTTTCTGTAGTGGGGGAGAGGGGAGGGCCAGAACTGGACACAATACTCCAGGTGTGGCCTCACTAGAGTCGAATAAAGTGGAATAATTACTTATCTACATCTGCTGGCAATGCTCCTCCTAATGCAACCTAATATGCCATTAGCCTTCTTGGCTACAAGGGCACACTGTTGACTCATATCCAGCTTCTCATCCACTGTAATTCCTAGGTCCTTTTCTGCAGAACTGCTACTTAGCCATTCGGTCCCCAGCCTGTAACAATGCTTGGGATTCTTCCATCCCAAGTGAAGGACTCTACATTTGTCCTTGTTGAATCTCATCAGATTTCTTTTGGCCCAATCCTCTAATATGTCTACATCACTCTGGTCCCTATTCCTGCCCTTCAGAGTATCTACCTCTCCCCCTAGCTTAGTGTCATCTGCAAACTTGCTGAGGGTACAATCCAGCCCCTCATCCAGATCATTAATAAAAATGTTTAACAAAACTGGTCCTAGAACAGATCCTTCGGGCACGTCGCTAGAAACCGACCGCCAACCTGATATCGAGCCACTGATCACTACCCTTTGGGCCCAACAGTCTAGCCAGCTTTCTATCCATTTTACAATCTATGTATCCAATCCATACTCCCTTAACTTGCTGGCAAGAATATTTTGGAGACCATATCAAAAGCTTTGATAAAGTCAAGGTATATCACATTCACTGATTTTTCCCATATCCATAGTGCCAGTTACCTCATCATAGAAGCTAATCAGATTGGTCAGGCATGACTTGCTGTTTGTGAATCCATGTTGACTATTCCTGATCACATTCCCCTCTTCCAAGTGCCTCAAAATGGACTCCTCGAGGATCCCTTCCATGATTTTTCCCAGGACTTAGGTAAGGCTGCCTGGTCTATAGTTCTCTGGATTGTCCTTCTTCCCTTTTTTAAAGATGGGCACTACATTTGCCTTTTTCCAATCATCTGGGATCTCTCCTGAGCTCCACAAGGACCGGTTTCTGGCAGCGTGCCCCAAGGATCTATTCTAGGACTGGTTTTCAAAGTTTTCAAAGATAATGGCCAAAGGCTCCGCAATGACATTTGCCAACTCCCTCAGTACCCTCGGATTCATTAAATCCGGACCCATGGATTTGTGTATGTTTAGCTTTTCTAAATAGCTCCTAACTTGTTCTTTCCCCCACCAAGGGCTGTCCACCTCCTTCCCCTACTGCATTGTCTAGTGCATTAGTCTGGGAGCTGACCTTGTCCATGAAGAAAGAGGCAAAGAAAGCATTGAGTACTTCAGCTTTTCCCACATCATCTGTCACTAGGTTAGCTCCCTCATCCAGTAAGGGCCCCACACCATTTCTAATCACCCTCTTATTGCTAACATGCCCGTAGAAACCTTTCTTGTTATCCTTTACATGCTAGCTGCAATTCCAATTGCGCTTTCACCTTCCTGATAACTCCCCTGCACTCTCGAGCAATATATTTATACTCCTCCCTAGTCATCTGTCCAATTTTCCACTTCTTGTAAGCTTCCTTTTTGTGTTTAAGCTCGCCAAGTATTTCCCCAGTAAGCCAATCTGATCGCCAACGTATTTGCTTTTCTTGCTGTACAATGGTTTCTTCCTGTGCCTTCAATAAGGCTTCTTTAAAATACTGCCAGCTCTCGTAGACTCCTTTCCCCTTTATGTAAGCATCCCAGGGAATCCTGCCCATCCATTCTCTGAGGGAGTCAAAGTCTGATTTTCTGAAGTCCAGAGTATGTATTTTGCTGCTACTCTCTTCTTCCTTTGGTTAGGATCCTGAAATCTACCATCTTATGATCACTGCTTCTCAGGTTGTCACACACCTCTACTTCCCCTACAAGTTCCTTCCTGTTTGTGAGCAGCAGATCAAGCTCTGCATGGCCCCTGGTCAGTTACTTCAGCACTTATACCAAGAAGCTGTTCCTAACATTCTCCAAAAACTTCCCGGATTGTCTGTGTACTGCTGTATTGGTCTCCCAACAGATGTCAGGGCGAGTAAAGTCCCCTATGACATCTAGAGTCTATGATCTGGAAGCTTCTCTCAGTTGTCTGAAGAAAGCCTCGTCTACCTCAACCACCTGATCCAGTGGTTTATAGAAGACACCAACCACAACATCAATGCTGTTGTTTGCACCTCTAAACTTAACTCACAGACTCTCAACAGGCTTTTCTCCCTCTATATATGGGAGCTCTGAGCAATCCTAGTGTTCTCTTGCATACAATGCAACTCCTCCTCCTTTTCTCCCCCACCTAGTCTTCCTGAACAGTTTATACCCTTCCATGACAGTGCTCCAGTCATGCAAATCATGCCACCAAATCTCCGTTATTCCAATCAAATCATAATTCTTTGACTGAGCCAGGGCTTCTAATTCTTCCTGTTTGTTTCCCAGGCTTCTTGAATTTGTGTACAAACACCTTAGATAACCAGTTGATCACCCTACTTTTTCCATTTGTGTAAGGGGTCCTCCCTTGTTGCCCGTTCCTCCTCGTGTTTCTTCCCGGTATACAACTTCCTCACTTACCTCAGGGCTTTGGTCACCATCCCCCAACGGACCTAGTTTAAAGCCCTCCTCACTAGGTTTGCAAGCCTGCCCATGAAGATGCTCTTTCCTCTCTTGGTTAGGTGGATCCCATCTCTTCCTAACAATCCTTGTGCCCCGAACAGAGTCCCATGGTCAAAGAAACCAAAGCCCTCCGACACCACCTGTGCAACCACGCATTTGATGATCCCTACCTGGACTTTTTCCTTCAACTGGAAGCATGGACGAGAACAACACTTGCGCTTCAAATTCCTTAATCCTTCTTCCCAATGCTATATAATCTGCAGTGACCCGCTCAAGGTCATTATTGGTTCTTATCATTAGTTCCTACATGAAGAAGCAGAAAGGGGTAGTGATCTGAAGGTTTGATCAGTTTTGGAAGACTCTCAGTCACATCTTGAATGCAAGCTCCTGGAAAGCAGCACACCACTTCTCGAGATTGCAGGTCTGGAAGCAGATGGATGACTCATTCCCTCTTAGGAGGGAGTTCCCAACCACCACTACCAGTCTTCTTCTTTTAGGGGGTGGTGGTCGTGGAACCCCCATCTCTAGGACTATGAATCCCATGCCTTCCAGTAGATGGCGTTCCCTTCTGATTTCTTCCCTGAGAGGTCTCTGCCAAAGCATTCTCCATCACAGTGTCTATGGAGAGAGCCTGAAAGTGGTTACTTACCTCTACAGGAATGAGGGATACCAGATTTGGCCTCCTTCTTCTAGAGGTTACATGCTGCCAGTTCTCTTCCCTGTCCTGTATTGTTTTAAGTAGATTCCTTGACAAGCCAGGTATCTTTCCAGCCTGGGTTACTCATTTCTTTCTTCATTCCACCTCTTTCCCTTTGTTTCCAGGCATTATTTAATATCTCTTATTGAAGGAAAGGAAGAGATGGAAAATACTGAAGACCTCAATTGTTTTCCTCACCCTCCTTATATAGTATTTCCTTAAGGCATGACTCCTTTGTTTTTCCCTACCTCCCAGTGGAAAAGGTCAACATTCCAAGATGGAGTTTAGTATCAGGTGACCAAGTCGTCTAACTCTATAGTATCACAGTGTCCATGAGTCAGTGGCAATATGGAGGGTATGCAAAAAGACCAAATCTTTTCATAGTCCATTGTTCTCCCTGATGGGCAATTAGTCCTGTCTCACTTTTGCATTGTTGAGCCTGAAGTGTTAGCAGTTGTCATCACCCAAAGTAGCATAGTTGAAATACAGATACATAATCAATATCCCTAACTTCAGACACAAAAATGATGCAGGCATACAAACTGGATAATTATGTTCAGTAAATTATAATCTTTCCAATGGTACCTACTTGAGCCATCTTCCATAAAGTACATCTCAGTTATGTCGTATCCATATCACAAACATATTTTCATAAAGAACATGGAGAGCAATATGTGAGCCTTCATAAGGAATTTTTATCTAAACTACTGAGAAGTCATTTTTGTTTCAATGTGAAGCTCCTTTTAGGACAGTATTACACCTGGGATTAGAGAAAGTGTTGTCAGAAAATGAAATCTTCTCCCAAAGATCAAGCACTATAGCCACCCATGTGCTTTGCTCTGATTAATTTTACATTAAATAATATTTGTTTTTAAATTTGCAGCAGTGTTTAAATTTGGGTTAAGTTTCTCAGGCAGCATATGCCGAAAGGTGTCCTTGTGCATTCAGTCATTTGACTTCACATTCCCTGGTGGTACTCTTCTAAAACTGTTACAGAATGTATCGGTTGCATATTTCATTTGTTTCCAGAAAAAAGTAATTAGCTGAGTGCTTAATTAATTGAGTGATTTTTTTTTTCCTTCATGAATCATGGTCAGCTGACTGAAGCCTTGATGACAGCTAGTAATAATTGATTAATACATTTATCAGAATAACTACAATGTCACCCTGTTATCCAAGTACACACACCTTGGAAATACCCAATGGCCTAATGTAAATCAGTGACTTTCACTGAAGTTAATGGGATTATTTTTGTTCTCACCAGTTGAGAATGCGGGCCAATATTTTTATGCAGTTCAAACCGCTTGAAGTCCTATGGACAAATTTTGCCCTAAGCTAAACC